>NC_052051.1:132779533-133113283 GCF_903992535.2 Arvicola amphibius
AATGACATATTTCAAGCCAGGAATCGTATTACAAAAGAATAAGATTTCACATATTTCAATAATGTCTTCATAGTACCGTATCCAAATCCAAAAAAAAAAAAAAAATCCAACCTGACTCTAAACAAATCAGACAGAGGAAAATGTGGATTCATCTAATGATAAATGAGAAGAAAAAATATGTTTGCACTTTTATTGCTGCTCCATAAATTATGACAGAGAGGGTATGAGAAGCTGGGTGTGTGTTGCATGCCTGCGATCCAAGTATTCAAGAGGCTGAAGCAGAAGGACGGTGATTTCAAGGTGAACCCAGACTGCATAACCAGATTCTGTCTTAAGAAAAGCCATGGATATAAGGAGGGGGAGGAAAGAGAAGAGAAGATAAAGGAGCTATATATGATTAGAGTATTTTACATGCGTGTATGAAATTGTCAAAATTCATGTACAGTACAGTATATGCTAATAAAAGTTTCTACGTTTTTTGTTTGTTTCCTGAAACAGGTTCTCACTCTGTAGCCCAGGCTGGCCTGGAACTCTTTGGCAACTTGAATCAATCTATCTGTCTCCTCCTCCCAAGTGCTGGGATTACAGGCATAAACAACCTAATCCAGAAAAAAAAGGAAGAAAAGAAAAAACATTCCTCATATTTAAAAAAGAAAAAAATGGATTCTGCCTCTTTTTATTTTCAAGTCTACTCAGCTTACAAGCCAATTTAAATGACCCAATTGAGGCAGTTAATGTTTTATACCTTTATCCCGATTAAAATAAAGCTTTTTTTGCTTTGCTTTGATTACATTGGTTTCTTTACTGCCTAACAGAACACTCTGCATCTTTCATATTCTTGATTTTTCATATTCTTCAATTCATATTCCTAATTGAAACTAGTTTGTCTTTCATAATTTGTCTGGATCTAGACACAATCCACTTTTATAATGCTTTGTGTGTATGATATGAGTGTGTATACATCTGTGCATGTGTGGGGGGGTACGCATATACATGTAAGCACGAACGTGTGGAGGTCGGAAATTGATGTTGAATATCTTCCTCTTTTTTCTACCTTAGTTCTTTTGAGACAATGCCTCTCTTACTGGACCTGGAACTTAATGGTTGGGCTAGACTCTGTGGCCAGGAACCCCCAGCGATCCTCCTGTGTCTTCACCCCCACATTGGGATTACAGGTACGCACGGCTGCTCCCGGAGTTTTATGTAGATGCCGGATCTCCAGACTCAGGTCCTCAGGTTTGCACGACAACACTTTACTGCTAGAGTCATCTTCCCGGTCCCCATCTCCCTTTTAGGGAACACATTTGACTTTGAGAGGATTTGGTGCACAGACTTCTCTGTCCTTGAACAGATTTCTCTTGTCAAGGAACACATGACAGAAAAAAAAAAAAAGATCTGTAAACTCATGAGATAAATGCCCAGGCCAGAGAAAGTTCAAGGTAGGAAGTGTTGGATAGTGCTGTAATGACAACGAGTGGGGGCTGAGTGTAATGAGCTTTAGAAAGGCTAGAAAGTGACACCAGTCTCCTGAAAGACTGCGCAGGGCAACAACTGTCACAGCTTTGTTTAAAGCTCCAGTATGTGAGCAATCCAATGAAGAGATTTAGGTTGGGGCTTCTTGTTTTTTTAAAAACAGGGTCTTTCTGTGTAGCCAAGGTTGGCCTGGAACTGAAAGACCTCCTGCCTCCGCTTCCCAAGTGCTAGGGTTACAGGTATACACCACCAGCATAGCTTACTATCATAGTTGAAAACATTGATGTTTGGCCATTGGATCTGTGAATTTCAGAGGTTCTTAAAGACAAAAATAATACAATAGCTCAGATTTATTACATGAATGTCTTATTATGAATCCTTCATGTGACATAAAAAGAAATTATTCTCCTAGAGTGAAGACAGAATTGTGAGTTGGGTGACAGAGCTATGAATAATTCAGTAGAAGCAAGGCATTTCAGTGCTTAGCTTACCAATGACACATTCCCAAAGGCAGGAGAGATTTGTCTGTTGTCTGTAAGATTTCTTGGGTTCCACTGGAGAAAACCCACACACCAGACAGAATGAGCATTTAGCACTTTACTCCTAAATAATGACAAGAATTCAGCAACAACTTATTAAATAATTTGCATTCACTAGCTGAATAGAGGTGTACTATGGTTTAAGGAAAACAATTTTCCTTGCAATTAAATGCAATATAGGTGCTGACAGCAAGATCACATAACACAATCAAGCCCAGGAATTGAGTTAGTTAATACTAACCTTTCAATATTTTGCATTATCTCCTACACAAACAGGTTCAGTATTGTGTAAAAGCAATCTAAAAACTTGATTTTGTTTTTCCTCCCCAAACTGATGACTCAATCCTGACAATGATTCTAACTCTGAGTGTCTCCTGTAAAGTGTAACTGCCCGTTGGAAACCTATAGGTTATAGCTAGGAACTCTAGAAAGAAAACCTGATCATCAGAGTGGGGTCAAGCGTGCGTGTTAACACTGGCCTGTCAGCACGCTGGGGTTCCTGCTAACCTAGCTCTGCCTTCCTGTTACAGTTTTCAATATTGTGAAGATTTTGTTTTAGAGTATTCTTCATTACCCAGCTTATAACATTAAGCTAAATGTGGCTCCCAGTGCCCGCAGTTATTGGCCATATGCAGCCTTTGCTCAGCTATGGTTTACCTGTCCCTGATGTCCAAAGCAGTCAGCCAACGTCGAGCAACTCTGATTCTATTTTCTGATGACTCTCATCGGAATAATGAAGGCAGCTGTTGGCATTCAGTTGGAATCACTTGCCTTGTGCATATAAATCAGGTTTCCTTAACTTACATCTCTTCCTTTCATTATCTGCATTCATTTAGCAGCTGATAAAACTGCTTAGCATCTAAATAATTGGGCATTTTTTTTTCTCTGTAGAATTGTAAAATCAGCATAAATCAGCTGAGAATTAAGGACAGCAGTACTGAACGTCCTGAGGCAAACACATGGAATCACTAACATTTCTTACACATTTGAAGGTCAAGTAGAAACCTGCGTAAATGAATGACATAATTTGGGTGAAATGTATAAGAATTTGAAACTGGTGTAAATGAGGCTAATGCTAACTACGTGATATAAATATGGGCATTAGCCACAGACAAAGGATGAATGCTCAACCCTCAAACCAACCAAGAGAAATGAGAGGCAGACTGCTCCCTTGAGGACCCGGGTTCAGACACTGCCAGCACCCACATGGCAGCTCAAAACTGTAACTCAGTTTGGATCAGGAATCTAACACCGTCACACCAATGTGCTTAAAATTAAATAAATTAAAAAAAAGACTCAGTAGTCAGAATGAGAAAAGCAGTAAAACTAGGCATGAGGTGAAAGCCCATAATTCCAGTGTTTGGGAGTCTGAGACAGGAGGATTGTGGGATTGAGGCCAGTCTGGACTGCAGAGCAAAATTCTAACTCAGAAAAACATATTGAAGAAGAGGAATGGGTTCTCTGAGAAGGCACACAATGGGCTGCCGGAAATGCTGATGTCTGTATTTTGCACTATAGTGAAATATAGGACTTTTTGTATTAGGCTAATTTCTACCATATCTTATGGACTGAGCTAAGTTGACATTCTTGCAATGTCAAAGTTTTCTCCAAACGCTTAGGCATTGGTAAACTGAAATAGTTTGCAAAACAAACACACAGAAAAAAATATTAATTTAGCAATGATTTACAGACTTATTCATCACTTAACATATTCCGTGTGTAACTATGGGCCATAATTACTGGTTCTATATTTAAATTCTCATCAAGTATGAAATAATTATACTCAACCCAAATACCCACTTCAAAGAGATGATTCACAGTTGCAACTTTGTTTTTCTTTTTATTAATTCTTTGTGTCTTTCACATCGGGCATTTCCATCCCATTCATTTCCCCATCCCTTCAAATCTACCCTCTGCCGTTGCAACCTCCCCCTCCCAATCAAAGAGAAATAAAATAAAATCTAAAAGAAAAAAAGAAATAAAAAAAGGAAAAGGGAAAAAATCAATCTCATCGTGGAAGCTGTGGTGGAACCCAGTGAGTCACACAGTAAATCTTCTTATCCAGACATCTTTACTTACAAGTGTGCGTTGCCAAGAGTCTGGTTCGAGGCTTCTGGTTTCTGCTACACTGTTGATGCCAGGCATTCATTAGGACTCCTCTTGATTATCCTGCTGTTACTCTATGTTGTGAAAATCCTGCAGTTTGGGGTCTGCAGGATCAGTGGTCCCTTCACGCACTACAGCAGATTATAGATGGGGTGGATGTTGGGGTGGGCCAACACATAACCCTGGTTCTGGGCCTGGGTATTTGCAGGGTTGGTCAGTCTGCCAGTCCTTTGTCCTGACCACCAGGGTGAGCGCTCCTGCATTGCCCTAGTGAGTTCACCCCTTGTAGCCATGAGCAAGGGGCAGGGCCAGTTTTCCAGCTTTCGTGTCCTCAGGGGTGAGTCTCCCATACCTATACCTTCAGGGCCAGCTTTACTGTGTTATCAGGCAGGTGTATGGGCCACTCTCCTGAGTACTGCAGCTGATGGGGACAGGGCTAGCTCTCCTGCTCTTATGACCTCAGGGCCTGCTCTCCCACCTGCCTCAGCCTCAGGTGTTAACGAGCACGGGAAGAGCAGACCTCTCCTTCCTGCCCTTGCTACCACATGACAGATGGGTAATAGGGACAGCTCTCTCATGCTTACAACTTCTGGACTGGCTCCCCCATACCTCCTCCAATGGAGTTGGCTCTATTGTGCTGCCCACACGAAGGACAGGACCTGCTCTCCCAAGAGAGTTACCACTTTTAACATTAATTAAATTTAACTTCAAATTCAAATTCCAGAATACTAATAACTACCACAGAACCCATGGTGCTCCACTCCTGGGCTACAGTCAGGTCTTGTTAAGCTGTCCAGGCCTTGAACTTGCTCTGAAAACCCAACGTTCTTGACTAAGACCTAACTAATCAATATTTGTTTATAATATAACTTTAGGATATTGTAATTTTCAGGGAAACAGATTGCATAGATCCTTTAGTTTAAACCTCTTTACAGTATGAGTAAGACAGAGATGCACACTGATTCCCTATATACCAGTACAAACTAAAGTTAGAGGTGGGAACAGAATCCAGACACCATAATGCTTGATTTCTTCCTTCCTGCTGTGTCACATTGAACTGATATTAATCATAAATTTAAAAATAATTGAACACAGGCTGGAGAAATGGGTCAGTGGTTAATAGCACTGCCGCTCTTCCAGAAGGCCTGAGTTCGATTCTCAGCACCCACATAACAGCTCACAACCATCTGTAACTGCAGATCAAGAGGATCCAATGCCCTCTTTTTGCCTCAACAGGAACCAGAGTCTCAGGTGATACCCAGACACACAGGCAAGTAAAACACCCACACATATAACATAAAATAAATAAATCTAAGAAAATAATTGAGCACTAAAATGTTGAAAGAAATGCTCCGGTGGTGAGATGGTATTCCATATTCTTCTGTTCAGTTTTATTCTGTTCAAAGTTAGCAGAACATAATCAGAGAACAGAGAAGAGAATCAGGAAACATACTAGTCCAATTGTAGTATGCTGGCCAATGCTGGGACTTTGTTGAATATACATTACATTTGAAAGAAATGGTTGTTCTAGGAGCTGAGGAAATGGCTCAAACTATAAAGTATTTGCTGACCAAACGTGAGCACCTGAGTTTAGATTCCCAGCACCCATGTGAAAGGGACCATAACAATATACATCTGAAATCCTAGAATGGGGGAGTCGAGGATGGGAGGATCCCGGGGGCCTGCAGGCCAGCTAGTCTAACTAGATCAAGGAGCTCCAGGTTCAGCGAGAGACTGTGTCTCAAAAATTAATGTGGACTATGATTGAGGACGACACCTAACATAACCTCTGGCATTCACATGCATGTGAACACATATGAACATACACATACATCTTATAGCACACACAAACAAAATGGAAAATGCCTTCTCAAGAACGAGCAGAAAATTTAGGATCAGTTTTGTGTTATTGTAGAGGTTCAAGGCAGTAGTTCCTCAGGGCCAGACTTTATTCTCCTAGAGAAAGGAAGTGACCAAGTCAAAGATTGTACTATCGGGGGGCCACTCTGCTTCTCTTTTCACGGGGGTTCCTTTTTCCTGGCCTGAGAATCAGATCAGCGTCTTGCTCAGTCATCACCAGAGAAGCTTCCTCCCGCAGCAGATAGAAACATGTACAGAAACTCCCAATGGGACAGTGTGAAAAAAAGTGAGAGACCTTGGAACACTCAGTCCAAAGTGGGGTGTTTCCATCAAATCCCTCTCTTCAGGGGTAAGAGAATGCTTCAGAAGAAGTAGAAAGATTTTTTTTTTCGTTTTTCGAGACAGGGTTTCCCTGTAGTTTCTAGAGCCCGTCCTGGAACTAGCTCTTGTAAACCAGGCTGGCCTCGAACTCAGAGATCTGCCTGCCTCTGCCTCCCAAGTGCTGGGATTAAAGGCATGCACCACCACCGCCCGGCAAAGTAGAAAGATTTTAAAAGCCTGAAGGGATGGAGAACCACAAGGACACAAGGTCATGTCAGCGCTAATGGAGCATGCGCAAGGCCCACTTGGGCCTAAACCAGATGGGCCCCAGTGCTGGCATGGGAAGTAGACACAAGCACACATCCCTAACCCAGAACCTAGCTCCAGTTGATAACCACTTGCAAATGAAAACTTAATTTTCTCTAACTGAGTCTCCCTGGGTATCCAAACTACTCCTAAGGACAGACCCCAGGCCCAGCAGTAGACGGCCAACACACAATGAACTCAGTGGTGTTGTTGGGGGTTCATTGTCTCATAATGTTTTGTCTGAACATTTTTCCCCTAACAGATCATTCGCATATATATTATGGTTTCCGGTGTTGTGTTTTTACGCGTTTCTGTTGATATGAATGTGTCTCTACTCTGTGTGTTTTCTTGTGCTTTTTTCCTTTTCTCTTTTTTTCTGTTTGTTTGTTTTGTTCTATTCCAGTCTGTTTCTATTTTATTGCATTTTTCATGCCTGTTTGTTTTCTAATGAGGATTTGGGTGGGTAGGAAGTAAGGAGGATCTGGGAGAATTTGGAAGAGGGGAGACAATAATGCAAATATATTGATTGAGAAAATGTATTTTTGAAAAAAATTAAAATTAATTTAAAAGATAGAATCATTTGCACTCCAGGCCTAATTATTTGCATAATGAATGCTATGGTTTCTAGACCTTATTATGGTGGCCAATGGAATGAACCTGTTTTGTTGTTGATAGCCCTTTAAATTTTATTTTAAAAAACAAAGTTATAAAAAATCTGGTATGATACTCAAAAAAATTAGACTTTGAAATGAAGAACTTTTATCTTACATATCTATAAAATGGTTTAGAAATTATAGCATGAATTGTCTGCTTTGATATGATTAAATATATGTTTACTTCACTATTTAAATTTAGACAAAGATAAAAGTATAAGCAATATTTAGTTTACCTAAGAATTACTTATATATGGATATAAATGCAATTTTTTCAAAGACTGTTCCATAGAGAAATATAAAAATAACAAAAGGTGCTATTTTTCATAGAAAATGGCTGTATCATTTCAAATAGATGCAATATTTAGGGGCTCATAACTCTATATACCAGAAACAACTGGAGAAACTAGAGTGAAAAGTCAGATATTTATTCTCTTTATAAAACAATCCAAATTATTTTTTCATTTGTTTTTGGTTTTATAAGACAGGGTCTCACTATATAGCCATGGCTGTCCTGGAACTCACTATGTAGACTAGGCTGTACTGGAACTCACAGAGATCTCCCCACATCTGCCTCCCAAGTGCTGGGACTAAAAGCGTGCACTTCCACACTCGGTATTCAAATTATTTTTAATTATATTTTTTTCTCTCTATCAATGTTAGTGTCTTTTCATTCCTCTTTAAAAAAATTCCTTAGAGCACAAATTTCTTTTGCCATGGTTTGGATCCGGTTTCCATTTTCTCTCATAGATTGAGAAAGAGCAAATAGGTAACGCATATCCACATATGTGGCTGTGTGTGTGCGCGCGCGTGTGTGTGATATGTGCATGTGTGTGTCCAGCCAAAGCTACACAATAAGACTCCAGCTCTAATAAAAAATAATAATAAATAAGTAAAAAAATATATTTCTACTGAAATTAGCCATGCTATCAAAGGTTCAGGACAGCCACTCAAATTGCACACTGAAGTGTTGTCAAATGCCTCTCCTGGTTCTTTATTTTTGAGTGCACCTAATGAGGATGAATTAACCTTATTACTCATCCCGTTTCCCCTTTATTGGATGGGACACGAAGATAACAGGGCTTTATTCCTCTTACACAAAAATTCAGAGGTAATATTACCTATTGCCACTCAGATCCGA
Organism: Arvicola amphibius; assembly: GCF_903992535.2. Lineage (NCBI taxonomy): Eukaryota > Metazoa > Chordata > Mammalia > Rodentia > Cricetidae > Arvicola > Arvicola amphibius. The sequence goes on from NC_052051.1 coordinate 132,787,933, forward strand.
TTATCCAGAGCTGAGCTATGGGGCCCTCCTCAGCTGCTGGGGATGCTAAGGAACACAGCCTTGATTTGGGGCAGCTGTGTGTATTAGTAACCAAATCAGTTGTGTCTTGGTTAATCTCAGCTGGATCCTTACCGCAGCTAATATCGTACATTGTTTTCAGCTACTCAGTTATACAACATGCAAAGAGAAACTGAAGTGGGGGGGGAGGAGGGACAGTAAAGGAGAGAAATCATCAAGTCTTTCAGCACAAAATGACGTAGACTTTACAAGAAAGAACGTGAGAAGTGAAGAAAAGGATAACACAAACAGGTTTTGCTTTAGGAAAGTTTCTTATCGAATACACAGATCTGATCTTCATTCTTTCTTTTTGAGTGACTCTGTGGATTCTCACAATACTATGAAGTGTCACATTTAAGAGGGCCCTGTCACAAACTCAGCTTTGTTCAGGAATTCTAAAATGCAGCCAGCTCATTATCATGCCAAAACATTTCAAGGTGCTTCACACACACACACACACACAAAATGTACAATTACTTACCAACTGTAATGCAATCTGTAGCCCGAGATAAGGGTTGCGAGCAGAAGGAAACGAGTGAGTCACTACAGCTATTGGCTTCTATTTTTGATAAGGTCGTAAGGGGATTGCCTGCCTCCAGTCTAACCGCTTCCTATGTGGACATACACAAAGAATGTAGGTGTGGCCCAGAATACACAAGACGCTATTTTCACATGTTTGCCTAACATCTTGAGTGCACTCTTAAACTGTTCCTCCACCACATCTGTTCTTTTAAAATCATAGAACAATTTAAACAATAAAACATAATTCTATTTTTGCAAAAAGTCATTCCCAATTTGGCATCATCTAAACTCCTATCTATGTGCATCTTAGGAAGCATGGGTTACACATCTTTAAATGAATATCCCCTCCTTCACCCCTTCCCACACTCATGCACCTTTTTTGCAGTGCTAGAAGTTGAACCCAGGATTTTGTGGTGCATGATATGCAAGTACTCTACCCCTGAGCCATATCCTCAGACCCTCTTTTCATATTTACATGGGGATTCCTCTGCCCAGGGACCCAGAATACTTAGTCATATAACTTCTAGTCTGATTAGTTTTCTGGGCTTTGTGTAGTAGTTAAAGGGAAAAAATCAGAAATGGAGTTGGGTGAGACTTACAATAACCTAAAGCAGCTATTATGAGGCCGGGCAGTGGTGGCGCACGCCTTTAATCCCAGCACTCGGGAGGCAGAGGCAGGCGGATCTCTGTGAGTTCGAGACCAGCCTGGTCTACAAGAGCTAGTTCCAGGACAGGCTCCAAAGCCACAGAGAAACCCTGTCTCGAAAAACAAAAACAAAAAAAAAAATAAATAAAATAAAGCAGCTATTATGATCTCTATCTTGATAGACCACAGCATTTCTTTAGACCTACCAGTTTGGTCTTCTCAGCATTTGTACACTTTGACTTGATGTTTTATGCCTTCCAGGAAGATATATAAAACCAAGGAATGTTTTGAAAAGGCGGTAGAATGATAATTCATTTGGAATTTCCAACGGAAATATAATGTGCTAAGTTTAATTTCAAACTATGGGTCTCTAGAAGCACCAAGCAAATGAATCTGACAATGAAGGTTAATAGGAAGGATGGCAGGACGTGTAGTATTGAATGGAGTGTGTGTGCATGAGTGTGTGTGTGTGTGTGAGAGAGAGAGAGAGAGAGAGAGACACACAGAGAGACAGAGAGACAGAGACAGAGACAGAGAAGTGTTTGTGTGCATGTGTGTGTGAGAGAGAAACAGAGAGAGAGAAGTGTGTGTGTGTGTGTGTGTGTGTGTGTGTGTATGTATATTGTCTCAGTCTTTAGAGACAGGATCTTTCTATGTAGCAATCCTCCTGCCTCTGCCCCCTGAGAGCTTGGATTACAGTAGTGCCACAGTGCCACCATGTCAGCTCAGACTGCTGGTTATTGACATTATCCGTTGTTTCTTCTGCATTGTGTTATTACAAGATGGCTAATGAAATCTCCACTGCCACCTACAAGGCAGAATTTTTGATACCCTCAGTTTTAAAAAGTAAGGTGACTGGATCCCAAGGAGATGAGCAATTGCTCCGTGTCAAACAGGCAGGCAGGTTGTAGCTGATAGGAGTTGATACCAACATAGGCAGTCGTACTCAAGATCCTAGGCTCTCATGCACCATACCAACCCATCTTCATCCTTAGTTCACGACCTAAGTCGTGGTGACAGAAAGGCACTTCTACCCCCAGAACTGAAGATACAAGAGAACCACGTGTAAATTCTGTGCCTCTAGCTTAGTGGCATTTGTATCGCTTTTTTCTTTTTCTCATGCCTCCCTTCTTCTCACACAAGTATGCAGACCCTCTCTCCTAAATGAAATCTTTTTTGTTTACAAGTGGACACCAGACTTGAACCACTAGACCCTGTCCGTGGTAAATTAAAGAGGTCAAGGTTCTGGCTTTAGCCTGGCTAGCCCTTTGAACAGAGAATGTATAAATAAATGTAGGAGCTGATGGCAGCAGCCCTTTTTCCATCACATGGTCCAAGTACTAGAGAGTGTCAGTCTACAGAGCAAAGAAAAGCAGACAGCAGACATTCCCAGAAGAGCGAGGGCTATCTTGGGCTCCTGGAGTAAATAAATGCTAAGGTGGTTTAATGTGCGATTCTTCTCTCTATGCTATGATTACCACTGATTAATAAAGAAATTTCTCTGGGCCTACAGAAGGGCCGAATAAAGCTAGGTGGGGAAAACTAAACTGAATGCTGGGAGAATGAAGGTAGAGTCAGTGAAACACCATGTAGCTGCCAGAGAGGAAAGACACAAACTGCTGATTGGAACCTTGCCGGTAGGCCACAAACCGCGTGGTAAAATATAAAATAACAGAAATGGATTAATTCTAGATGTAAGAGCTAGCTAGCAATATACTTAAGCTATTGGCCAAGCGGTGAGTCAAATAATATGGTTTCTGAGTGATTATCCTGTGGTCTGGGCAGCTGGGAACGAACAAGCGGTCTCCTCACAACACTGGTTTTAATAGGTGAAGCCCCCACAGACTCATGTGTTTGAATGCTTGACCATATTGAGTGGCATGATTAGAAGCTGTGACCTTATTAGAGGAAGTGTGTCGCTCTGAAGGTCTCACAAATTATGTGCAAGTCATGCCCAGTGACACAATTCACTTCCTTTTGCCTACAGGTCAAGATGTGGAACTCTCAGCTCATTTTCCAGCATCATGTCTGCCTTATCCACCATGATAAGGGACTAAACCTCTGAAAATGCAAGCCAGCCCTAATTAAATGTTTTCCTTTGGTCATGGCATCTCTCCACACAATGAAAACCCTAAGACAGATGCATTGCTGGACTTGGTGTTTTCACCTCCTCCTTCCATTTTTCTGTCTTTAAGATATGACGCTGTAGCTCTTCCCTCAATGGTCCAGCCTAACTAGCATGGTGGATCATAGCTGGATCATAGGTGTCACCTCGCTACCTGGAAGGCCGAGGTAGTATCACAACAAGTTTCAGGTTACTTTGAGCTAGAGTGAAACTTGTCTTGAAAAATTAAAAAAGGAAATAAAAAGAAAAAAGAAAACAACAACAAAGCCTGATATTCTTGACTATGGTCTTTATTTGTTTCTGGATTTGGCAGAAAAAAAGGGAGTTGTACCACGACTTAGGTCACAAGGAGCATCACACATTGTGTTAGCAGTTTCCCAGTGCTGCTAAGATCCCTTAGATGATCCACCGGCAGAGAGAAAGGGGCCGCTTTGGTGTTGTCGGTCCATTGGTGGTTGGCTGTTGTTGTTTTTACTCTTTCAGCTTTTGGGGGAACCACCACCCAGCTCCCAAATAAATCACACACGGATGCTTATTCATAGTTATAAATGCCTGGCCTCAGCTTGACTTGTTTCTAGCCAGCTTTTCTTCACTTAAATGATTCTGCCTATCCTTGGCCTCAGGGCTTTCATCTTTCTCTATTCCTGTATACCTTTTCTCTCCTTCTTACTCTGTGTCTGGCTGTGTAGCTGGGTGGCTGGCCCCTGAAGTCTTTCTCCTTCCTCTCTAGTTCCCAGATCCTTTTCTCCCTGATTTCCCCTCATATTTATCCTCTCTGCCTGCCAACCCTACCTATTCCTCTTGCTCTTGGCCATTCAGCGCTTTATTAGACCATCAGATGTTTTAGACAGGCACAGTAACACAGCTTCACAGAGTTAAATAAAAGTAACACACCTTAAAATAATATTCCCCAAAAGCTGGCCTAATGTTTGAAGATGTGGTGAATCCTGAGGGGGTAATAGAACTAAGCAGAAAAAAAGTTCTCATCTTATATGAGAGAGAGAGAGAGAAAGAGAGAGAGAGAGAAAGAGAGAGAGACAGAGAGAGAGAGAGACAGAGACAGAGACAGGGAGAGAGAGAGACAGAGACAGAGACAGAGACAGAGCAAACCTTCAACACAGGCCTTTGAGGGACTTGAGCACACATGTACACCCGTTTTCTCTTTGACTCATCCACTCACCAACGCCAGGCTTGCTTAGCTTAAGGAACATAGCTGTGGCCCCAGGAAAGACTATCCTAACAAGCTAATCCTAAAAAGACTGGAGGCCCAGCTGATGTCAAACTCTCCCAAGCTCAACCTAGATTAAATAAATAAATAAAAATTAAAAACAAAAACTATCCGGCCAAGCCATAGACTCCTGTAAAACAGTAAACTGCTGTTGCATATGTGGACTGTTAAGCAGCATTTAGCTAACTGAAACAGTTGCCTGAAACGTTCCCAGGACTACCTTGAATCAGCTGAAAACACCATGCTTAGGGTCTCGTTATACATCTATTTTCCTTGTATTTCCTTAGTTTGGTTCCCGGTATTTGCAACCAGGAGACTTCTAAGTGGACCAGAGTTTACAGGACCTAAGAATAACAGGAAGAGCGTGTTATCCTTATACAGGGTCCCCTAAGAAGGAGCCAGGTCTGTGATGCGGCGGCTCAAGGATAGCTAGCTAGCAAGGGGGACAAGGGCGGTTGTTGAGAATATAGTTAAGAAAACTAATACAGCATTCTGTTTGTGAGAAACTAATTCAAGGATTTGGTTACAAAATGATAGCATGTCTGAGAAAGTGGGGACGGAAGGCTGGGAGACAACGAAAAGGGAGTGAGTGATTCGGGCTGGGCTTCGCAAGCCTGTGCCTGCCACGGTGCTGGGAGACACACTACTGGGTTCTGCTTTGGATCCACGGACGAGGCGCCGCCCAACCAGGGATGGAACTGTGACAAGGCAGTTAGAGCAGCAAATGCCACTGTCGTTCTCTGAGACAGCGAGAAACCAGAAGCTATGGGTGAATCCCTTCTCTGCCATCTCTGCCTTCCAATATCTTGCCGGTATCTTCTAGCATCCCAAGGCAGAAGCCTGTGGGCAAAGGAGTCTGAAGCGGGCAACTTGCAGGCTTCTGGCCATCTACAAACTAGATGGGATGGGAGCAAGTGACTCACACAGGGGAGGTAATGGTGAAGGGTTAAGGATCTCACTGCCAACTGTAAGGACACTGAGCTACCTCTGTTCGTGAAGCCTTGAAGGATTACAGAATGACTAAATTAATAGTGCATCGTATCTGCTGGAGACCTCACTCCTAGAGGTGTGGACACACAGCATCCTGTAGCAGGAAAGGGGAATCTAAAAATGACAAACTGACTCTTTTCTCATCCCAGTTAAAGCGAACTCAGAGATTAAACTTCATTCAGAAAGCTGAAAGGATGTAATGTTTCTTTGAAACAGAGTATTTGAATGGGTGTTATATTGCCCACAGGGTGGTGGGGTTTCAAGCTGCCTCAGAGCAGACGTAGGCCTTTCGAGGAGCTTAATGGCCACACAGCCATTAAGAGCCAGGTGCTGTCAAAGCATTGGTACCTAAGCCTTCAACATGCTGGCAGCGGGGTCTCTACTGTTGTCACCCTTGTGACTTTGACAGATTCTTTTAAATGTATACCCAGTATCTGAGTGCATTCCTGTGATAGCAACCTATTAACGTAGATAGAGAGCATGAACCCCACCCCCTTTGCCATCTGCTCTGTAGCCAAGACCCTCCTTAAAAGCAGCAAAATCCAGAACAAGAATGCAGATCAGAGACAATTGAACTCATGCCAGCACTGAAGCTTGGCCCACTGGAGCCTGGATGAGAAGCTCCTAGCTTACCGCACTGACGATGAGTGAACCGGCTTATAATTTTGTGTTGCAACTAACGAGCATACTTTTACTGAAGATTATTCTCATGATATAAAAATTCTGACTAGCCCATTTAAAACAGTGGTTCGCCACCTTCCTAGTGCTGCCACCCCTTAATACAGTTCCTCATCTTGTGGTGACCCTCCCCCCAACCATATGATTATTTTATCACTACTTTCTAACTAATTTCACTGTTATGAATCATAATGTGAATTTCTGACTTGCAGGTTATCTGAAATGCAACCCCTGTGGAAGAGTCATTTAACCCCCAAAGGGGTCTTGACCCACAGGTTGAGAATTGCTGATTTAAAGTCCTGAGTTGATTCCTTCTGAACACAAGGTATCAAGACAGTGAACCGCACAGCTAGAGTGTTCTAGAACAAAGAAGACCACCACAGGGAAGACGACAATGTGGGTGAGTTCAGGGTTCTTCCTGAATGGCATGTCACTACCTTTGAGGGAAATGTTTTGTATGTTTGATTTAACCTCTCCTTGTTCCAAAGACGCCACCTGTTCTCAAGAATTCCGGAGGTGTTTGCTGGCAGGAGACTGGGAATGTAGACCTGAGACGTTGGAGGGGCTATTGCATCAGAATCATGCCACGTGACCACACTTCCTAGAGACCCACGAGCTCCTTGGCAGCCCTGTCAGCACAGTTACAATTTGTAAAACATGCATACAAGTATAAAAAGATAAACCCCAAAGCATAGGTGACAATTTCCAGGTGCTAGGAGTCAGTGTTTGCTTAGAGGTACTCTCACTCTGGCCCTTTGCGTCCATGTATTTTCTGGTTGTTCTGTGATCACACACACACACACACACACACACACACACACACACACACATCACATACCCTTCTTCATAACTGAAAATTACCCCAGGGCCAGTGATGTGGCATAGTGGTACAGCATTTGCCTCATACACACACACAAAATGCAAGGTTTGATCTCTAAGAAATACATTAATTAATAGATTGATTAATTACCCCCAAAAGTGAAAGATTTATGTATTTCATTTCTCTCAAGAGCCACATCTGCTTGCTTTGGAAACTGTGATCGTTTTCTAAGATTGTGTGTGAACATCCCTCACCTCCTGTAATCTCCTGAGCTGGAGTATAATTTCCACTCATTAATGACCTGGTTATCTGGAACAGCAGCTTCTGGCTGTGTGCTGATCATCTGATTGATAGTGTCTGGCTGTCATTAATGGCGCTCGGCTTCACTCTGCTTAGGGATAAAAGGAAAGAGCTGTGACCCCAGCTTCTGGGAAAAGACACCTGATGTGGCCTGCTGGGTCCTGTTTGCTGCAGTCACCAGTCCCCTAGGTTTCTTCAGATCTCAGAGCATACCAAAAGGAACAAAGAAGACACCTATGTCTGTCATTGGCTTTGGAAGAAAATATCCACAGGCTATCAATTTGGAATCTCTCACTTAAGTACAAATATGTCCGGGTCTGCAAATATCTAGATTTACAAAATCAGTTTCAACTTTAGATAGATATTATTAGGCCATTTGTGTCAAAATAATAAAGTCACAATCCCATGGAAATACATTTCTAGTAGGGTAATGAAAGTCTGAGAGAACATAGATTTATTTCAAGTTGGCCATGATTTTTTCTACAAATATTAATGTCCTATTCTTGAATGCTGGAAGTATTTTTCTTATAATTGCAGAATTATGTGAGAAACGGGATTTTACATTTAAGTAAGTCTAGATGGAATTACCTGTCAAATTTTACATCTTTGTTCCATCATAGATTTTTTTCTTAATTTAGTAAGATTTTGATAATAGTTGGGTTGTCCAATGTGAAATGGTCAGCCCTGAAAACACACACAAGTAGCATTGTATGAACTCAGCAGGCTATAGTTATGAATATATATATATGTATATATATACATATATAAAGACACACATATGTGTGTGTGTGGTATGTGTATATATGCATGCAGTAGTAAATGATAAAAAAAAGCCATGAATCTGATGGAGGACTATGTATGAAGTATTTAAAACCTCTAAACTTTAGAGGAACAAAAAGGAAAGGAGAAATGTAGTTAGAATACAATCTCTCTGAGTAAGGTGGTGAACACCTTTAATTCCAGCACTCAGGAGGCAGAAGCAGGCAGATCTCTGGGAAGCCAGCTTAGTCTACATAGTGAGTTTAATGACAGCCAAGGCTGTGTAGAAAGCTTTTGTCTCAAACAAACAAATACAATCTCAGAAATAAAAATGTTATATGTACATATAACAGCACACCAGGCAAGCCCTTTAGAAAGGATTTTAACTTTAGGAGACTTCCCAGCTTATTTCCCCTAAGTGGACTTTTGGAGTGTGGCATCTCTATGAAGATACACACCTCAAACACATGGAAAGAAGTTACAGTCCAAGACAATGGATGGAAGACAGCCATGGGGCCACTATAATGAGCAAGTAGGTGGTGGAGAGATGGGAGAGAAGGAGAAGCTGCTGAGGGATGGTCTTTCTGAATGCTGTGAGTGTGTGTTCCTCTCATTGGGTGATAAATAAAGCTGTTTTGGCCAATAACTGGGCCGAATAAGGTTAGGCAAGTACAATCAAACAGAAGAAGGAGATGAAGAAGGGTGGGGTGGAGAGATGCCAGCCAGCCACCAGAGAAGCTAGATGCCAGCCGACCGGTAATGCCATGACCACACATGGCAATACATAAATTAACAGAAATGGGTTAATTTAAATGTAAGAATTAGCCAGTAATAAGTGAGGTATTGTTGGTCAGGCATTAGTAATATTAATATAAGCTTCTGAGTGATTATTTGATTATTTGGGTGGGGCACAGGAACCTCCATTTACAAGAAGCAGGGTGATTTGTATGCTGTGAAGAAGGGCAGAACCAAAGACCTGAAGGCAGTGAGGACAAGCCTGATGTGAGTGACCTGCATTGCCACCTGAGGTCAAGGTGATGTCTGGGCCCTGGCTGCCACCAAGGGCCATGTGTAGGTCCATGGTCCTACTGCATCTGGGGTCTATGTGGCTGTCCATGGTCCGTTACCACTGAAGACTGTGTGGATGTCTGTGGTCTATGCTGCAGCCTCAAGCCAAGTGGATGCCCAAGAGCTGCACTGAACTGGCTCTGCCCCTCACTGACCACCACACAGTGGCACCAATGGAAATGTGGGTATCGGAGAGCTAGCCTCACCCCATGCCTGGGAGGAGCAGGCAAGCTGGCAGGCAGACCAACTCACCTACCACCTGGGGCTTTGAGTTGGACCATCCCAGCATGTATCCCATTTATGAGCTGGAGCATGTGAAGGGGCTAGTCCTGTGGGTCCATATCCACAGGATCTCCATGACTCAGGGCAACAGTCAGATACCCAAGAGTCTCTGTGAGGGCCCAACATTGATGGTGTACCAGAAGCAAGAGGCTTCGAACCAGACCAATGGTTCATTGCAACGAACATTTGCAAGTAAAGCCGTTTGGGCAAAAAGGCACCCTAGAATTTCCAATGCCACTACAACGTGTTGGTGGAGTTTCTCTGTGTCCTGGTAGCTACTCCCAAATAATCACACTGAGATTTATTTTTAATTATAAAATCTTAGCCAATAGCTCAGGCTTTTTACTAACTAGCTTTTACAACTCTTTATGGGTTATATTTCTTATGCGACATGACTTGGTACCTTTCTCAGTATGGCAAGTTCATCTTCTTCTCTCTGCATCTCCTCCCGTTCTGTAGATTCTGCCCTTCTCTTCTTCTTCCCAGTGTTCTCCTAGCCTGGCTCTCCCCTCCAATATCTTCTAATCCAGCTATAGGCCAGCCAGCTTTTCATTAGCCAATATGAGAGCAATACATATTTACAGTGTACAAAGATTGTTCCACAGTGACAATGAAGGAATGTGTGATGGAGAGTCAGGAATGGTACATGCACAGAAGGGTGCAGATGATAGAGGAGCAAGTCCTCACCCAGAGGAGTCAGAAAGATGGATTTTTTTTTCTTTTCTAATTTTTATTTTTTAATTTTCTTTTGGGAAGACAATTACAAGGGTGGAGAGCAGATATGGAAGGACTGGGATATGAGTAAGATTGGAGTGCATAATATGAAATTCCCAAGGATTAAATAAAAACAAATTATTTTTTAAAAAAGATTTTTTTCTTTTATGTGTACATGTTTTGCCTGCATGTATGTAAGTGTACCACACCACATACATGCCTGGTACTCATGGAGGCCAGACAAGGGTGTTGGTCCCCTGGAACTGCAATTAAGGGTGGTTGTAGGCCTCCATGTAGGTGCTAGGAACGAAACCTGCATCCTCTGCAAAAGTAGCCAGTGCTCTTAACTGCTCAGCCATCTCTCTAGCCTCAAGAATTTTTGGTTGGTCGGTTGTTTTGTGATAGAGGACTTTCATTGGTTAATTAATAAAGAAACTGCTTGGCCCAATAGGTCAGAACATAGGTAGGTGGAGTAAACAGAACAGAATGCTGGGAAGAAGGGAGTCAGGCGGACGCTTCAGGCAGTCGCCATAGTCAGTCGCCATGCCTCTCCTCTCTGAGATGGACGCAGGTTAAGATCTCTACTGGTAAGCAACCACCTCGTTGTGCTACACGGATTACTAAATATGGGTTAAAGCAAGATGTGAGAATTAGGCAATAAGAGGCTGAAACTAATGGGCTTGGCAGTGTTTAAAAGAATACAGTTTCCATGTAATTATTTCAGGTGTAAAGATAGCCAGGTGGCGGGACGCAGCCCGGCGGCTCCTTCAACAGTTTTGCTTATTTGCTTTTTCAAGACAGGGTTTCTCCGTGAACCCCTGACTCCACCGGAATCACTCTAGACCAGGCTGGCCTCGAAATCAGAGATTGGCCTGCGTCTGCACCCTGACATGACAGGATTAAGGCCATGTGCCACCACCACCCGGCTCAAGAATTTTCTTTTACTGGCTTAATAATGTGAATTTATTGCAATTTATATATCTCTACTTGAAAACGGATGTAATACAAAATTAACTCAGTGGTATTTTTGTAAACTTGTCTCATTTTGCTTGTTTTAGGCCTTTATTTTTTGTCTTTTCGGTCTTTTGCTTGTCTGTTTTGGTTTCTGGTTTCCGTGAGAGGTCTGTTAGCATGCTTCATGTTTTGTTTGTTTAAGAGGAAGAAAGGGTGCAGAGTTGGACGGGTGGGGACATGGGGAATATTTGGGAGGAGTTGGGAAAGAAGAAAATTGTGATCAGAATATAATGTATGAAATTTTTTCAATTAAAATTTTGCAGGGCAAGAAAGAAGTATGTTTTTAAAAAATGAAAATGGAGCCGGGCGGTGGTAGCGCACGCCTTTAATCCCAGTACTCAGGAGGCAGAGGCAGGCGGATCTCTGAGTTCGAGGCCAGCCTGGTCTACAAGAGCTAGTTCCAGGACAGACTCTAGAAACTACAGGGAAACCCTGTCTCGAAAAACCAAAAAAAAAAAAAAAAAAAAAAAAAAAAAAAAGAAGAAGAAAATGGGTATTATATGATGAATATGAAGAATATGAAGGGCTTTACATATGTCTTTCCATATTTCCATCTCTTCCTGAACTTCCTCGCCCTACCATGTACATGGCTAATAGACCATCAGTCTGTATGTCACAGTGCATACCAACGGTTCTGAAAATATGGAATACTGAGTCGGTAGGGAGATGAGAAAGGACTGGGATGGAATTGCTATTCTCAGATTTGGCTCAAATAGACACGTAAACTAGCATGCTGAATGTGGCCACATTTTCATTCCTTTAGGACGGAACAGGGGAAGAAGAACATTGGATGAGATGGGAAATATAGGTAGAAGTGCACAGATGTATGTACACAGGAATCAAGAGTGTTTTCAACTCTGTATTCATTTGCGGGCTCCTGAAGATGTTGCTGAATTTCAACACCCCACTCCTCCCTTTTCCTCCTCCTTTTTTTTTCCTTCTTAAATTTCTTCTTGTTAAGCTCCGTAAGGTTTCTGCTGGAAAATAAGAGTTCTAGCCAGTAGAAAAATAATGTAATTATATACCTGAAAAGATAAGTTAAGGACACTGGGAAAGATTTAAGCATGCAGTTATTTACATATACTGGAAAGCTAGAAATGGTTTAAACCTTCAACATTATATGACCAATATAAATCATGTTCTGGGGAAATATTCAATAAAGTTATGTGTATATAATATATGTAAATGAAAAAATTATGGAAGTTTATGTCCAATTATGATCCCTTGGTAAGTTTTGTATTGTACATTGGCACACGGAAATGATAACAATGTCTGAATAAAAATGTCAACAATAACTTTCTCTGAGTGGCAGAATTGGAAAATTTTTATTTCCTCATTTTAAAAATGGTTCTGTCATTCAAAAACATTCAAAAACAAGGAAATTCCACACAAAATTAAAATTAGCTTAGTGGGTATAATTTGTTGGTTCAGAAGTTGAGTGAGCAGATAAACAAAAGTAAAATATATAAAAGTTAAATGGGAGAGACTTCAGCAATAGCTTAATATCAATTAAAACTCGCCTATGATATTCATGGGACTGTGAAATCAACAAAAAAAGAAGCCCCTGAAAATGAGTTCGAGTTTGATTGTCACAACTACGTTGTGTGGCTAAACAAGAGGCTTACATGTAACTAGATACACAACCTGTGGTTTTGAAAGCCTCACTCATTCTCTGTGGGCAAATAGTCACTATCCTACATCTCGCTCATATCAGTAACATTTTAATCCAAAATGTAAATCCTACAGATAATAAATCTTCCCTGAAGGGAAGGTGTGTGCTGAAATATGAGCACACTGATGGACTGCCACTTACGTTTAAAACAGAAACTGAAAACACTGAAAAGATACAACAGAAGGGTAGAAAATCATCAGACTCGGCATGGAAAAGATTTCTTTTCAAGAACAAATTATCTAAACTATGACTCATACAAATATTAAAAAATACAAATGAATCTCTCTCTCTCTCTCTCTCTCTCTCTCTCTCCCCCCCCCCACCTGCTTGGCATATTGCCCCTTCTAACCTACTTTATACCAAGTAATTTCAATCACAAGATGGGATTGGCAGTATTTCAGAAATGCTTTTCAACAGTACAAAACCTTTTTTTGGAAACTGGGATTAGCTTGCCACAAATATGGGTATGTAAAAGTAGGCACTCGGTTATGCAATATTTATTCAAGTGGAATTCTTCCAATACTTTCTGGAAGAGAGGTACTTTTCAATGATGCTATTCTGTGGGCCAACATCTTAGAGAAAGTGCACAAGAGAGTTCGTCATTTTTTTTAATTAGTGTTCTCAGCATTAAAAATACATAAAATTTTCTATATAGTGAGTGACTAATTTTAATTAAGTTTATTTGCAAATAAGATGAACCCTAATTTCTCTCCTTCAGTACACACCTAAGAAACATATTACTTAGCGGGAGTTACTGTCTCCCTCCACATTAATCTATACCATGACTTATATATATACTTGTGGATCCCTGTCTTGCCTGTCTATTGTCTCTACCTACAGCTTCTTTAGTCTAGCCTATGGCTCAGTGTGGCACAGAATGGCATGCTCTCCACTCTCCTTCCATTCCACAATGCCTTCAGTCTTTCTGATCACCCCATAGCTTACCTTTTTTTTTCCACTATACCCCTGGAGTACAGCCGGACTTTCTTTGGACCACCTGTTCCCAAATAATGACACAGAGAATTCTTATTAATCATGAATGCTTGGCTTTAGCTTAGGTTTGTTCCCAACTAGCTCTTATAACGTAAATTAACCCATTTATATTAATTTGGGTTCTGCCACATTGGTTCATTACCTCTCCTCCAGACTGTATGTCTAACTCCCTCCTCAACTCCCTGGGAAAAAACCACACACACCTCAGATCCTTTCCCAGTTCCTGTCTTTCCCTGGAAGTACTGCCTATTCTCTTCTGACTAGTTATTGGCTTTTCAGCTCTTTATTAAACCAATCAGAAGGAAAAATACATCTTCAGAGTCTACAAAAAGATTATCCCACAACACTGGAGTCTGACCATTCTCTGGAATTTGGTCTACAGGACACTGCCCATCTCTAAATTATTTTAGAGAACTTATGTACTAATAAGATTTCATCTTTTACTTGAGTACTTTATCTTAGCTACAAATGTCAGACATACCATTAAGCTGTGCCCTAACAGGATAAAACCCATCATCATGCACCCCCAAGCTGTTGTCTTTCTTCATTGTTCAGTTACTAAATTGTATCAGTTCTTTGAGAATTGGCTTTTTAAATTTCTCTCTTGATCTTAGTCACTATTCTAATCTTGTGAAGAGACACCAGGATGAAGGCATCTCTTGTAAAAGAAAGCAGCATTTATTTAGGGGCTTGCTTACAGTTTTAGAGACTTAATTCACTGTCATCATATCAGGGAGCATGGCGGCACACAGGCAGACATGGTGCTGAAGCAATAGCAGGGAGCTGGACACCCAGATCCACAGGCAGCAGGGAGAGAGAGAGCCTCACACGGGCTTTTGAAACCTCATAGGCCACCCCGAGTGGCACACTTCCTCCAATAAGTCTACACCTCCTAATCCTTTTAACTCTTTAACAATGCCACTCCCTGGTAACTCAGCAGTCAGATATATAGCCTTATTCTTATTCAAGCTACTACACTCTTCAATTTTCTTTCCAATTAATATCCTTCCACTTTTATATAAGGTTATTTATGTATGTTTCTCCCTACATTTGTTTAACATTGACTCTCTCAAAAGAATTAAAGCATAGGATTGTATATTGGTGGTTTCTTGAGCAATAATCCCAAAAAGTATATAAAAAAGAGAGATTCTTAAGGATGGGAAAGAAGACGAATTCATAGATTCCTTCTGAGGTTGACTATAGTAACCGGTACTTGGTCTTACCAGGATCCTAACATGAAGCTTATGAAACACCACTTACAAAACTCACCCAGGAGATGAACAAGGTCAATATCAACTTATAAGTACCTGTCCCCCCGTCGCATAACTTTATCGGGGGGGGGGGCATATTTATTCCTGCCTGACAGGACACCATGAACTTGTTATTCTCCTCCCTTGGTCTCTCCTTAAGTAGCTGGGACCACAGGCACTTACTTGAATGACTTCCAGTCTAAAGGAGCATTCTGTATTTTGTTCTTAAATATCTATTCTGTGTCTCCTTTCCACAGTGGGATTCTACCTCCATAGCTAGTGATTATTCAGTGTTATTAAAATATTATAATCGGGGCTGGACAATTAGCCTAGCAGTTAAAAGCACTGGCTGCTCTTGCAAAGGACCCAGATTCGAGTCCCAACACTCACATAATGACTAATAACCAGTGATAGGGACCTTTAAGAGCACAGGCCCTCATGTAGTGCTTATACACGCATGCATACCAAACACTCATTCACATAAAATAATAAAGTACATCAATCTAAAAGAATTTGCCAGGCATGGTGGCACATGTGTTTAATTTCATCACTTGGGAGGCAGAGGCAGTTGGATCTCAGTGAGTTCTAGTCCAGCCTGGTCTACATAGCAAGTTCTTTCACAAAGCAGGGCTACACAGAGAAACTCTATCTCAAAGAAACAACAACAAAAATATTAGAAGAGGTCAATCCATCAGTTACATTCAATTTCCTATGTCACATATATATGTCATGGGCCTAGGTCGGTCCCATGCAGGCTCCCTGGATTTCTTTAACATTATAGAACATCCTTCAGAACATCTGCCCAAGTTAGCAATGCTATTAATTATGCCTTAATCCTCTTACTCAGCTACCCAAAGATTACACAGATGGCTTAAACTTGTCTTGTTCTAGAGCCATTTCTATGTGTAGCTAGCCCTTCCTGTCCTGGAACTCACTTTGTAGACTAGACTGACCTTGAACTCACAAAGATCCACCTGCCTCTGCCTCTGAGTGCTGGGGTTAAAGGCGTGCACCACCAATGTCTGGAATTTTTTAACCTTTTACCCTTAGATCAAGGTTAAATTTCTTCAGTAACTTAGCTTGACCATCATAGTATTTACTTGTATTTACAACTTACATGCATACTATTATTATTATTATTATTAGCATCCTATTCTCTGTTCCATCTACATGAATTGGAAGACTTCAAAAGTTTCTATTATGTACAAATCAGAGGAAAACATCCTAACTATGCTTATATCCTACATAAATATAGTACTTATTTTTAGAATCGTCTAAAAATGAGATGGAGAAAACACATTCAGTTTCGGTTTGGTTAAAATATATCATTCAAGAAATTTGCCAGGCCCTTTACTCTTTCATCAGAGTTTTTCTTGTGTTAAAATAAAGTTCTCAAAAAATATCTCCAAAAGAAAAAGAGTTGAGAAGTAATTTTAACCACGAGTAAATGTCTGTAATGTTTTTAAAGCATTAGAACAAAAATTCGAGAATGTGTTTTCATTCAGCAAATACCCATTAAGCATTCTGTGTGAAGAGGCATTATAAGACATTAGAAGGCATATAAGATATCTTCGTCGCTTTTTAGAAAATGACTTGTTTTCCTAAAGTTTGTTTTGTAAAAGTTTTGTTTTTGAGACATGAACTTTCTGTGCAGCCCTGACTGTTCCAGAATTCACTCTTTAGACCAGGCTGGCCTCAAACTCACAGAACTCTCGGCTTGTCTCAGTCTCCCAAGTGCTGGGATTAAAGACATGTGCCACTATACCTGGCTAGTTACACAAAATTTAGAAATTCTTCAGAGCAAACAGAAAGCTTTGAGAACACAAAAGGCAATCATCATTGGTGGCTTTTCTGCCAAGTGACAGGCTTTGGGAACCTGATTGCATTTTGAGGGCTCTGGCCTTTCAGGGGATCAATCCCTTGAAAGCGGTGCGATACGACAGTATTTTTGACAGTAAAGAACAGATAGTAGGGCCATGGTGAAGGAAGTAAGTCACTAGGGTGTGTGTCCTCGGTCTGTCATCTCTCTGCGTCATTGAGAGAGGATGTGCTACTGCCACATGTCCTTATAGCCACAATGTTCTGCCCAAACCCATGGCTGGGAGCAACTACAGATCAATCCCTCCACAACCACAAGGAAAGAAAATCTTCCCTCTCTTTAAGTTGATAATTTTCAGGGAGTTGACAAGCAGCACAGAGTCTCATCAATAAGGAGGAATGGAAGGCGGCACCATTTACTGAAATAAGGAAGACAGAGAAGCAGGTTGGGGTGCTAAAGAAGCAAGGGTTCACTGTGGCTTCCTTGTACCCCTTCTAGCATAATTCAACATTGGCCTGCATTGGTCCCAGCTCTCATTCTTTACAGTACAGAAAGAGAGTTTGCGTGGTCCAGGAGCCTGGCTGCTTCATTCTCTCAAGTCTATGACATCCTTCTAGATCAAGCCTCTATGTGCTCAGATTAGAGATCACCAGTCACCTATTTTTGACTTCTTATCTTGTAAACATTTGGCTTTGTTCCAGAGAGCCTGAAAGGACCAGTTATTCAAGTTGAGAGGACAGTGTTTTCACACTATTCATTTAAGGAGAAGAAATAAGGTGGTAGGGATTAAATAAAAGTAATCAAGCGGATTCTTTAAGAGCACACCAAGCAAAGGATGTTATGTTAATTAGTTTCAGTGGTTTTTAAAATTCTGACAATAAAGTTTCTTAAATTTTAAGTAACATAATCCCAAACTTGACACAGGCTACCTTTTTAATACATGCCTTGAAACTATGAAGTATGGAGTTAGTTTATTTGAATCACTTAGATTACTGCTGCCAGTGAATTTTTCTGTCCCACCTACCAGATCCCAAATAACCATCTGGAGTTTTTTTATTATTTATGAAACTTGCTAATAGGTTAGACTTGCTTCTAACTAGCTCTCACACCTTAAATTAATCCATATCTTTTAATCTACATTCTTTTGCATGACTTGGTTACCTTTACTCTGTAAAGACTATGCTGTTTGCTTTGCATCCCCTCATGTCTCTGCCATTCTGCTTCCCAGCCTCTTCTCTGCCTGGAAATCTTGCGTAACTATTAGCCATTCAGCTTTTTATTAAACCAATCAGAATAACACATCTTCACAGAGTACAAAAAGATTATTTCACAACAACCACTGTGATCATTCAATCTAATTGATTCCTTAACGCTTCAATTATCTTGGAAGTGAAAACAAAAAACAAAACAAAAAAACCTGAATGCTTCCTGTCCTCAATTCCCCCGGTAATTATGATTGTATTCCTAGGCTCTTGTCTTCTCATCATAAATGATGTTTTAATTTGGAGTGTCACTGTCTTTAATGACATCCTAAGGTTCGACTTCTTTCCTGGGAAACAGAGAAAAGTTAAGGAAGATTTCTGGGACTTGGAGGTGTGGCATAGTGGGTAGAGCATTTTCTGCACAAGCATGAGGATCTAAGTGTGGAACCCCGGAACCCAAGTCAAAGCTAAGCATGGTAGCGCATTGATGGCCCTAATGCTGGGGTAATAGACAGGAGGAGCCTAGAAATGTACTCCCAAGTCCGCCTAGCCAAATTAGATACAGTAAGAGAGCTTGCCTCATAAAATCAGTGGAGAGTGATAAAAGAAGACATTTGACATTAATCTCCTGCCTTACAGGCTCACACAGCCAAGAAGACCTGAACACGTACCTACATACCTCCCCCGCCCATACACACCTTGTACTATAATAGCTGAAAATAAATCAGAAACCAATTCCACATCCACAAACATAGAATTTTAAAGTGATCTCTATTCTCCTGTGTGTAGACAGAATTTTAATTCTCTAATATTAAATCACATAATCAAATGAAGATATGACTGGTTTTAAAATAATCTAATCATCTATTCAGTTGGAAACTGAGATCACTTATGACAAATATTTCCCAGGGTTGTCAAACTAGTTCTTTCTCTTGCATTTTGCCAGTCTGTTTGGCAAGCTAGCTGAATGCTGGCTGAATTTTCATTGGAGTCTTCTGAAGGATCAGTGAGGGGGGTCTCAGCTCTGGAATTCACTTCTTTGGTGATCCCACTAATCATGAATTTACTGTTCTTCAAGTGATGACATTAAATGTTTTCTTCAGAACTCAAAATGAAATGAGATTTCCATATCAAATAACTGACTAAGGTATTTTAAAATCATTTTTACGGGTTAAGGGTGTAGCATGATCAAGTATTTGCCTAGCATGTATGAGGCCATAGATAGGTTCAATAACCAGCTGTAGTTCAGCAAAATGCAATAGAAAAAAAAAACCTTGGCATTTTTGTGAGAAACATATAGCATGTCACATTAGCAATTAGTAAATAATTTTAATGAAATCACACACACCTCTTGCATATTTGTTTAGCAATTACTACTTAAAATAGAGAATTACATTGATTACATTCCAGCATGTTCATATATCAGAGATAGTCTTTTGTCTCAAGTGATTGTTTGCCCAAACATAGTAAATCAGTCTGGGTATGTTGACTCATACATCCAATCTCAGCATTTGAGAAGATAAAGCAGGAGGATTGCCGCAAGTTCAAGGCCTCTTATTGGGTACATACTGAGTTCATGGCTAGGTCTGGGCTACAGAATGAAACACAGCCTATCTGAAAAAAAATCAACCATCCAAACAACAGAAAAATCTCATCATGTCAAATTAGATGAAAGATAGTATAGGCAATCTGTATATGTCAAGGAAGTAGATACCTGCTGTAAGGAATACAACCTCATATTCAAATTATATAAGTCAGTTTGAGCCTCTATCACAAAGTACCACAAACTAGATAGCTCATAAAGAACACAGAATTATTTCTCAAAGCTCTAGGTGTTGGAATTTCAGGACTAGGGTATCAACATGAGGAGGGCCTTTTCTGAATTGCAGAAAGATACTTCTTGTGAGCTCACTAATCCCATCATGAATAACTGACTTCCCAAAGGTTTGGCTTTTAAACACCAGTGCTAAAAATTAAAGTTTCAACATATGAATTATGCAAGAATTGAAGCATGCAGGCAACCACACAAATCTTCTGGCCCATCTTTACCATACTAAAATTTTTCACTGGGCAGTGGCGGCATACATCATTAATCCCAACACTTGGGAGACAGAGGCAGTTGGATCTCTGTGAGTTTGAGGCCAGCCTGATCTACAGAGTGAGTTCCAGGGCAGGCTCCAAAGCTACAAAGAGAAACCTTGTCTCATAAGCCCTCCTCCCCAAAGAACAAAGATTTTGCTCATTCTGCTCCTTTACAGAGGCATGAAGAAAACCCAACACAATCAAATAGCAAAACTGTGATGTGCGTTGACAAGATGCATTTTTCCCACTGACCCTTAGTGCCCCACTGAATGCCAAGCATTTAAAAATGACTGGGTGCCCGAAGGAATTGCAAACGCAAAGACAGAACTCTCTGTTTCTCCTCTAATGGTCAAGAAGTCAAATGAAGCAAAGAGGATGGTAGATGAAAAACAAACAGCCAAGCCTTGAATGACTTACCCCAGAATGTCATTCATGAGAAGCCAGATAGAAACTGGGAAAGGTAAGAATAAATCTTAGCAGATGTTAATTTTCGCGAGCTGCTCAAATTATTTTGGACAACTACAATGCATTCTAAGTCTGTAATAAACTGACTTGGAAGAGTTAGACTGAGAATATAACTGACCTTGAGCAAACGGAGGCAACTCAGCAACTGAGGAGAGGTTGATCCAGTAAGAGGCAGGCTGGCTGAGATCTAGTGTGCTGGTCAGTGTGAGAACTTCCCCACAGTTTCTCATCTGCGACTCATGTCAATGAAGAAAGACCAGTGTGCAAATATCAAAAATAAGAGCAAATATTTGTGGGCTGTTGTGCTCAATGCGCAGCTAGATGACCTTGGTTGGCTCAGGGCAGCCCACGCCTTTTCTCCTGGTCTTCCAGATTGACACACTGATTAAACTTCAGACGCTTGAGAGTCAGCAGACCCAGAACAACTTCTTTTGAGACCCTCCCTTATCTGACTAAGGGCACAAACTCCTGGAAGTAAGGCTGCTGTAAAT
Source organism: Arvicola amphibius (assembly GCF_903992535.2). Classification (NCBI taxonomy): domain Eukaryota; kingdom Metazoa; phylum Chordata; class Mammalia; order Rodentia; family Cricetidae; genus Arvicola; species Arvicola amphibius. The sequence goes on from NC_052051.1 coordinate 132,809,110, forward strand.
TTTGTTGGAGAGAATTTTACTGGCCATAAGACAGAAAGACCACGGACAGCTGTAAACACAGACACTGTCTCCTTTGTTGCCTTGGCTACTTGTTCATTCTCCCTCCCTCTTCTATCAAGCTGTGTCTATAAATCCCCACCTTTTGCTCTCTGGGGACTTGTATTTTTCTGTGTTCCTACACAGAAAAACAAACAAATACTTTAATTATTATCTTGTCTTTTCCCCCGTTTAAGTTGTAACCTTGGGGGTAGGGAGCTGGCTGGCTGTAACGGGTGAATGAAGCCGCACAAGCAGCAGGAGCTAAATTCAGAGCCCCAACTTCCCAGAAAAGTGTCACCTGCCTCTAATTCCAGTGCTGAAGAAGTGGCTGCTTGACTCCTGGGAGCTCATCGACCCGCCAAGCTAGCCAAATGCATAAACCACATACTTCATGAGAGACCCTGTCTCAAACAGTAAGGTAGAGAGCAACGGAAAAAAAATCTGATGTTGACCTCTGACCACTATATCACATGCACACATGTACACACACGTATATATGTGTAAATCCCCACCTGAACAATGTTACACAATAAATACATTTATTAATTAATTAAATTACAACTCCTAAGTAGTGGACCTGAGGGTGAAAAAAATTATTCCCTTACAAACCCTATGAGGTAAGTAATCTCCAATACAGACATAAGACAAGTTAGAGTCAAGTTCAGGAGAGTCGCACAGTACACTGGAGCGGTGTGAGGATTCGAATATAAGACTATGCGGCCCTAGAGTCTATGCTACACCACTTCAGGAAATTGTTCATACCGGGTCTGGAAGCCGCAGTAGCTCATGCAAACTGTCAGATAAGTCAGGCATGTCAATATTTTGTTTCTCGTGATGCAGGGGATGAACCAGGGACCAGAGCCATGGGCAGTCACTCTTCTGCTGAGCCCCACACCACCTCAAGCCTCAAACTTCAGATCACTTTGTTCTTTTGGTTTTTTTGAGACAGGGTATGTGCGTAGTCCAGGCTGTCCTGGAATTCACAGAGATCTGCCTGCTTCTGCCTCCTGAGTGCTGGAATTAAAGTTATACACCACCACACCAATCCAAACTTCAAGATTCAAAGGTATTGTTGTTACAGATCTGGGGTTGTGACTCAGCAATAAAGTATACTTAGCCTGCAAGAGATTCTGGGTTTAATCCCAGTGCGATGCCCCCACCCACCCCTGGAGAAAACACACACACTCATAAGACAAAAAAAAAAAAAAATCAAACAATTCTTGCAGCTACCCTCAGGCATCTCAGTTCAGAATGCTTTGGTACATGCTAGGGAGGGACACTATTTTGGGTGACTGCAAAGTTCATCCAAATTAGTTTAAAAACTAAAGATAAATGAAGCATTTAACTTTATTTCACTTCCTTCAGAAACCAGTTTCTGAGGCTGGTATGTGTTCTCATTGGAAAAAATGAATTCTTTACATACAATTGAAAAACTGACTCAAGATGAAAGAATCCATGGTGAGTAAGATTCACAGTTTATCACAAGCCAGTGATGAGGTAGTTTAGCTGAAGACAGGTAAGGCTTAGATCAAACTGAGGCCTTTGTCCCCTTAGTACCTCTAGACAACTCTGCAGAGATGAAGCAGCCTGAGTGTGCCTATTCTTAGCAGTTCGGAGACAGGGAACTAGCCAGGGTCATGCAGAATCAACTGCCCCAAAAAGGATTAACAAGGAAGGTCCTGGGAATGGAAAGTGAGCTAGAGGTGAGAAATTCAATCCCGGCACATGAAGCAACTACAGGAACTTCAGATGACTGTGGAGGAAGCCAGGCTATGTGAGAACATGGATGTATGTAAGTGTGTGTGTGTGTGTGTGTGTGTGTGTGTGTGTGTGTATAAAGACAGCAACTGCTTTGTCTTTAAAAGTCCACAAAATAGGGTTGGGGAGTACAGAAGAGCAGTAGATCCTTGTCTTATATAAGTGAGAGTCTGGGTTCCATCCCCAATGCTGAAAAAGAAAGTGAAGAAAAATCCACAAAAATGATATGCATACTTCCATACTTCTTAATGATAAGTATGGATGTCTATTTGAATATGTTTAGGAAAAAGCTGGAGGAATGCAGGTGGTTTTTTTGTTTGTTTTTGTCAGCTTGACACAAGCTAGAGGCCATCTGGGAAAACAGAACTTGACTTGAGAAAATGCTTCCATTGGATTGGCCTGGAAACAAGACTATGGAGCATTTTCTTGATTAGTGATTGATGTTCGCAGGCCCAGCCAATTGTAGGCAATACTACTCCCAAGCAGGTGGACCTCAGTTGTGTAAGAAAGCAAGATGAGCAAGCCATGGGGAGCAAGCCAATAAGCAGCCTTCCTCCGTGGCCTCTTCTGCTTGAGTTCCTGCCTTGACTTCTCTTCATGATGGACTATAAACTGTAAAAAGGAATAAAGCCTTTCCTCCCCACGTTGCTTTTGGTTGTGGGGTGCTTCTCACAGCAATAGAAAGCAAACCAGGACAGATATCATGGGACTAAAGACATTCAAATGAGAATAACCAGAGGCTATTTCTCCCAGGCTTGTCATACAAGGAAATCAGACATTATTACTTATGCTTGGCAGAGACTCAAAAGCAGGCAGGGGAGGATTCTATGTTGGGAGGTTTTATACTAAAAGAAGAAAAGTTTTGGTGTGCTCCAGTTGGAAATCATTTGCTTGAGAAGCTAGGGCTGGGCTAACTAGAAGTGGAACTTCTCTTGTGATTGGATGGGGGTTCCTATTTGACTTTCTCATTTTGGCTCTGAGTTTGAAGCTAAGTCATTGATTGAGCCCTGACACTTCTGCATTGATTGCTTAAGGACCTCTCTTTTGATTCGTCAGGTTGTCTCAACAAAGGCTGTGTCAGCATTCTAATTTGGTTGTGAGGTCTGTGTCTTGCCCGTTTGTGTTGTGGGATATTAGATGAAGATGTGTTACATTTGTTTTTTTATGATGTGGAACATTTGTTTAATGGTGCAAAGATGTGTTGCATTCTTTTATGTGGCATTTGTTTAACTCTGTGAAGCTGTGTTGCTTTGCCTGACTAAGACACCCGGTTGGACCTATAAAGAAATGGACGGCCAATAGCTAGGTAGGAGAAAGAATAGGCAAAGCTGGAAGGCAGAGAAAATAGAAGAAATCTAGAGAAGAGAGTGAGGATCGAGAAAAGCAGAAGGAGAGAAAGATGTCAGGGGTCAGTCACCCAGCCACAGAATAAGAAGGAAAGAAAGACATATAGAATAAAGAAAGGTAAGAAATCCAGAGGCAAAATGTAGTTAAAGAGAAACATGATAATTGAAGTCAGAAAAGCCGGCTAAAAACAAGCCAAGCTAAGGCCGGACATTCATAAGTAAGAATAAGTCTCCATCTATTTATTTGGGTGTAATTAAAAAACAAACATAAAAAACTACACTTTTCTGTATATCTCAGTATGCACCAAAGTGATCTTAGTGGTTACCAGTGACTAGGGAGGAAGGTATAAGTTCCACAAAGACTAAATTCACTATTTTTCATTCCTAATGTTTTACTTACATAATGTTGTGAGATTCTAAACAGTGTGGTGGAAAAAAAAATGGTAGTTGCCTTGTCTATGGTCAACACGATCATATTCTTATTTTACAGTTAGAGAAACTAAGGCACCTGAGAAGGTGACCTGTCCGGTACAGCTGGTAAACAGAGGGCAGAGCTGAGTTCCAAGAACTCTCCGTCCTATTCACTGCTATCCAGCCTGCCATGCTATGGCCTACAAAAATACAGTCATGGCAACAAGGAAAGAGAATGGCATTTGGACAACACAGAACGTTTAGCAGAAGCCATGTTGGGCTACTACGCTGTCAACACCTACCTGCTGGTAAGTTAGAGCGCAGAAATGGCTGATGCCCTGGGCAAACTGATTTACCCTAAATGAAATGATAATCCTACATGAATGAGTGTGAGTCAGAGCTTTTGAATTCCCCACAGGGGTAGCTTTGGCATTTGAAAGAGAGCCTTTCTTCTTTAACTCTGTCTCTCTCTCTCTCTCTCTCTCTCTCTCTCTCTCTCTCTCTCTCTCTCTCTCTGTGTGTGTGTGTGTGTGTGTGTGTGTGTGTGTGTGTGTGTGTGTGTTGAGGGGGAAACATATGGGCATGCGTATGTACAATGCTAGAACCATGTGCATGCTAAGGATGCACTCTGTTTCTGGGCTCTATCTATTCTGACCACAAGGCATAATACAGTTACAACTAATGACAACGTAAGAGGGCGGGGAACTCCTCTGCATATTTGAGAGAAGTCCTCTCAAGGCATCATCCATCACCCATATTGCTGATGACATGCTGTTTTCAGTTTCAAATCTGGGAGATACAGAAGAAAAAAACATTGTCTGGGTGTTTGAAGAAGTTAGGAACAGGGTGACATTCTTCATGCGTTCACGCGACTAGCCTAAATTATTTCCTTTGAAGATTAAGATCCTCTTAAAGTATCGTGTTTGTCCCTGGGTTATGGAGTAGAAAACAGTAGGGTGATGATGATGTTTGTTCTTGAGACAAGGTCTTCTCTGCTTAGACCAAGATGATGTGGAACTCAAAATCCCCTCGAACAGGAAGTTTTGGGGATAACAGATATGTGCACCCACACAATGTTAAAATTTGCAAGTTTTATTTGAAACTTCTACATTGTTGGTAATTACACACATGCACACATATTTGCACACACATGTGTGCACACATACATTTTAAGATGTGCTTATTCTTTAACAGAGATGGTGTCATTGCACAAATTCAACTTTTGCTTCTTTTGAAGCTATATAGATACTGTCAGGGTTCAGAATAACCTCTTAAATATGGTTGTTTGGGGACACAATAAGTAATTTGTTGCAGAAATAAGATTGCCCTATAGTTCCCTTATCTGCATTAAGACCAAACTGAGAAAGGGAATGAAACTGCTTCCTTTCCCACCTGAAATCCCGTTTCCCATCTCCTTTGGAAATCTCATTGTCCTGCTCCAGATAATTGCTGTCTCAAACTAATGCCTGTATCCCAGGTTCAGGTTCCAATGTTTTTACAAACTTCTAATTCCTCCCAGTCTTTATTTACAATCCCCCAACTTCTCTACATTCTCCAGTCATCTTATCTTCCACAAAAAAGATACATTTTGTCGTTGTTGGTTTGTTTCGGTTGGTTGGTTGGTTGGTTTCTTGAGAAAGGGTTTCTCTGTGTAGCTTTGGAGACTATCTTGACACTTTCTCTGTAAACCAGGCTGGCCCAGAATTCACAGAAATCCTCCTGCCTCTGCTTCCCAAGCACTGGAATTAAGGCATCTGCCAGTCACTACTGCCTGGTGATAAAAGTTTTTGAACAATGTTGTCTACTTGGTAATCACATTCCTGTGACTTTCCTCTTCTTGTAAACCAATAAATATATTAACCCCCTATGTATAGTGTTGAGGGACTAGGAATTAGATTTCCTGACAGTCAGACAGACAAAGAGGGACAGTGACCAGGTAATAAAGATGACGAACCTGCAAGACGGCTTCTTCCTCACCCTCCTGACCTGACAAAAGCCTAGAGGATTAAAACAAAGGCCCTATGGGCTTTTCCTTCTGCCTGTGCCTGTAGAGCCTCTACTGGTGGAATGGCTCAACAAGGTCAAAGACAAATCATGACGTGTATGCACAAGAATCGTGAGTCAACCATGCATCCTGTCTTTCTTCAAACTGTCCAACCATAGCCTGGGGGAAACGGCTTCAGAGAGCCTGGTCTTAGCCTTCCCGAGTTCCCACACTTGGGGAGGGTCTTCTTTTCTGTGTGCTTGCAGACACTGAGATGGTATAAAATGATAACAGCAGCAGAGCGTGCTGTTCCTTATGTGTGTCTCCTTTCCCTCTAAGCTGTAACCCTTGGGTCACAGTGTTCAGTATTAGACAAGTAATTCATCACACTTCTTGACTGACAAGTCCTAGGCTCTATCTGTACTTTTAACCATTTGGGCAGGCAGGAAACCCTGGGTCAGGCTCTTCTGTTGTGTTCCAAGGGGAAAAGCAGCCCAGCTTCTCAGATTTTCTGAGTTGATTCTGAGATACTCTCACACTTTTCTTCCTCCCTTCCTCCCTTCCTCCCTTCCTCCCTTCCTCCCTTCCTCTCTCTCTCTCTCTCTCTCTCTCTCTCTCTCTCTCTCTCTCTCTCTCTCTCTCTTTTTTTCTCTTTCTCTTTCAATATGGACTCACTATATAGCTTCAATCTCATTATAGCCTGGCCTAAAATTAATAAAATTAACAGATATCTATCTGCCTCTGCCTCCTAAGTGCTAGGGTTAGAAGTGTGAGCTACCACACCCAGTCAACCCTCACACTTTTAAAAAACATCTTAAGTGTTTTTCAGAAGGAAAAATGATTTTTAAATAGTTTAACACATTGACACTATTGACCCAATGTATATTGTCTGAGAAATTCTGCCCACACAAACTGCAAGCATCTCACAGATGAAAAGAGGACCTATCTGAGAAAAATATTATATTGAGACAAATTCTCCACTAAGACTCAGTGTCAATTACTACTGAAAGTGTTGTCGCACAAAGTAGAGATGACAAGGGCTGCCATGGCCCCAATCAGGGCTACAGCTCTACAGGTTAACTGATTTCCAGGACTCATAGTTAGAAGAAAATTTGGGAAGAAGCAGTGGTTTCTGTTCATGGTCTAGTTCTTAGTCACATTCTACTTCCAAGTAGATGGATAGATGTACCAGCTTTGCTGTATTATTTCGAGTCATAGGAAATCTATATTAAGTCATAGGAAAATCATTTTTGAAAATGAAAGCATAAAAGAGAAGATATGAAGGTAGAAAGGAGGGAGACATACAGGGAAGGCGTCTGAGAAGAGTGGGTATGGGAGTATGGATACGACCAACATAAACATGTATGAAATTGCCAAAGACTAAATAAAAGAATTTTTTTTTTTTAAGAAAAAAGAAGCTGTCGTGACTCAGAGCTCTGGGAAAAGCCCAGGGCAGTAGAACAGCCCTCTGGCCAGGGGATCTATAGTGGAGGCCAGTACCCTACAGCACATGGGCCAAACTGCTTTTGTATGGCCTAAAGCTAAGAATGGGCTTTACATTTTAAAATGATACAACAACAAAAACCAAATACGCTCATACAACAGTCCATGTATTATGTCTGTCTCTGTGCAGAAAAGCGTTATACCTGCTACGTGTCCTCTAGTCACAACCCATGAAGGTTCTGAGATTTTTATCTTACCTGCAAGCTAACAAGAGAGGCCACTGCAGTGTCATGGGTCCAGGAGGAGACAGAAGGCTCCAGGCTCAGAAAATATGGACCAGTTCACTACCATAGCCGCCTTCTGTTGCAGTTACTTACACGCGGATTCCCTAAGAGTGAGACAGAGAGATCCACGGGACAGACACCTGCTTGCACCGTAGGAGAGGGATCCTGAGCTCAGAGACTCTGGAGCTCTCATAAGGGGCAGTAAATGCACCTGCTCTTCACCAGCAGGGAGATGTTGGCTCAGTCTTCTGGGGCTTTGGCTGTACATTTAAGAAAAGATAATTGGACTGCCCGTCAGTGCCTCTGTTCGTGAGACGTACAGAAGCGCACGAGGAGATGGAGAAATACAGCTGTCTTCGTTTCTCTTCCTGTTGCCGTGATTAAAATAGCATGATACATAAGCACCTGAAGGGAGAAAGAGTTTATTTCTGTTCACGATTTAAGAGTTACGCCAGAGAAGTCAAAGGAGCAGCAGCTGGGAGCAGCTGGGAGCAGCTGAGCCCATGACATCCACCATCAGGGCTGAGAGGATGATGAATGTTGTGATCAGCTCACGTTCCCCATTTTCAGAAGAAAGTCATGAAAAATACCTGTGTTGGAGGAAGAGTTAAACACTGTAGGCAGAATTCTCAATATACTGTCTTAAGAAATGTTATAATTACTGTCTAATTTCTAACAGAAGAGGCTAAGACGTTTTCTCAAAGCATAAATGAAAGAGTGTAAAACTTGAGACAGTTTTAAAATTCTATAGTTTTTCAACTCTATATGCAGCATCTAGTTAAATGTTTATTGAGTTTTTTTATTGAAAACAATAAGCGCTGTAAACATAGATCATCTTTAGACATAAGACTGGGACCTGTCAGCAGAATCATCTTATTCTCATATGAAAGGATCCCTTCGGAATGCCCGCCCTTATCCTGCCACCAGCACAATGCTGGAGAGACCACGTCACTCCGATGGTGACAGCTCACCAAGTCTGACCTATAATTTTCAGTCCCCAGCCCGCTGAAGCAAAACCACAGAAATGGTTTGATGTTTGGTTAGTTAATCTTCCTTGGTCATTTGTAAGCAGCTTTACAACATCGAGGGAACAAGAGTATATTAGTAAACTAAGAAAGATGCCCATTGGCTGCTCTCTCTTTTTTTTCATGGTTTATTTTTTTATATTTAAAAATTTCCATCTCCTCCCCTCCTCCTCCCCCTTCCCTCCCCTCCTCCTCCCCCTTCCCTCCCCTCCTCCTCCCCCTTCCCTCCCCTCCTTCTTCCCCTTCCCTCCCCTCCCCTCCACCCATACCTCCCCTCCCTCCCTCTCAAGGCCAAGTAGCCATCAGGGTTCCCTACTCTATGCTAAGACCAAGGTCCTCCCAACTCCCCCCAGGTCCAGGAAGGTGATCGACCAAGCTGAGAAGGCTCCCACAGAGCCCGTCCATGCAGAAGAATCAGAGCCCAGCGCCATTGTCCTTTGCTTCTCAGTCAGCCCCCACTGTTGGCCACACTCAGAGAGACGGGTTTGGTCGCATGATCCATCAGTCCCTTTCCAACTGGAGTTGGTGATCTCCCATTAGTTCTGTCCCACCGTCTCCAGGACGGTGGCTGCTCTCTTTGATCCCTTAGTGTTCCTGTTTAGACTTGTGTAGTGTGTTTTGGTGAATTAAACCTGAAGTCATTTTTTGCTGAGAATTAGGTAGGGGCTAGGTGCGCCTGGACCATTTCACACAGACTTTTTTTTATATATTAAAATACCAACTCATTTAGACACCTTAGATTTGCTTTGCTTAGATTATATTTTAAGGATTCTGTGAAAATAATGATATAGACTTTTTGTTTGCTTTAAGGCAAGGTCTTAATAGGCTGGCCCCAAACTTGCTACAATCTACTGGCCTCTGCTTTTCAAGAACTAGGTTTATAGGCTTGTGCCACCAAACCCAACCCTTATTGTAGGTCCGGATAAATCTGCTTAATTTTGTCATTGCAAGCCAATAGTACTCCCGGCCTGTGAGATGGTGTCTTCTGAAAGATGGGGGCTGTTGATTAGAAAGGAAGCTGGAGAGACAGGGCTTTTCTTATGCTTGACCAGATAGATAGTGTTTGATAATGCTTTTTGTAACAAAACTTTTCTACCTATTGGCTTTTTGGGTGCTTAAAGAAAGGAGGCAGGGGCTCCAAAGCCACAGAGAAACCCTGTCTCAAAAAACCAAAAAAAAAAAAAAAAAAAAAAAAAAGAAAGGAGGCAGGAATAGCTTTAATGTTGAATATATTTTTGTTTTGAAAGAAACTCACAACACTCATGTGTCTGCAGGGTTTCTTTCTAGGAATGTCTTCATAGACTTTGAAAAAGATGGAGCACTCATTTATAATTCAATTCATGTCATTATTGTATGACAACTCATAAGATTGGCTTCTAAGCAATATGAATGTTTTGCATAACATGAATAATAGAAAAGAATGTTTCCATGTATAAAAAGTTACAAAATGAAATGAAAAAAATTAACTTCGAAATTACTTGTCCCCCAAAACTAACTTTAAAAGTTAGTTTCTTTAATCTACCAGTTTTACAAATGACTAAGAGGGAAAAATAGAACAGTCTTATGTTCTGAGGAGAAACAAGAAGCCTACAGTATAGATGCATTCATGGTGTTGGAGGGTCACGATAGGCAAACTGAGAAAATGATTATTGTCTGGGAGTAAAGGAAAGGTATGGTCTTAAAGGGACACATTTGGGGCTTTGGGGCACCTGGAAATATGTTTCAAAACTATATGGTGATTTACATGTATGTCTGTTTTATAATTTTAATCAAAATGCACATACATGTTTTAAACACTTCTCTGTCTATATAGTATGCATGCCATAAAAAATAGCCCAGTGTTGTGGAGCATACCATAACCAATGCACCAGGGAGGAAAGGCAAGACAGTCCAGAGTTAAAGGTTATCCCAGGCTACATAGTGAAGCCCTTTTGCAAAATGTAAACAGAACCAAAGTAAAATAGAGTAGGGAATCTGACTCAGTGGCGTCTAACACATCCAAGGCCTTGATTCAATCTCCAACAGCACTAAACAATTTCCCCAATAATGTCAAATCAAAAACCCAACAAAATATCAAAGTAAGGGCTGGAGAGATAGCTCAGCAGTTAAGAGTGCTGACTGTTCTTCCAGAGGACCTGACTTCATTTCCCAGCAACCTCACAGCACTCACAACTGTCTATAATGGATCGAATGCCCTCCCCTGTTGAGCGGAGGACTATGCAGACAGAACACTCATATACATAAATAAAAACAAATCTTTAAAAAATAGAAAAGTAAAATAAAAAACAAGCAAACGGAAAAAAAACAACCACCCAATGAGCATCTTATAATCAAAGACTTGTAGACTAGAAGTCTACAATTCTAAGAAAAACCTTATGCTGGTGTAGAGTTAGGCATAAGCTTGCAGGAAAAAGCCCAAGGTTTACACATTAATAATCCAAAAATAAAGCATAGAGAGGCTAAATATGGAACTGTGTCTAAATCATCACAGCAGAGGCACACTCCAGTCCCAAGAAGAAGCGTTATATTTAGATTAGAAGATAGAATTTCTAATTCCTTTTTTAGGACTGGATTTCTAATATTCATTTCTAAATTAGATACAGGACAGTCTTTTTCAAGGATATTGCATTTCATGATAAATTTATTTCATAAATTTCCAGGTTCTCTAACTAATCATACTAATATATTCTATTGTGATAATTATGTGGACCATGGATCTGAAAATGTATTTATAACCATAAAGTAGAAATATGTAGCAATATTTTATAACATTTTGCCTTTATAGAATATGCATGTGTGTGTGTGTTTGTGTGTGTGACTTATAAACTTGTCTTCCATCTCCTCTTCTATCACCAGTATCATGTATCTAGCCTGTACCTAAAGGACCTGAGAGTTGAAATGTCTAAGCAGATGGATGTGGTAGTATAAGCCTGTGAGCCCAGCTACTTACGAGGCCAAAATAGGAAAATCGTGAGTTCAAGGCCATCTGGGCTGTATGAGAAGTTCCAGGGCAGCCTAGACAACATGGAAACCCTATCTTCAACTAAAAACAGTCAGACAAATGAAGGACTGGGGACTTAGCTAAGTGGCAGCAACCTTCCTAGCTCGCTAGCATACCTGAGGCCATGGTCTCAACCCCCAGAACACAAGAGTCAAATGGAAAGGCACACACACATATGTGGAACAGCAACGTTAGCCATCAGCATATGAAAAGGTACCTCTAAAACCATGGTCCTTATGCTAAGGTATAGAGAACTGTATATAGTACTCCTGATAGAAGCAGAATGTTTAGAATTCTTACCCCCCACACATGCATACACACACACACACACACACACACACACACGTGCACACACGTGCATACACACACACACACATGATTTTCAAGGCTTGGGGAGAAGCCTTATAAAATGGTAGCTTTAATCTTCTCATTTTACAGTGTATGCACATTTTCAGTTCCATATTCATCATAATTATCATTTTGATATTAAACGTTTAATTATTAAGCAAGTGTCTCCTAACCCCTTAAAACATGCTTATACTTTTCTGGCAGGACTCCTCATTATGGGGCAGTTCCAGAAATCTGTGCACTTTGCTGGCCATGTGATTGCCAGGTAAGGTTTGTTCCCACCCAAGACCCTGTGTTCAACCTCCAATGCATGTGTGCTCACACAAACACCTCCACAAGACAAGACGAAAGTCCTGCCTTTCTCAATCTGTTATGTAAAGTGCGGCTGGGGAGGAGGAGGTGATTGTTCTCTACTCTCTAGTTCCCCTTTCTCCCAGACAGGAAAATAGCAACAAGGGAAGGCCTTTTTTTTTTTCTACCACTGAGATGGGATTGTCCAGGTGGAAAGGAGGCCTGGCTACCTTCAGAAGGCCACCTGTAGATTGATGGCTGTCTGAGGAGAATATCAAGGGACATCTTTTCTAAGCACCAACATCTGAGCTGAAACTACACTTACAGCAAAACATAAAAGTCTAAAGATTCAAAATACGTCCCATGGATTGTTACACCATTGCTGTGCATTAAAATTAAAATCACCCTAATAATAGGAAGTAAAAACAACAATAACTCACATACATATTTATAACTATAACTATAATTATAACTATATATATATATATATATGCTCTTGTGGCTCATTTTATTCATATGATTCTGACAGTAAAGGATTCTCCAAGCAATCTATCAAAGAATCACAGATAACTAGCAAAACCCTACTGAGCTCACTAATAACTGAAGGCTAACAGTATGATGAGCAAAAACTACCATGCAAGTAACAAACTAGAGAAAACCAATTCAGTTTAAGAGTGTGTAGCCATAATCCATAAAAATCACAATTACTGCATAGCTACTGATTCTTGGTTGCAAGCCAACTCTGCTTAATTAAAACACGGAAAGTTGCCGGATGAATATTGCTGCAGGAAAGCTAAAAAGAAAGAGCCAGGTGGAGAAGTTGTTCTAGAAGGTCTTGCAGGGACAACTGTGTAGTCCTCTGAATGCTGTCACTAGAACCAGATGGGCCGTCCCTGGATGCAGACTGAGACAGAGACGGGAGGAGAGAGGGAGGGAGAGAGCTTTCTTGATCTCAGGAGGTGTATCTCAGAAGAAAATAGCAAGGCAGGATTTGAAGCAGGCCAGTCTAAAAGCAGGCGGGTGCTAAGCCTCAGCCACCATCATCTGATGTTCTTTTCTGAATCCTTTTAGAGTTGTCCCAGGCAGGCAAGGCCTTTGTGTTCGATCTCAGCCTCAGAGTGCTGGGATTAAGCCATGTGCCACTATGCCAAGCTAAAATCCCTTTTTAAAAAATTATTTTTGATCATTTTACTTGTTTATTATTTTTATGTGTATAGGTGTTTTGACTGTATATAGGTTGTGTACCTCATGCCAGAAATGTACAGCAGAGGCCAGAAGAGTAAATCTGATCTCCTGGAACTGGAAAAACAGACAGTTGTGAGCTGCCCTGTGGGTGCTGGGAATTGAACCTTGGTCCTCGGGACAATCATCCAGGTGTTCTTAATGGTTGCACCATCTCTCCAGCTCAAATTCTTCGCTTCTTGTTTATTTATTTTTACTTCTTCATTCATTTATTTACTTAGACAGGGTCTCTCTCTACATAGCCCTGACTCTCTTGGAACTCACTATGTAGAGAGTGCTAGCTTCTAACTCAACAGGGATCTGCCTGCCTCTGCTTCTGCCTCCCAGTGCTGGGATTAAAGGTATGTGCCGTCATGCCTAGCTTTTTTTTTTTTTTTTTTTTTTTTTTTAAGTGAGAGCTTACGTATACCCATTTGAGATCCTTTTCAAAGCCCAGACTTGTAACCCGGTGGTAGAATGCTTGCCTAGCGTGTGTCAGGACCTATGCTTAAGCTCCTGCATCTAAAGGAAAAATACTTTCCACATCTTAAAACATCTTTAAAAATATGTCTGGATTGCATTTGTAGCTTTTTTGAAAGTGACAAATGGATTAATCACTACGGAATGCGCCAGAAGATTAAGCTATTAAAGAATTTCCCCATTAGTAGTGAAGGAGATGTAGGGATGCAGCTTAGTGAGGACTGTATTGCTTTATTCAGTCCAGAAAGTTTGGGGACGGGTGAGGCAGTCATTAAGAGGTGTGTGCTTTGGAGAAGTCTGGCCTAACTAGAGGCTTTACTCTGGCTGGCTGGCTTCCATCACACTCTAAGGTATTCTGCACACTACCGGGGAAAGGCAACCACAGTCCAGCTACAAAGGCTGCGACCTACACCTGGGACTTGCCTGCGGCACGTGCTGGCGAAATAACAGCACAGACCGTGGGGAAGTAGATTTAAGGCCCACTCTGTGAGATAGAATCTATGCTGGGGTAGACAAGAATCTGAGACTGGCCTGTCCAGTGTGATGGACTTAATAAAAAGCTAAGCAGCCAATAGCTACCCAGGGAGAACAGGTGGGACTTCCAGACAGAGAAGAAGTAGGAAGAGGGACCTAGGCGCGCATGTTAGGGAATATTATCTTCAGGTGTGTGAGTTTTGTTTACGCTGCATTTGTTTAACTCTGTGAAGCTGTGTTACCGTGCCTGTCTAAAGCATCTAATGGGTCCAAAGAAAGAGAATGGTCAACAGTGAGGCAGGAGCAAGGATAGGTGGGGCTGGCAGACAAGAGTATAAATAGAAGGAGAAATGAGGAAGAACTAGGAGTAAGAGAACAAGAAAAGGAGGATGTCAGGGGCCAGCTACCCAGTCACCCAGTCGCCCAGCCAGCAATGAAGAAAGAAGTAAAGAAAGGTATACAGGGATGGAGAAAGATAAAAGTCCAGAGGCAAAAAGTAGTGAGGATAATTTAAGAAAAGCTGGCAAGAAACAAGCCAAGCTATGGCCAGGCATTTATAACTAAGAATAAGCCTTTTTGCGTGATTTATTTGGGAGCTGGATGGCGAGCCATTAAAAAAAAACAAAAACAAAAACAAAAAGAGTAAAACACCCACAACACTCAAGTGGGGAGGGAGACAGGAGACACAGAAGAAGCAGGATGGGTGGTATGTGACAGAATGTAGATTAATATAAATGGGTTAATTTAAGTTATAAGAGCTAGTGGGACCAACCTGAGCTAAGTCCAAGTTTTCATAATTAATATTAAGTCTCATGTCGTTATTTGGGAGCTGGCTGGAGAAACAGAGAAAGCTTCCTTATACCCCCTCACACACAGAGACAAAGGACATCACTTAAAAGACTTGCCCGGTGGCCATTTCTCTGAGTACAATATCACCTAATTTTTGTTGTTGTTTTGTTTTGAGACTGTATTTCACTGTGTAATATCTCTGGCAGTCTTGGAACTCTCTTTGTAGACCAGGATAGCCTTGAGCTCACAAAGATCTGGCTGCCTCTGCCTCCTAGGTGCTGGGATTAAAAGTGTGGGCCACCAGGCCTAACTATAAATTTACAATTTGGATAAGAACAACATAAAATTTTTAAATTTAAAAAAAAAAGCTTGGGGCTGGGAAGACAGGTCAATAGAGTATGTATACCCCATAAGCATGAGGGGCTGAGTTTGATTCCCGGTGCCCTTGTGAAAGGCTAGGCATGATGGAGTGATTTGTTATTCCAGTTAGGTGGGGTGATGTGGAGACAGACAAATCCCTGGAGCCAGCTGGCCAGTCAGCTTGTCTAATCAATGAACCCAAGGGCCCAGTTAAGAGACTATCTCAAAAAACAAGTTAGACAGCTCCTGAGAAAGGACTGAGGTTGTACCATCACACACACACACACACACACACACACACACACACGGACAGCTGAGGTTGTACCATCATACACAGAGAGAGAAAGGCAGTGAGACAGACAAATAGCTTCGGGTTATCCACTTTAAAAGGGATAACTTATAAACATGAATTTCAATATTGTCCTGTGAAAAAGGATAATAAGGTTTGAATTAATGTTGACTACTGACTTGAAAATATTTACAATATTTTTAATGAAAAAGAATGAGAGGGGAACTTAGGTAAGAAAACAAAATAACACAGACAGCATGATCAAGTTTCTCTAGGGCAACTGCTTTTTTTTTCCATAATAGGATAATCACATTATTTCTCAAGGGAAATACTGTTGACTTCATCGGTGTGCTTAATGCCAGCTAGTGAAAGCATAAACCACAACCAGGTAGAATTCAGTTTGTTTAACTGAACTTATTGACTTGGTACGTGTGTGTGTGTGTGT
The DNA here is from genome assembly GCF_903992535.2 of Arvicola amphibius. Classification (NCBI taxonomy): domain Eukaryota; kingdom Metazoa; phylum Chordata; class Mammalia; order Rodentia; family Cricetidae; genus Arvicola; species Arvicola amphibius. The sequence goes on from NC_052051.1 coordinate 132,825,098, forward strand.
GAATTTTAAAGGTTCCCCATGAAGTCAGGCGGCAACTCATGTTTGTAATCCTAGCACTTAGGAGGCAGAGGCAGGAGACCTGCTGTAACTCTGGGAACAGTGTGGCCTACAGAGTGAGTTTCTGGCCAGCCTGGGCTACAGTGAGAGCTGGTCTTAGAACCAAACTATTGACAGGTTCTACACGGTCCTGTACTTATTTTCACACTGTAGATAGAGAGTTATAGAGACCTTTATAGAGAACTTATACCTCCATTTTAGAGTACCTGAGTGTTCTAGCTTCCTTTCTTCAGTTGTGATTAAAACATTTTCACTGAAAGCAACTTAGGGACCAGGGGTTCATTTGATTTAGACTTTCTTCAGTCTATTGAGAAAATTCAGGGCAAGGAACTCAGGGCAGGAACATGAAAGCAGGACTGCTTGCCATTTCATGCAGCATTACCTCCCACCAGGGAAGGGACCTACAGCCAAGTAAAGTAATGCTGGAACCACAGCAGATGCTGCTTCCTAACTGACTCACTTGGGCTCATGCTCAGTTAAGTTTTCCTACAGAGCCAAGGACTGTACTGTTCACGGTGGGCTGGACCCTCCTCTATTAATTAGGAATCAAGACAATGCCCTACAGACATGCCCATAAGCTCGTCTGATCTAGGTAATTCTTCACGTGTGGTTCCTTTTTTCCAGGTTGTAGCAAGTTGACAACGAAGCTAACAAAACAGTTAGTATTTGTAAAAGAGGAAAGTTTGATATGATATAACAACCCAAGACCTATCTAGCCTCCAAATCTATGTGCATTTGGTACAAATTGCTAAATCTGCGGATACTACATTGACTTGGGGTTGTGCTGTTAGCCAAGATGTTTCCATCTTGAAAAAAACAGTGTATGGATCCTTCTCTATGTCACTGAAGATGAATCTGTTTTCATGGCCAGTTCCTTAGTTGTCACCTGGCAAATCAGACAGCCCCATGATGGACAGTTAACTAAAGGAGACCCCCTGATGCTGTTTCTACAAGTTTCATCTGCATATTTTGATTGTTTCTTCTGGAACTACACCAACTTCCATTCCTTTGGCCAATACTGTTACATAATTCAGTATATTCAACTCTTCTTGGTCCTGCATCCAAATGACTTCAGCTGGTTTTCTTCTTATCTTTTAGGTCCTTTCTTCCTCCTGCCTTTTGTCTTTAGTCATTGAGTTTTGGAATTACTCATTTCCCTACTGAACTCAGCTTTAAACATACAACATGAGGGTAATGCCATTTTATTCCTCATAGCATTGTGCCATTAAGACTATGATGTAAAGAGTTTAGCCCAGTATCCCAGGCATACATTCTTCTAAGGTCTCTTAGCTCCTGTTTTACCTCTCACTCAAACCTATTCCTTTCCTTCTTTACTCATCTCAGAAAGTCCACTATTCTTTCAATTGCTCAGTTCCAAAGCCTTGGGTTCTCACTCCACACACACAGTTTCTATCTGCAAATGCTGCCACTTCCCTTGCCAACCACTTACTGCCCCACCCAACCACTTACCCCACTTTCTACTACTAACCACCGTGGCATAAGCAACACTGTTTATCATTTGGGGATTATTCTATTATACTTTAACACTTCTTGGTCTTTCTGTCACTTACTTCTTTGCCTGCAGAGCAGTTACAATGGTCCTGAGTTGGTTACCTAGAGTGACAAATGTGTTGTTTGGTAATTTTGACGGATCATTGTAGAATGTACATACTCAAATCTACATGGTATATAGTTTACATCATACATGTGTTATGCAGCATAGCCTGTTTCTCCTAGGCAGCGTCAGAGACCTGTAGAGCATTAGGGATCGGAACACTGCAGGCTTAATATAATGTTGCGTGTGTATCCAAACTGGAAAAAGGAACAAAACCAGGGGTATGGATTTTTCAGCCCCATCATGACATTATGTGACAGCTTTCCTGAAACGTCACTAAGTTGGACATAATTCTGTATTTAAAATGTTCTTCCTGGAACTCTTCAGTGATTTGACAGCTGCTGCGGACTGTGCTGTGCAGCCCAAACATTTGTAGCTGAAGTTACCCCCCCCCACCACACACACACACACACACACACACACACACACACACACGCTCACCCACCCACGTGATTGAATTGGAAAGAAGGTTCTTCAAGTTACCTTAAGGTTAAAAGAGCTCTTAGGGATGAAGCTGGGGTCAATAAAACTGTGCCTTTATGAGAAAAGGAAGCAGCAGCAGGGTGGTTGCTCCACTGTGTAAGGCCACCGAGAGAAGGATGCTGTCTGTAACCAGAGTCCTCACCTGACCCTAGCTACACTGGGACCTTGATCTCAAACTCAGAGAGCTCCAGAATTGTGTGTGTGTGACTATTGCTTAAGTCATCCAGTCTATGGTATTTTACCAAGGAAGCCTGAACTACCATTCCACTCAGAGGGAAAGCCGAAGTAACCAACAGCCAGAGGCTTGACACATTTCCAGCATCCTCCAACTCTGACCCTGTTGCCTTTGATTCTTTCCCCTCACACTGTCCAACATGCAATTCCATGCCAGGCCTACTCCCACTTCAGGGGCCTTTGCTTTCTCTACTTAGAACAGATAGCTCCAAAATATTTGTATAACATACTTTCTCACTCAAAGGTCACTTCGATGATATCATCCTAAGGAAGATTCACCATCCTAATCCCATCTCCCTACTCCTTTCCCTTAACATTTGCTTCTGATAGACAGGCTAAATATCTTATCTCTTTATCTATGACACTCACGGGATGGATTTAGCTATATCCTAAGGACACAGGGAAGCTCATAGCAGGTGTTTCAACATTTGTTCAGTAAATTAATGTTGAATTCTTACAGCTATAAATTAGCTTTAGGCTGGAAGGCACACCATAGAGCGTTTACTAGGACAGAAGTGTTCCCTAGTAGAAAATTAGACTGCTTGAAAGAACACATGATTTTTTTGGCCTCTTCTGGTTTTCCATTAATATTAGAAAAGTCCATGGTGGTTATAGAAGTCCTGAGTGTATGACCCAAGATCTGTCCTTTTTGATTTCCATCTTTAAAATACAGATAATGATAATACACTGATCAATTGTCAAGGGCAAGTTAGATCGCAGTTGAAGGCTTTTAAATTTTTGTCTTTTTTTATTTTTTATTTATTTATTTTTATTTTTGTAAACACCCAGGCTCTGAGGTCTTGGATACTTTGATCTTGCTTAAAGTATTCAGCAAGAGATGGTGTTTATTCCTACAATTCTTTAAATATAGAGTAAACACAGTATAGCAGACAATGATCCGAGGAAACTATTTGTGATGGCTCGCTCTTAGGGTTTCGGAGAGGTAGCAAGTTAATGGAGAATACTAAGTTGGAAAGCAGGTGTTCTTCCTCTACATTTTCAGAGAAAACAAGCCTGCAGAGCATTTTTGTGTTAAAACCAAGGAATTCTTCTCTACCGCAGCCAAACGGAAAACTCGTAATTGTGGCATCGGCTGCTGCTGTCACTGTATCCCGAGAGAGGCGTTTCCTAACAGTGAAGTTAAAAATTGTCTTCCATCCTCGGAAGGAGGTTCCCTTGCCACCTTCAAGCACCAACATTTAAAAATAAAGGTGTCACCCAAGTGGGGACACACCCACCGCATCCCGGCTGGAATTACTCTTTGGTTATGCAAATCTAAAACGCTGGCGCGGGGCTCTCCAGCTGGGCGCCCGCCCGCTAGCTCGCCCGGGTCGGGGTGCGCGCAGTCTCAGGGCGGGAGCGCGCGTGGCCAGCGCCTCCGGAAGCGCGCGCGGGTCCAACAGGAAAGACCCCAGCATCACCCGCAGCCGGAGCGCCGCGGGCCTGGGTACCACGCGCCCTAAGGGAAACCGCCCACAGGCCCTGCAGCATCTCGCGAGATCTCGCCGGCTCGCCGCAAGTACTGCGAGTTTAGAACTTAAAAAAAAGAAAGAAAAAGAAAAAAGACAGCGAGAGAAGTCTGCAGAGCCGGTGCTGCAGAGCGAGCATCTGCGGCGGCTGGCACCAGGGTCGGGGCTGCGGACGTGCAGGCGGGCGACCCGGGGAGAACGTGGAGCGGGCGGGTGGCGGCGGCAGCGGAAGGGGCGGCAGTGCGCAAGTCGGCGCGGAGACGCGTGCGGCCGCCAGGGCCGCGCCTGCTCGCTGCGCCGCGGAGGCCGGCGCTCGCTCTCCGGGCTCGGCGCGCCCGGCTGGCCGGCGCAGAGCTCGGGGCGGGCCGAGGGGCGGGCTGAGCGGCCCCGCCTCCCGCGTGCTGCACCGAGCGCCGCGGCCCCGCCGCGCCTTTAAACCGCGGGCCGGCCGCGCTCGCGGGCACTCGGCGGCTGGCGGCGAGCGTGTGGCGCGCGGGGTCTTGCGGCTGCGACTCTCTCTGGCGCGCGCTCTCTCTCTCTCTGTCTCTCTCTCTCTTGTCTCTCTCTCTCCTCCGGCTCTCTTGCGGGACCGCCGGCTCACGAGCCAGAGCCGAGCCCTAGGCAAGCGTTCACCCGCCCCACTCCGCTCCACAGCTTCCCCGAGCGTCGGGCGGAGATGGAGCCCCGGCCCGCGGCGCCCTCGTCTGGCGCACCGCGGCCCGCCCGGGATGGGGACGCGCCGCTGGCTGTCGCCGGGGTGGACCTGCCCGGGACTGCCGTGCCTTCCTCCGGTAGAGAGGATGCTACGGCCGGGAGCCAGGCCGGCGGGGTGCGCGGAGAGGGAGCGGCGGCGGCGGGCGATGGGCTGGGCAGACCTCTGGGGCCCACCCCCAGCCAGAGCCGCTTCCAGGTGGACCCGGTTTCCGAGAACGCCGGGCGGGCCGCGGCTGCGGCGGCTGCGGCGGCGGCCGGCAAGGAGACCCCGGCGGTCGGGAAAGGCTGCAGTGAGAGCGGCTCTGCTAAGGGCAACGAGGAAGCCAAGGGCCGCTTCCGTGTGAACTTCGTGGACCCGGCTGCCTCATCGTCCGCGGACGACAGCCTGTCGGATGCGGCGGGGGTCGGAGGCGACGGGCCCAATGTGAGCTTCCAGAACGGCGGGGACACGGTGCTGAGCGAGGGCAGCAGCTTGCACTCAGGCGGCGGCAGTGGACACCATCAGCAGTACTACTATGACACCCACACCAACACCTACTACCTGCGCACCTTCGGCCACAACACCATGGACGCGGTGCCCAGGATCGACCACTACCGGCACACGGCCGCGCAGCTGGGCGAGAAGCTGCTCCGGCCCAGCCTGGCAGAGCTCCACGATGAGCTGGAAAAGGTGAGCTCGCCCAGACCCTCCTCCCTTCTCATGCCCTGGTGCGTGCTGGCCGCAGGATGCAGCCGCCGACTCTCCCTGGTGAGGTGGCAGTACATGACCCGAGGAACGACTTGCTGGCATCTCTGGATTCAGCTGTCAAGTGTGGAATTGCAGCGGAATGTAACTTAATCCTTCAAAAGTTTGCAGCGGGTTAGGCTGGTCATGCGATACAGAGGAGGCAGCACTTAGCAACCTTTCCCATCCAACCATGTATCTTGTGTGCTCCTGTCTTTTTTCACCCCGTCTTGACAGTGTGTCGCCTCTTTGAGTTACGCATGTGTTTAGAGCTTAGAGAAGGGAGTGTGGAGGAGGTGTAGAAGAGGCTCTCTCTTGGGACAGGGTGGAGAGAACCTACTACCATCTGGGTCCTTTTTAGATTGTACTGTATGCCTTATGTATATCCATTAGGGATCCTGAGTGGAAAGAAAGGTTGACGTTTGAAGGAAAATCTTAATAGCATGTGTTTGTATCTATTAATTATTAAAGTCCATTATTTGCAATCTTGAATATGTAGAGGACCATAGAAATCTTTTTTCTTTCTTTCCTTTTTATTTTTTGTTTGTTATTTTTAGTAAGGATCTCTCTGTGTATTTCTAGCTGACCTAGAGCTTGCAGAGTAGACCAGGCTGGCCTTGAACTCATAGATCCACCTGCTTCTGCTTCCCAGCGTTAGGGTTTAAAGGCGTTTGCCACCATGCCCGCAGACTATACAAATCTCAAATCTTGGGAAAAGTTGTATTTGATAATAGCACGGTCCTTTTTGTTTGATTGTTTAATGTAAACTTTTTGGAAAGAGCTGCATCTGGTGCAGGACAGTGGTAGAGAGATGGCTCAGAAGTTAAAAGCATTTGTTGCTCTTGCAGGGAACCAAGAGGGTTCAGTTTTCAACACCCACAATGAAGCACACAGTCCACAACCATCTGTAACTCCACTTCCAGGGGGATTCCATGCCTTCTGACCTTAATAGGCACCAACCCTGCATGTAGTATACATCCATGCATGCAGGCAAAACATTCATACACATAAAATATTTAAAAGAGGGCTGTTTTTAAAAAGTGACATGGGTGAGTCTTTAGAGAAACACAAGGATTTTATTTTATTTTTTTCCCCTCGAGGATGCCTAGAGAAAAAGTCTGGAGTCTTTTATTTTTGTGCAAGCCCTTTTACTTTGTAAACAAAAAACTATTCCCATACACTCTTATTGACTTTTCCTTCTTTTTTTTTTATGGCCTTTTAAGTCTTTTATTTCCTCGGGGTTCAGATAATTATTTGAAGATAACATTGATGCTTTTGAGACCTGATTAATATTTAACTTTTTTATGAGTTGAATTACTTGACATCTGCCTCAGCGAGTCTATAGTGGAATATTGTGACTTCAGAGTTGGTACCACACAGGGCGAGATGATCAGCGTGAAGAAGTTTATGTGATTTGTTTTGACTGTGGTGGTTTGATCTCATACATTCATGTCTTACAAGACTGCACTTGTCCCAGTGTTTGATAAAGTAACAATCATGGTTTGAAGTAAGTGATAGGTCCCAGCCCTTACAAGCTTGTGGATTGTTTAGAAGATTGACATCATTTAGCCTTAGATAATACTACCTCTGTTCTATTGTTGTATTTTGTCCTATCACAAGCGAAGCACTTTCTGAAACACTCACCCTTAGATTTTTTCACATCCATTCTTTTCTGTTTATAGGCTCAATCAGAAGTGGAGTTGGTAAATGCTATTTTACTGGAGCATTTCTAGTATTCATAATTTTTTTTTACAGATACATTTCAGGTTTATTTCGGTAAAGTCAAAATTTAGCAGTATAGCACTGTATCTGTAAGTTGTAAGACATCATGCCTTTGGAAGTTTTTGCTGCTTCGCATTTTGTCAATAATAGTGCACTTTAAGCAACCAGAAGTTCTTGATGGTGTTAACTATTAGCAATTATTGAAGATAATTGCATCAAATGGGTTAGATACCTGCCATGTTAAATAGTACAGAAGCACTGCTCAGAGTTGTAGGAGGCGTGGGTGAAGGTGTGACGTATGACAGTGATCTCTGATTGACTCCCTAGAGTCCATATGTAGTCTTCATCCGTACAGATTGACAGCAACTTGAGCGTTTTTAGTCCTTAGTTAGTAATGATATCTATAGCTTCTTTGATGTTGTAGTATTTGATTGTCGTGTACTATACTCTGGCAACTGAGTGCTATACCATCCATGAAGTGTCTAAGGCAGAGTAAGTGACAGATGCCAAGAGCAATGGGAGATCAGAGGACGTGAAAGATAAATGCTCTACAAACTGACTGGGAAAAAAGATTATCATTGTCTTTGTCACTGACTTTTTAAAGTATTTCCCTGTTGACAGAGGTTTTGTCCCTCTCGGTCCTTCAGTCATTCAGTCCCAAAGAAATATATAGAGGTCTACATTAATTATAAACTGGTTGGCCTATTAGCTCAGGCTTATTAACTTTTCTTATATCTTAACTTAGCCCATTATTCTTGTCTGTGTTAGCCACGTGGCTTGGTGCCTTTTTCAGTGAGGCACTGACATCTTGCCTCCTCTGTGTCTGGGTGATGGCTGAAGACTGACCTTTCCTCTTCCCAGAATTCGCCTGTTCTCGTCACCCCGCCTCTACTTCCTGCCTGGCTACTGGCCATTCAGCGTTTTATTAAACAAGTACAAGAAACAAATCTTTACAGGGTAAACCATTGTCTCACAGCACCCCTTTTTTCAAAACAAGAATTCTGAATTGAATTTTACTTGTTTAGCTTTCTTCTTGACCATTATCCATACAACTTGTAACCAACACTCTAAACAAAGAAAAAAAATCCATAATCCATTTTTTTGGGGGGGGGATGTGAGCATAGTTTTCCAGGCTACTTCCTGCAAATTGGGGGTGCTGATAATCTTATGGAGAACTAAAGAAAATTTAGAATTATGGTCACATCCTGGCTGGAATATTCCTTGAGGCTTGATCATTTCAGCCAGCTGTCTTGAGGCTGTTCTGGATGTAGAAATCAGACATCTGGGCCATCTGCTCCTATCAGATTTCTCAGGGGGGTCTTCCTTGATCAAACCTTATTTTTCTTAATTCAGAATGAATACACCACCTCTCATTTCCTGTGGAAACAAAAGTAAAACCTCTTCTCCAAAGAAACATACCTTTTGACTTAAATTTTGAAGTCAGGACATTTTCAAAATGCGTATGTTGGATTAATGCAGCAGCATTTATAATCAAATGTCTTTTAGCTGTTGCTCCTTCCTCAGCATTCAAACAATTCAAAGACAGTAAATAACATATAGTATCCAGACTCTCTGTATTTTCCATCTTTATGTGGCTTCTCTGTGTGTCTTTGTCTGTCCTGGCACTTGCTCTATAGACCAGGTTGCGCTTGAACTCACAGAGATCTGCCTGCCTCTGCCTCCCAAGTGTTGGGATTAAAGGTGTGTGCCACCACACCCAACTACTCTCTTTCTTTTTTATATTAAGGACTTTATCCTTTTTCTTTTATCTCCCAAGCCTACATATATTTTTAAATACACTGTAAACCATTTAGAGGTTTTCTTCATCTGAATCTATCTTTACTGTATGCCTCTCTTTTTCTGACCACATGAGGCATTAATTTGCTAAGCCATATGGCTAGGATTAAAGCCTTGGCTTTGACAGCTGGATCCCCCGCCCTATTCCCTCCCTTTCTGAGAGTCTAGCCTCATGGTGGATGTACTGGCCGGAGCCATGTTTATTACCACAACTCTGTGGCATTTCAAGGTCCTTGCTACCACCAATAAGCATGTTGTCGGCTATTCATAAACACCATTTAAGTGTTTGGTGGCAGGGGCTCTTAAAAGAGCTGCAAGGTTTTGCAGCTAAAGCTGAGTCAGGAAGCCTCTCTTAAATGAGTTCGCTTGTCTCTAGCAAAGAGAGCCCACCCAAGAAAGTACTGCTAAAGATAAGCCGTAGTTAACTCTATTCTTTTCTGTCTAGAATTACTTCCCAAGCTCTCTCAGGCTTTATGTGGATGCAGTTGTCCATGTGGGTGCCATTTCTGGGACCGGGCGGGACAGAAACCTCAGTCAACATTTCCCCTAATAGCCAACTGCAGATAATAAACAAATATCCTTGCTGTTATGAGCCATTCTAGGAAGAAGGCTAATGGCTTTCCAGTTAGGAACTGTTGGCTGGGTAAGGGGTGATTGTGTTGTCCACAGTGCTCTGGAAATGTGGGATGATGGATAAATGAGTAGCGAGTCAGATACTGTGTCTGCTTGCACAGACATAAAACCAATCATAGTTGTGATTAACACAGCAGTGCAGTGAAAGGAAGCATCACCAGTCAGGGTATCATGGGATCCAGTTTTAATAAGTGTGGCATTGGGGCCCAGGCCTGAAGGATTAGTTGATGGGTGGAATGTCGTTCCAGAACAAAGACTGTATTTGTAAAGGTAGTGAGAAGAAGTGTGCTGTGTCCATGCAACAGACATAAAATGCCGGTACATCTTATTGTAGGTGTAGTGGGAAGCTGTTGAGGGATGCTCTGGGACAGAGTACATTATTTATTTTGTTTGAAAATCTTTGCTGGCCAGAGAATGTTTTATAAGGTGTGACTGGAAACAAAATCTTTAACTGTTGGTGTGATGTAGAGATTATAAGGATTTATGCAAAACAGATTAAATGTGAGAGAGGCTGACTCCCAGGTTTTGGACTTGAGTAATCGAATAGTGGGGTTGTGCTCCCTGACTTGGAAAAAATTGAAGGTGGAATGGATTTGAGTGATGAGAATTCTAGTTGTATTCTTTGTAAGACACATTTTTCAGGCAGAAGGTGTGGTGTGTGTGTGTGTGTGTGTGTGTGTGTGTAAATGGTTGAAGTACCTTAGTTATGAGTGAAATATTGGGTTGATAAAGAAACGTAAAGTATGGTCAAGGGTTAGGCCTGGAGATCACCTAAAGTTGTGTTGGGGACTTTTAATAACTAGACTTCGTAGCCTGGAAAGCAGTATCCTAGAAGGGCAGAAAACTAGAAGAAGGCAGACACTAAGGGCATAGTGGTACATGCCTACAGTCCTGGGAGACTGAGGCAGGAGCACCTTTGGGTAAAGGCCAGCCATGGCTATTTAGATGGTTCTAGGCCAGACTGAGCTTAAGAAGGAAACTCTCTCTCAAAAAGGGTGGGAACTCAAAAAATTGATGCTAGGAATTGATTTAAAAATAATTGCCCCCCCCATCAGAGTATTGATTTCTCCTATAGGAAGAAATAGAAAGTGGAGTACCAGAACTGATCTGGACAACTTTAGCACGTGTGATTGGGAGCATAATTATCAGTTGTGGGGTGGTACACACTCTGCCGCTGTTGGACTCAGTATCATCTTCAGTATCCTCATCCTCATCCTCATCCATCACTCTGTTTTGTAACTGCAGTTAGAACCCTAGGAAAGAGTTTCAGTGGAGCAGAGCTAAGCCATTCCCCTTGAGTGTCCTAGGCTCACCGATTAGGCTATAGACTAGCTGACCACTGAGCCCCTGCTCTGGGATTACAAACCTGGGCTCTCACACCTGGCTGTTTTACTTTACTGACTAAGCCAGACTTCACCCCACTTGTCCTTTTCCTCTTTTAAAAATAACACCTTTGCAGTTGCTCTTAGACCCGGGGTTGGAATCATGTTGTCAGCGTGGCCTGTTTTGCCTTTCTCATCAGTAAAGGAAGCACCAGTGTTTATCACTGAGATTTTTCCTTTAATTCCTAGGAAATCGTTTACACATTTACTAGTAGTAAATGATCTCATAGAAACTGGAAATGGTTTACTAGCCATTTTGATTAAACTGTAGAGCAAGACTTCATACTTGCTTTTCTGTCTGACGCTAGAATATTTACCGGGGTCTTTCTCTCTGTCACATCTGTCTGGCTGTCTCTCCGACCTGCTGTCAGATGCTTGAGCTGCTGGAAGGGTCGCCATCCTCGCTTCAGTGTTGACATCCTGAGAATAAGGAAGAGGATACTTGATGATGCAGTTGTTAATTAGTCCTTCACTAGAATCACAGCATTTGTCTCATTAATTTTCATACAGAGATTAGGTACCAGTGCAGATCTGTTCCCTGGATGTATCGGGGCTGGCAGTTCCTGCCACTTAACAAGGCTTTAAGGAAAACACTGTATTGCCTCTTAACACTGGGCTGGTTCTACGCCCTGCAAATAATTATTTCAGGATATAGCTTGGTGCCTTGAAAGTCACCTGGGAAAAACAAGAATAGGTCACAGCTTGGGTGGTATCTGAATAGTTTCCAGATATGAGTAAAGTGGCCCCTGATAAACATTTGCATGTGGAAAGTCAGATTTCAGTTTTGCTGGGGACCTGACCTGCTATATCCATGTTACTGGCTACTGTAGTCTGGCTTTCAGTTTTTGTATTCATTCTTCAAGTAGAAGTAGCAACTGACTACTTGGGTAAAAAGAAAGATAGATTTGGGAATTTAAAATGAGGCAAAGGAAAAAGATCTGTGCATTACTAGTCGCGCTTGATGCATTGTCTGTGTATATTTATGTTCATGCCTATGCTGTGGGACTAGAACCTGAGAGATGCAAGTTGAGCTTCTTGGGTCTTATGTTTCATATCTTTGCTTGCAGTGACTTTTCATCATTTTTTGCATGTGTTTGGGAAGTCCATAATACCAGTTGAGTTAGGTCCTTGCTGAGTGACATGGGTTATCCACCAAATCCTAACTGAACATCAACAGCAGCACTGTTCTAAGTGTGGGGATACATCAGTAAGCAAAACAAAGTCCCAGGACTTTGTAGTTGTAGGAAGCAGTTGGCAAATAAGGCAGATGTACCACAGTGAAGAAACCAGAACAGGGAGAGAGATTGGTGGCCTAGTTGCCATTTTAGAGTAGTTGAGGCAAGGTCTTAATAAAAGACACAAGCCAAGAGGAAAGGGATTCCCCCCTGCAAAACCAGGAAGACTGCTCTAGACTCAGCAAGGACAGGTGCCTGAGGCAGAGGAGGGACTGTGACTAGTGCAGTTTAGAGATTAGGGAGGCCAAGGCTGAAAAGAGAAGACCCTGACGGAAGTTAGAGGCTGGTGCTGAGCCTCACAGATCATAATAAAGACGTGTTTTGTTCTCAGTAACATTGGGGAGACATTGAGAGGGCTTTGAGCTCAGACTTGGTGGGATTTGACTTAAAACTTAAAAATTTGAATGATTGCCATGTGGAGAATATACTATAGGGTTTAAGGATGGGAGCCAAGACAACAGAGGCTGAACAGGATTTTTACGGAGGTGAGCTGGTTGGTAGAGCAGAGGTTCAGATACGAGGGTTTTTAAAGGAAGGATTGTAGGGACTTTGCTGAAGTTTGGATGAAATGTGTATGGAAAGAGAAATGTTACGTTTTTATTTATTTTTTTTTTAGAATGGAATTACGATTTAAGGAGGTAGGCAAGAACTGGGAAGAACAGGGTTTGGTGGATCCAGTGGGATATAATTCTCTAAACCTGTTCTACAATGGGGCAAGTCCTAGAAAATTGCAGCTACTAATAAATTAGAACTTGAACAGTTTCACACTGTAGCTGTTTGTAAGACTGACCCCCTCTGTAGAAGAGGTAGGTTTGAAATAAGATCTTAAAAATACTGAGGTTCTACCATGATGGGGCTAGTGGTGCTTGCTAGGTGTATTGAATTTATTTAACTAAATACAGGCATCTTAAGAGAGAATACTTCTAGTGCCTTGTCATTGTCTTATAAATGATAAACCCAACAGTACATTGCTGTACTCCTTATTTTTAACATACAGCTTTATAAAAATTGAGGCCAGAATAACTCCATTTAGAAATACATTCTTCCATCTATGTTTCTTTCCTTCCTTGAGAACTTCTTGTAATAGGGGGAGGCTGCCAACATACTGTTTTTATTTAGATGTTTTTCTTTCACACTTGATAGTTTGCAGCTGTAGCCTTGGTGGACAGGTTCTCCCTTAGCCCTTTGACTGTACTGTACCAATGTGTGTCCCCTCCACTGCTGCTGGAGGCAGCTCCACACTGCCCAGGAGAGGATGGGCAGCGTCTCTGGGACTGAAGGTTTGGCCTGCAGGTTTTTGAGTTTCTTTCATCCATCAGTTAGTTATTTTATCTATTTCTCTCCTCTGTTATTTCCACCTGAAGTCCATTCAGTGAATTTATCATTTCACATATTGTATTTTTCTTTAAAATGTACCAAAATCTAGAATTTCTGAAGTTTCCAATGAAGCTTTCACATCTCTGTTAGATGTTTGCTAATATGATTTACCCTTGACTTCTATAGTGATTTTGAAGTATTTGTGTCCTGAAAAGGACATTTGGTTCCTACCACAAACATTTGAATGGGAAACATTTTATTTGCTTGTATGTCTATTAATTTGAAGAGGGGAGAATTAATGTGTAGATAATACATTGTGGTGACTGTGAAATTTTATTTTTAATATTCTGAAGTTGATTTCTCTTTTCTTTGTTGAGACAGTGTCTCACCGTGTACTTCACACTGACCTGGGTGCACTGTGCAGCTCAGGCTATGATTGCTGGTGTGTTGCGCCTTGCTAGGCTCAGACATCATGGAGTAGCTACTGTCTCTCTCCTGTACCTGCCTCTGCCAACAGCTGTTGTTTGGCTCCTGGAAGTCTCCCCTACATTTGGGGGCCAGCTTAGTTATGGGGACTTACCCTTTCTGTTATTCTGTTTTTCCAGAAATTAAAATGAATTTCCCAGTTCCTTTGCTGATTTGTGACTCCGTTCTGTTATTTCAAACTGGTGTGGCTTCTCTCTTACACAGTTTGAGAAGACGCAGTGAAAAGGCAGCACATTCATGCTTTCCCTAGTGCAGGTGCATGGAAGTTTCCTCTCCAGTCTCTGCTCCCACCCCTACTTTCTTTGCGTTCTTTTCCGTGAGCAAACAGGTGGGCTATCAGTTTGCAGTTCTTGACCATTGGTTAAATCTGGATCATTCCACTTAATACATCTTCAGAAAAAGGATATGCCATCTCTGATTCTGAGTTCCTGAACTGAAAATGGGAAAGATGACGGAAGAGAAACACCCAGTGTTATCTGTCCACCCATGGCTTCCATGCAGATTGCGTTTCCAGTGCTGACTTGGTTCTGATGCTGCTTGTCATGTTTCTTCAGGTTCTTCCTAATTTTGGGGTCTTCTTCCCATAAACAATTAGAAATACAAGTTGGCAGGGCTACTTCTTGTTAACAGAAGGTAAATGTTTCCTGGGAATTTTATGTAAAATGTTTCAAGCTCTTTCTTAGTCTGTTGACATTAGGATGTTGTGTGGGATTTGAAGTAATTCCTGTGTTGTTATTTGTGAAGCATTCTTTTGTAGCTCAGTCTTGAAGTTTTGGTAAAGAACATGCAGAGCTAGTTCTAGTGCTGAATTCTTTGACTTGGATCAGCAGTTCTGACTTGGTTCATTGTGAAGTCACATGGTCACACTGACCACTTTTATCTGTGGCACTTGAGTTTTGAGCTTGCATTAATGCCTCTGGATATTAATAGAGCATTGTTAACCAAAGCAACTTGGATTTGTGTAAAACAATACTTTGTTTTCAAAGCGTAGTCTGTATGGGGAGCATTACACTGAATACACCAATCACCGACAGCACGGATAGGAAGTATTGGCAGCTTTGGGATGATATAATTAGCTAGTACTTGCTAAAAAATTAGAACAATTATTAGAATAAGCCTCTTGGACATCTAGATTTGCACATATACACAGTATTTTATATGCTACATATATGCATAGATACAATATTTTGTATTTTAAATTCTAAGTAAGCTATTTTAATGTAACATTTTGGCTTATACTTGAAAGCTGTGGTTAATGGTATGAGAAATTTTGGTGTCTTAAGGATTTTTATCAGTATTATAATCCAAAAATTATTTTTAGGATGTAAATAACTTTTTGATGAACCTTTACATTTTCGATGTATTAGTTTGAGCTTATTTAAAGCAATAATAGCCCAGTACTCAGAGGATGTGAGTTTAAGGCCAGACTAAGCTTTCATGATGAAATCCTGGGGCATAACTTGAAGATACTAACAGTTTTCCCTTTTGAAATTATTTTTAGCTGGTGTGAGAGTTTTTATGTTGTATAAAACCATCACAGTTTTTCATTTTGTCTTTTCTAACAAAATGTGATGGGTACCCCTTTTCACAGGCGTTGGAACCAAACTTTTAGGAATTAATTCTATAGGTAATGAGTAGCAGGGCTAGGATTATTTGGGAGCTAACACTTTGACCCAGTATATTATTTTAAGGTATTATTTAGAAAAAAGACTTACCATAAAAACTTACTGTTAGTTTACTGTATTTCAGTTAAAATGCTGTTTCATTTTCACACATTCTGGAGGAGTGGAGGTGAGTGTGTGCGTTATAAAATCTTAATGCTGTATTTAAAGAGGACTGCAGCACATGGTATGTGCAGTGAAGGAGCTCAGAAGCATTGAGCAGTGGGACCCACCCAGTCAGGGAGGTTAGACTCAGTCTATCTAGGATTTGGATGGAGAAAGTGCTAGGTCCCCTTAAGATAAATTATAGGCAGAGGGAGTTCCAGCTGAAAGTCCCTTAGGAGAAAATAGTTTACAACTGATTTCCCAGGTTGGGAGTGATGGCATATGCCGTCAGTCCCCACAGTCCAGACACAAACACATGCAAATCTCAGAGTTCATGACCAGCCTGCTTTTCATGGTGAGACCACTTCTCAATAAACAGAAAAACCTGTCAGCTGAAGGAAAATTGCATCAGTTAAATATTTTGATGTGAACTTGCAATAATTTTCTAATTGGAAGAATTGGCAGGGGAGGTGTTTCAAAGCAAATTAGTAAAATTAGAGCTGGCTTTGGTTAGAAAAATATGAGAACTTTGCTTATAAATGTTGTGTGTGTATGTGTCATTTCATGTTCATTTCTGCATGTCTCATTGGGCAGTAAACTCTGAAGACATTGAAAAAAATTCAAAGTCATAGTTTTATAGATTTGACTAGAGAAAGTCTCAAAGTTAGAATTTCCCTTTGTTTCTCAAAACAAAGTGTGCTCAACAGAAAAAAGTGAGAATTTCCCTCTTGTTAGCAGTCTAATGCTTATTTTTAATTGTATCAGATATTATTTATTAAAAAACCAAATTCAAAGAATTCAGTATGAATACTTTCATTTTCTTTGCCTTCTTGGACACTTTGGGCCCAGGCCCCAGGCTTGTGAAGGTAAAGTCTGCAAGGGACTAAGAAAGCTGAGCATCACCGGGAACACTGATTAAAGGCGATGGCAACTTTGAGTGGCTAGTTCAACCCAGGGACTGAGTGACTGGCCAGTGGAACTGACCTTCTCCACGTATCAAAATAGCCTCAGTACATTTGAAAGTTAAGTTAGTGTGCACACCTGTTCCATGTCACACATTTTGTATCCCTTCCTGGATGGAACACATCTGGACAGGCTCCTTCGAAGGTGGTGTGATGCAGCTGGCTGTGGTCATTGTGTCTTTTCATACTCATAAGAAACTTGTGTCTTGCCGTGTTAGGCACAGGAGGATCTGGTGTTTGCCACAGGAAACCTGAGTTACTTTGGGTGGGAGTCTCTGCCAGGGTCTGCTCCCCAGACTTTGAAGAGCCGGATTATTCCTCGGCCTTGTGGCGCACTAGTGGAGAAAGCACCTGATTCTCACTGTGGACTTTGGTGGGTGGCTGCGGTAGTGGAAGTCCTCGGAAACAGATGGGACTGTGCGTAGCTGGGAGGGCCGCACAGTTCACTGCCGCTTTTCCATCGTGGTTTTATTTCTGTTACCATTTAAAGCTTATCTCAGGGAAGGATCAGTTTGTTTTACTTATGTGTATTCTTCACTGTTTTTTTTGTCTGTTTTTGGTGATTGGCTGAAGTGTTTAGGCATTTAGATGGTGTGACCCTAGAGTAATATGAAAGGGATAACTTCAATAGGGTATGATCTTGACTTCTAAAATGTCCTTTTTCCCTCCGATATAGCTACTGTTCTGTATCCATCCCATCCTCTGAGTGTTCTGTTCTCCATCTTTCTCTCTGTTCAGTTTCTTTGCTGTCTCTTTAGGTCACTATAAGGTTTGATTTACAATATCAAAGGTGCACCAATTAAATTGTGATAGAATCGAGACTTATTTCATAGATAGTATGAGAAAGGCTTTCAGTGTAGTAATCCCTTGTTGTCTTTTATTAGGGTTGGTGGTATTGAATCGATCCTGTCAGGAGAATGTACTGTATGCTTTCCAGTTCATATGATTTTGACTTACTAAAAAACTAAAAACCTTCTATATCCAATATTCTTTCTTTCCAATATTTCTTTCCAATATTTTATCTTTAATGAATAGCCATCCTAGTATATTTGCTAAATGAATGCCTTCTATTTCCTTCCTACTCACTATGTAAAGTAATACAGTAGTTGGTGGTTCATTTTTCATAGGTGATGCTAAAAGGAAAACTTGTTCCTCTTAAATTTGTATCTCTTTGCCTAAAAGTAGACTTGTTCATTGTCCACAAAACCGACCAAAACTTAATCTGTGTACTCACCTGTGATCACTGCGAGAGGAGTGGAGAGCACTGGGGACCCTGCCTTTGATCTTCCCTTATCGCGATGAATCAGAGCTTCTAAGCAGGAGTAGCCAGAGCGGATGACCACACCAGTGCGTGTAGTCCAGGAAAGCTTAGCCTCACTCACATAGGTCAGCTGGCTAAACTTTCTCCTTCTGAAGAGGAGCCAGAAATTGAAAAGGCAGGTCACCTAAGGACAACTTCCCCACTATTTGTGGACTAAAAAAAAAAAAAAATACCTGAAATGTCTTTCTATAGATTTGATTTAACAACTGTCACACTTGAACTGTGACATTGATGCTTAAATTACGGTGTATCAGTTCAACTAGCCAAAAACCAGACATCTCTCTTGCTTTATATATGTCTGTCATATTATCTAGAGAGCCTAAAACCTTCCAGGATGTGATATTGATGGGAAGAAATTATTATCTCCATCTATCCGAGGAAACCAGTTCTCAGAGAGGGAATTTGACATAAAAAGTAAAGTGTGGGCGTTGAAAAAAGGTATGTAGCCTTTGACAGGGCTAAACATTTCCTGGAGGCTGCATTCCATATGAAAAGGTCCTCAGTGACGGTAGGAGACATACCTTTTTCATTAGTCTCTATTGAAAAAAAATTACACTTTTAAAGATGGTTCACAAGTCCCTAGCATGGTGACTGATAGTGTTAATATCTGTGTGCCTAATGAGTCAAAGGATATGGTTGTTATTTATGCCCAGAAAACTGCTTTTGCGAGTGCAAAATCTATACAGGGAGAAGAACATCAGAGTTACTTAGGACTCTTGTTGCACATTGGCACCACTAAGGTACTGGCTCATTTCCCTACTTAAAAGGTATTGATGTTCAGCTGGCTTTAAATTACTCTAGAGACAGCCTTGCAGTAGCTTCCCGAGCCCTAAAGAGACTGTGACACAGCTTTGCCCCACTGTTCTTGCCTAACACCCCTTCCCAAGTATACAGTTCATTATCTTTGCCTAAAATCACCGAGTAAAGATACTTTTTATAAAAAATAAAATAAAGTAAGTTTGTACTAACAGTGAATATGTGTTAATAAACATTGCCTAAAATCTGTTTTTATAATAGTGTTTCCACTGTACTAAGGGACTGTACTCCTCACCGTTAATGCCTTCCCTGGTGCAGGGAGGGGACCTGCGACAAAAATAGTTTTTGTAGGTAAATGTGGTTACACATGTCTGTAATCCTGCACACAGGAGGCTTCAGTAGAGAGATGGTTGAGTTGGCGAACAGCCTGGACCATTTGAACTTGAGGACCAGAGTCCTCATCCCCCCAGTCATGGTGATGTGTCTGTAATACCGGGTTCCTTACTTAGGGGAGATGGGAGGCAGAGGCAGTCCCTGGAGGCTTGTGAATCAGCTTGCTACTTCTGTGAAGTAGCAAACAAAGAGACCCTGTATTAAGCAAGTCAGGGACCTGCATCCTGATACCACTGTGTCCTCTGACTTTGCCCATGGTTGAGGGGGAGCTTTGAATCTACAAGACAAACAAACAACACCCAGTCCACAGAAAATTCTTCCTTTTCCTACTTCCTGCAAAGAAACAATAACCATGGGAGCTAGAATTCTTCCATTCTTGTCTTTTCTGAATCTTTAGAAACACACCCTGCCCATGTTTTCTCTCTGTATGTTTCTCTTTGTTCCCATGCACTCACCCACTGGCTGTTTATCCCTGGCCCCTCTTCTAAGTTCCATTCATGAATTTTTAAGCTGCCTGATAGATTCTCTTGTCTCTTGGCCCCCTTATTCTACACTTCGTTTGTATGTTGTTGTTTTGTTGTTGTTGTTATTTTCACCAGTTTCCCTTTAAACGGAATCTTGCTTTGTACCCCAGGCTGAATTTAGATGAATAATTTTCTTGTAGTTCAAGTACTAGAATTATAGGCATGCTGACATACTCTTTTTAGTTGCACTAGTGGATCTGTTTGTCTTGTTTTATAAGAAATTCTTCCAGTTACAATAGGTGTAACATCCGTCTGCCTTCCATTATTTCCTATCTCCCTATCTTCTAAGTTTATTTCCGTTACGACTCCAAACTCAGAATCACAGTGCTACTTTTTTTCAGAGCTGTATTTCCTAGAATAATGCTAAATTAATTTATCTACGTACTAATATGCCACTAAATAGTTTTTACTTTCCACCTACTATTGTGGAAAAGATAGTAAATACTGAAAATTGTTATTTTTGTACCTTTGTCTTGGCCTAACTTACTTAACTTCATAGTTGAACTTTTATTTACTTGTGATGTTTTTATATAAATTTTTGTCAAGGTGGATAGAGTGTCATTCCTGAGATTTTCTTGTCCCTTGAAAGCTCATATATTAAACAAACAACTCAAAACTGAGTCTGGAGCTCAGTAGTAGAGCCTTGATTTGGATACCCAACATCACCAAAATAAACAAACTCTGGTTTCCTTTTATTTTGGGAAATTAATTTAGTTCCAATCCCAGTTTCATCACACTTCAGTCCATTTATTCAGCCACAAATAGAACAGTTATTTGATTAGCTTTGGATGTTTGTTTGGATGGTTGGTTGGGGTCTGTCTTCTTGCCTTGCTCGGCCTGGAGCTCAGGGTGCATGCGTCAGACTCACAGCAGCTTCCTATTGTGCCAGCCGCATACTGCTGAAGGTGCAGGTGTGCACCACTACACCAAGCTTTAGTTGTATATTGTAGTTTGGAGAGCAATACTAAAATTTCTAAAAGGAGATTTGTTAGAGGGTGATTAGGAAGGAAACTTTCTGTTTTCTATGAACACAGCAGTAGTTTTCTAAAGTAATATTTCATATAAGCTAGAAAATATTTGTCTTTTGAACAGTATTCCACAGTGTTCACACTGTGGTAGAAACCAGCATAATTGCTAGACCTTCAACTTGCATGTGAGATTCTGATAAGCACCCACAACAAAAATTTTAGGATGCCTGCATACTTTTGCATTGCTCAAAAGACACCCACATTGCACTTTAGCTTTGGGAAAAGTAGCTGATTAGGGACATACATATTCAGTTTCTAAATAGATGGAAAGAGATTCCTTTTCTGTGCATATTATAGGCTTTCTTTTGCAGTGTGAAAACTAAGGACTTTTTGCTTCAAGATTAATAAAGCTTGATTGATAGGCTTGTTTCTCCTTGTGACTTTATTTGAATAATTGAGCAGCTGGGAGGAATGGTGAAATCTGGATTAAGAGTTTCTATTTACTGTTTGGAATCAGCTTTGCCCCTCTGTTGTATGGGAAACATTTAACAGTGGGAGTAAAACCCAACTGGGATTGTGATGCACTGACGTCTAGTCACGTTGAAGAAAAACTAATTTCTCCGTATTTCTGTTAAGGTTAATGACTGCTAGTTGCTGTGTTTACACCAGAGTGTACATAAAGAGAAGAACAGGAATAGGCTAGAGGCCAGGGAAGATGGAATGAGTGTATAGAGAGTGTATAGATGAGGTTCTGTGGTTACACATAACTTTCCACCACTCATTTCTTTTCATTATTATATTCATAATTCACTTTAGTGTTGAAACACTAAAATTAGTTTTAAAAGTTGGACTGTGTTCATAAAAAAAATCAGTGCCCAAAATATAGCTGTGTTTTGTTCCCTGGTGTTGAGAGTACGGATTAAAAACCATAGTGATGGCGTTGAAGGTCATATGTTAGACTTAGAGCATCTGTCTTCTAAGCCGTTTCCTTCTACCCTGAGTTGTACAGTTTGCCTTAAGTCTTGGTAATACTAGTTTTGAGATGGCTGGCCCTGTGTGTCCCAGTAAAGACTGAACAGATAGTGAGAACCACTGAAACATAAAGTAGAGAATAAAAAACTAAGAGCTACAGAATGAGACATGGAACTTTACCTAAGAAAGAAAGACTAACAGCGAGAATGTACTGTGGGATTTCTGGAGAAGTCAATAGACCTGAGTGACTAAGAAGAACATGTAGAGTCAGTGTAGGGATGGGGCTCTGAACTACTCTTAAGAGTCTTGGGAATATTCTGTATTGGTTGATGGGAAAGACTTTAAGCCGGGCAGTGGTGGTGCATATATTTAATCCCAGTGCTCAGACAGAAGCAGATGGATCTCTGACTTCAAGGTCAGCCTGGTCTGCAGAGCAAGTTCCGAGACACCCAGGGCTACATGGAAAAACCCTGTTGTGAAAAATAAGCAAACAAACAAAAAAGGAATTTTAAATTGTTAATGTTGATATTTCAGATATGAGAAAGAATATGGCAGCTAGATGATATAAATTTGTGCTAAAGAGCCAAGGCCTGACTATCTGCCTGTTTGTCTGTCTGTCATCTTTGATGCAGTCTTACTAAGATTACCTGGAACTGGGACAGGCTGGCCTTGAACTCACAGTCCTCCAGCCTTAGTCTCCTGAGAGTTGGGATTACAGGCCCATCCCACCACGTGCCTAGTAGTAGCTCTGAATTTCTTGTCCCGTCTGGATTAATCCTGGCAGGCAGCAGTCACTGCAGACTTGAGATACTGTCAATGTATAAAAACATTTGTTATTATTATTATTAAACATTATTAGTACAGACTGGGTCATGCTTTGTTGCCTATATTGGTGTCCAGATTTTGAACTCAGTCTCTGCTTTTTGAGTGCTTGGATTATAAATTTGTACCACTAGGCCCATTTTCAGAATTGGAATCATTAAAATGGATTTACATCATAGTGACACTTATTTTAGTTTTTTTTTTTTACTTTATTGCTTTAATTATTTTTTCCTAAAGAAAAATATTGAGCAACCTATCTTTATTATATTGAAATACTGAGTCAAGCTATTTAGGGAGAAAGGCTTATTTGGCTCCCAGTCGTGAATGATGAAGGCCCAGACAGCATATTATAGGCTTTGGTAAGGACTTTCCTGTTACTGTGTCACTTTATAGTGCAGTCCAGTAGAAGGAGCACATGCAGGTGAGAGCATCACATCACCCACATCCAGGAGACATGCCAGCAGGGTAGCTTCCCTGGTGATGTAGGGACCTTGAACGAGGCCTCTCTTTTTATGGTTCCACATCTCCAGTACCACTGTACTGAGGACCAGACTCCCCATTCTTGAACCTGTCTGTGTAAGACATAAATTATGTAATTTATCACATTTAATTCTCATAAGTTTTTGTCATCCTACGTGTAGTTAACCATGTTTAGTTATGTTTGTTTTTTATCTAGTGATTCAAGATTATTTAATTCTTAATTTGCATTCATGTTTCTTTCTGTAACCAGGAACCTTTTGAGGATGGCTTTGCAAATGGAGAAGAAAGTACTCCAACCAGGGATGCTGTGGTTACATACACTGCCGAAAGTAAAGGAGTTGTGAAGTTTGGCTGGATCAAGGGCGTATTAGTATGTATGCATAGACCCTACTTATGGTTCCAGTCCTGTTGATTAGCAAACCTAGCTCATATTCTCGATAGAATTACTGCTTTTCTGCCTCACTGTTTGTTTGTGGGTACTATGTAAGACCCAGTAATGCCTTGTGTGTTCTTTCTTTTGTGATATTATGTTCATTAGGGGAGAAATGTTTATTATTATACACATCATCTTGATAAAATTGGAAACTCAGAAGTTTTTACTTTTGGTAGAGAGGGTATTTCTATGTAGCCCTGATTGGGCTACACCGGGCTGACCTTGAACTCATTTTGCCTCTGCCTCCCAGGTGCTGAATCAGTTGTAACAACACACAAAGAGGAACATAGAATAAAAAAATTAATATAAGCTCAAGTTATGGGAGTATCATACTTAGTTTAAATTTTTGGGAATGGTGTGATCCATTGACATTTGTGTTGGTGTACATGCAGTCCTTAACTCTGCCTTAACCATTCATGGCAGATGTTATCAATGCATAGGCAAAACTTATATGATAAAGACAAATTGTAACTTTAAGATTTGAAGTCTTACCAGGTGTCACCTGTGGCACAGGCCTTTAGTGCCTCCCAGCACTCAGGATGCAGAGGCAGGTGGATCTCTGAGTTCAAGGCCAGTTCACTCTCTAGAGTGAGTTTCAGAACAGTCAGGGCTACCCAGAAAAAAAAACCCTGTCTTCAAAAACAAACAAATAAAGAGTCAGTAGTCTTAAAAATAGTCTTCTGTTGTGTTTCTGACACTCTTGGTGAGCACATTTACTTATAAACATACTTACATCAGCTAACATAAGCCCTCGGTAAGCCCCTTTGACAAACTGAAGGTAAAGGAGTTAGATTTCAAAATTTTTGTAGTTTCAGTCACATTTATCTTTTGACTTGTTTAATTTTTATTGCTGTGTCTTATTTTAATTATAATTCTTTATCTGTGATGTGCCCTTTTTTCTCTCCCAGGTACGTTGTATGTTGAACATTTGGGGTGTGATGCTCTTTATTCGATTGTCGTGGATTGTGGGTCAAGCTGGAATAGGTAAGTGGCTTCACACCTCTTGATCGACGTTATAATAGCTGTGTGCCTTTCTGCAGTTGCTGACTGGGCTGTGTTGCCTTTATTATGTAGATTGCAACCATAATTGACTTTCACAGGTTTGACTTTATTTCTCAAAATTGAGATTAGAATTAGGTAATTTATGGCCTGTGTCTTACTTATCTATTTCTGTTGAGAAATGTCATGACCAAAGAAACTTACATAAGAAAGCATTTAATTGAGGGATTGCTTACAGTTTGAGAGAGTGGGCACATAACCATCATAGTTCGGAGCATGATGGCAGGCAGGCAGCATGCATGGCACTGGAGCAGTAACTGGGAGCTTACTTGTGGCCCACAAGCAGGAGGCAGAGAGAGTGAGTCTGGGCCTGCTGCAGTCCTCTCCCAGTACCGCACTTCCCAATACTTCACACACACCCCACCAACTAGAAACCAAACATTCAAAAATGTGAACATACGGGGACTATTCTCTTTCAAAGCACCACAGTCTAAATCAGTGCTTAACCCTGCTAGTTCTAGGAAGTGACAAGTTTAGGAATATAAGGTTTATGGTTTCTTTTTCCTCCTTAAAGGTCTCTCCGTCCTTGTAATAGTGATGGCCACTGTTGTGACGACTATCACAGGCTTGTCTACTTCAGCAATAGCTACCAATGGGTTTGTAAGAGGAGGTGAGTTCCCCTCGCACAGGCCCAACCTGAAAGACATATTCTTGCTTTTGAAGTCGCGGTGCCTTCCTCTGCCCAGAACCGTTGCCTGTTCTGTATATCGAATCTGTGTTCTTGAGAGCTTGTACTTGGCCGACCTTGCTTGAATTGTGTTGATTCTGCCCTTAGATAATACTGCTTCTCAGTCTCATCATTCAGACTTGACTTCTTCCATTGCACAGATCAGTCTCTTCCCATCTACAGTTGAATAAAGCCACCACAGGCACCAAGATGAACACCATGTAAAGCTATTTAAGTTTATTGCTGAAATTAATATGAATTAGCCTATTCTATGGATTAGGTGAAGTGTATTTTACTTGTACTTCAATTAGTCAGGTGATTTTGAGCACCTTGTGGCACATGCTGGGTTTGTAACAGTGTCAGGCAAGGTCCAGTTTTCTAAGGACTTATCATATAATAAATAGTAGTCATTGTTTGACACCTAGGGACTGGGAGTGATATCATGGTTCTGACATACATTATCTTGATGAATGCAATATTGTTCTTTATTCCTGTCATCATTTGTATGACTAATGAGACCAGATAGGAAATAATTTATGTGGATGCTTTATTAAAATTTAAACTTGATGGAAATTATGCAACCTGGTCTCAAATGTCCAAAAATATTTTTTTGAAATAATTGAAAGCCTCATTTTGTAACAGTAAAATCAAAACACTGAAATAGAAGAAAACTTAACATTTTCCACTATGTGACAAAAAGCACTGTCTTAATAAAATCAGGCTATATCGATGGTCAAGTTTTTGTCTTTAAATCCATTGTGTAACTATGGATGACTAGTATTTATAACTAATCAGGAAGCTCCATAATTCTTTCCTATGATAGGTATATTCCTTCAAATTGTAACTTTCAGACCAATGAAATATCTGTAGAAGCTACAAAGGGGAGTTCTGAAGTTCCTGTTTTATTAATGGAACTAACTGTACTACAATACTTCCTATAAGCATGAGTAGCTCAGATACCTGTCTTCTGGAGTATTTCTTCTTAAAATACACTCATACACTTGGCTGAATCTGTTTTGTGAGTTCCCTGGTATAACTAAAGGAATTGTTAGCATTTAAAACTCTAACTTTTTCATTTTTTTTCTTAGGAGGAGCATATTATTTAATCTCTAGAAGTCTAGGGCCAGAATTTGGTGGTGCAATTGGCTTGATCTTTGCCTTTGCCAATGCAGTGGCAGTTGCTATGTATGTTGTTGGATTTGCCGAAACTGTGGTGGAGCTGCTTAAGGTAATTGGACCTAGTCATTTGCTTGCCAGATCTTCACTGACAGGATACACACATACACATGGCTTAAACTATTGGTGAACTTAAAAAAAAATGCTACCAACATTATTAACGCTTATAAGTAAATTTGCATATGTAATAGGAACTGTGTGGTTTTGACAATAGCATGAAGGTTTATTCTTTTTCCCTTTTATATCATAAAAGAATATTAAAATATGGGCTCACTAATCATTACCAAACACAGAATACATTTCTGTTGTGTCACTTTATTAAAACAAACTGTGCCTGTCAGATTATAATTTCCTTGACTGGTAATTCCTCTTCTTGATTTATTGGGTCCATATCAGATGTACTAGCATTTGTAATTCAATTAGAAATATAAGGTACCTGAACGACAACTAATGGTAATTAGTGCTTAGTTTTGAGACAAGGTCTTGCAGTGTGACAGACTGGGAATGTGTAGTATAAACCAGGCTAGCCTTGAAATTTTGATAGTCCTTCTGCCTCCGACTCACACATGCTGGGAACACAAGCACACTCTGTCTATTCCCTTAATAAGCATTGATTGAATGTCTATAGCTATTTCTCTTTTGTAGGAACATTCCATACTTATGATAGACGAAATCAATGACATCCGAATTATTGGAGCCATTACAGTAGTGATTCTTCTGGGCATCTCAGTAGCTGGGATGGAGTGGGAAGCCAAGGTGAGTTGTGGCAGAGCGTCTCTGAGCATTTGCTCCAAAAACCCAAGTTTTGGGAAACTAAAACTGATTTTCAGAATCTAGTGGAAAGGTAGCCATTTGTATAGAAGTTTATGATATATAAGTTATTTGAATTTGATATACTTGAAGATAACCCATTTTAAATTCAGTTAAACACTACTTTGCTCATCCATATGCTGTTTTTGAGTGATTAAGAATTGCACCTGAGGCCCATTGCATGGTAGACTTTTTGTCTACCCGCTGAGTATATTCCAGTCCTTTATTTATTTACTTGTGTAGCACATTGACTTTATTGAAAAGACCTATTTGGGTCACAGTTAATGTATAAGAATTTTTGCTGGGCCAGCAAGACAGCTGAGTGGGTAAAGGTGCTTGTTACAGATGTCCTGGGGCCTGAGTTGGATTGCTGGAAGCCACAGGGAGGTGGAAGGAGAAACCCAGCTCCCTCAGTTGTCCCCGGAGAGCCACACATGCACTGCAGCACATGTGGCTCCCTTTCCCATAGGAATTATATTTGAAAATACTTTCTAAAATGTTTTGGTTGCGAATAGTATTTGCCTACCTTTTTTTAGTAGCTAAAGTTGGAGAAAAGTTTGTGTACTTAGGGCTTTCTGCCCCCCCCCCCCATTGTCACTGTTCCTGAGTTCCCCCACTTGGCACATCTTTCTGTCTTTCCTCCTTTCCTGCCACATTGCGGGCAGACACACCACTGTGTTTGCTCTGAAACTAATGTTTCAGTCTTGGTGGGGAGGGCTCTATGAAATGAAAAGCCTGTGACTTGGCTGGTGATATAATCATCTTAGGACTTATTGTAGAAATGAGTGGCATGATTGTACCCGTAATTAAACATTCTCAGATAGTTTTGTTTGAGGCAGGGTCTTACTAATGCAGAGTTGGACTAGTCTCAGACTTATGGTCCTTCTGCCTCAGCTTCCTGACAAAGGGGAACTTCAGGCTCATGGCCCTGCCCTGACTTTAAGAGAGTTCTTTAAGAGCTGTTACTCACGTAACAGCATGTATTGAATATCTACTGATACTTATACTGATACTGATGCGTTGCATCCGTTAAGACATTTGGCAGAAAGGCAAAATGAGACAGACAGTCTATGCGGGAGGAAAGAGCAGGAGATAGGCAGTCTGTAATGGAGGAGGTGTGGAGATCGACTGTGACTCTCAGGGTTTCAACCGTAGGCTCAGATCGTCCTCCTGGTGATTCTTCTGCTGGCCATCGCTGACTTTGTCATAGGAACGTTTATCTCACTGGAGAGCAAGAAGCCCAAGGGGTTCTTTGGCTATAAATGTAAGTATAAAGGATGGATACTTCGTTAAGAATGCAAATTACAGCACTCTGCTCTTAACTAGACTTAGTATATTTTAGGTATTTTATATAGTGATTAAGTTTGGTCTAGTGATTCACACTAATTCATAATTCAGTTTTGTCCTCTTTAAATAGGCTGTACAATTAGAGTAAAATTGTTTTCATTTTCATCTTTTTTTTTCAATGATAGCAAAAACAGGTGGTTCAGTATAGAGAAGCCAGTGTTACTAAGAAGGAGGTGCCTGCATGGCTCTCATTATACATCTGTTTATGTGTTTCTTGGTGATGGGGATGTGGGAAATGTATCTTTAGGTGATTTTATTGCTGCACAAGCATCTGAGGGTATACCTACCCAAACTAAGATGTTGATGACATCATAGAGTTATAGACCCCTTTATGTATATTGCCTATCATTGACCAAAATGCTACTTGGCGTGTGACTTTTTTTAAAAAAAAAAAAAAACAAAACATAACAGTTTAAAAATGCTATGAATTGTGAAAGCAGATGAAAGTGGCCAAAATCCTGACTTCTTATCTCTAAATACTATAGCACATATCCACTAAGGAAAAGGGCAATTCAGGAAATTTTTCTTTGGCATGATGCATAGATGTTTTTCAGGTTTCATGAAGATCCTAATAGCAACTGCAGGCTCCTTCTCCAGAATCAGTTGCATTAAGTTGTTCACTTTCCTTTTTAAAACAAAACAAAACTGACTCAAGACGTAATCCTCAGTCTCATTAGGCTTTTTCGTCTTGACAGTTTTCAGGATGGTGTGTGTGTGTGTGTGTGTGTGTGTGTGTGTGTGTGTGTGTGTCGGGGGGGTCATCTCTCCAGCTGGGTTATTTGTTTTTTTTTTTTTTTTTTTTCCCAAGACGGGGTTTCTCTGTAGCTTTGGAGCCTGTCCTGGAACTAGCTCTTGTAGACCAGGCTGGCCTCAAACTCACAGAGCTCCACCTGCCTCTGCGTCCAGAGTTCCAGCTGAGTTATTTACATTAGCCAGATAAGCAGTGTGCCCTCAGCACCCAGAATGGGGGGGTCAGAGTGACCTCCGCTTTCCCCACTTTTGATGTTAATTTTTATGTCTTTATTAAGGTGAGGACTAAGAGGCTTCTTGGTTGGGAAGTTGCCATTTGTTGTCAGCTAATAAACGATACTTTGAGACAGTGCTTAGCCTTGCCCCCAGTTGACTTTAGCCCGATGGTGTTATTAGTAATCCTTCAGTCTGTCAAGTCACAATGACGTGGAGCAGCAGAGATTGCTCTGTCTTCTTTAGTCACAGTCCTCTCCTTTCGAAAGGCTTTCCTTGTTGGCTGTCCAGTTGATGTTCTGCTTGACTCATTGACTGCTCTATTACTCCTCTTACCCCTCTGTTTCAGTTAGGGTTTCTATTGCTGTAATGAAACACCATGACCAAAGCAACGTGGGGTGGATAGGGTTTATTTGGCTTGCACGTCCCTATCTTTGTTCATCAGAGAAGGAAGTTGGGGCAGGAACTCAAACAGGGCAGGTACCTGAAGGCAGCTGATGCAGAGGCCATGGAGAGTGCCAAGTACTGGCTTGGTCCTCATGGCTTCCTCAGCCTGATTTTTTAGAGAACCCACAGCCACCTGCCCAGAGTGACACCACCTACTGTAAACTGTGAACACTTGTCACTCATGTTAGTTTAATAAAATGCTAATTTGCCAGTAGCTAGGCAGGAAG
Organism: Arvicola amphibius; assembly: GCF_903992535.2. Lineage (NCBI taxonomy): Eukaryota > Metazoa > Chordata > Mammalia > Rodentia > Cricetidae > Arvicola > Arvicola amphibius. Next base: position 132,855,059 of record NC_052051.1, read on the forward strand.
TATAGGTGGGTCAACCGGACTAAGAGAATTCTGGGAGGAGGAAAGGCAGAGATGGAGTTATCATCCATATGCAGAGGAAGCAAGATGAGAATGCTTTATTTAGAAAAGATACCAAGTCACATGGCTAAACATAGATCAGAATTATGGGTGAATTTAAGTTGTAAGAGGTAATTAGTAATAAGTCTGAACAATAGGCCAAACAGTTTATAGTTAATGTAAGCCTCTGTGTGTTTATTTGGGACTGGCTCTGGGACTGGGCGGGAGAGAAACTTCTGTCTATAACTTACATAGGTCCTTCCCCATCAGTGACTAATTAAAGTCTTCTGAGGCATTTTCTTAATTAAGGTTCCCTCCTCTCAGATGACTTCAGCTTGTGTCAAGTTGCCTCTTTTCCCTTCCCGTGCACACAGTTGTGTTCATCATTTGGCCCACCACCTATATTCTTTATTTTGGTGTTATCTAGTCTCATAGTTTGAAGTAACTTCAGGAGATTATCTTTGTATTTTTTAATTGCTCCTTTAAACCATTTTTTTTAGTGTATATAGGTGATAATGGAAGTGGGTATTGGAGAGTAGGGTAGAGGCTGGCTCCAGATCAGTGTGTTTCCTTTTATTTCCCTACCTCTTTTCTTGTGTTTTCTTAGTTTGAAGTCAGGAAAAGTCGGTCAGTAATCTATACTTGTAATTTTCATTTGAGTTAGTGATGACAGTTAAGTTTGGAGGTCTTAAACAATTACTCATAAAAGGTATCAAAAGGTAGGGCAGATCCTAGATTACATCACTGTTTTGATAGCAAACAATTTCATCAGCTAATAGGAGCACAGATACTGAATTTGCATTAAGTAAAAATGACCCATTGTGGGGAGACCATATATACTAATTACTCTTGACTTAAGTTCTTTTGTTCTCATTTGCTGTCCAGCAACTGATGCAATGTTTTGTCCTCTGTAGCTGAAATATTTAATGAGAACTTTGGACCGGATTTCCGAGAGGAAGAGACTTTCTTTTCTGTGTTCGCCATCTTTTTCCCTGCTGCAACTGGTATTCTAGCTGGAGCAAACATCTCAGGTGATCTTGCAGTAAGTATCATAAAGTGTTGTATTGATTTCTGATACGTTAAAAATGCTCTTCATGCGTTTATTTTTATAGACTAAAAAATTTTCTTGTCTTCTAGGACCCTCAGTCAGCCATACCCAAAGGAACACTTTTAGCCATTTTAATTACTACAGTGGTTTACATAGGAATTGCAGTGTCCGTAGGTAAATAACCTTCATTTCTTTATATGTGTTAGAAATTTTGTGATGCTCATAGCATATTTTCTGATTCTAACATTCCAAAATATTTCAGGTAAAAAGGCACAGAATCAGTTGCCTGTTTTAATGCAAAGGCCGCTTGAGGAAATCTAGTGGTGACTTACAGAGACATAAAGCCACCCAATGCTTTGTGGGGTCCTTTCTGCCATTTATTTATTATACTAAATTAAAAATATTTGTAAAATGGTACCTGTAAACTCCCATTTTATTTGGACATATGTGCTATATTCACACACGGAAGTTAGTTTTACTCTTTAAAGTTGTGAAGATCTGGGAGCCCAGCACACTGTCGTGCATGCACCTCCTTATGCTCAGACAAATATAAGTTCCGAGTTTGTGACTCTCATGGTGAGAGGGGTCCATGTATATTTTACTAAGAATATTTAAATTTTATCACATTTTTTCATTGCTTTGTTCAGAAATAGTGACAATTCTATTTCAGAATTTTATTGCTATTTCTCAAAGTAATTTTGAAATTTGGCTGAACAAAAGTTAGAAATGCTGACAATATCATGATGGACCAAATTGTGTTTTAAAAATGATTTTGGATTTAATTTATTTTTAATACATATTTCTAAAATTCATTTGCAAAAACCAAGTGTTTACCTAAACTTTTAAATATGCTTATATAATATATAGCCTAGCTAAATAAGGTTTGTTTTTAATTTAACTAATAGCATAACTGATTATGTTCCAACTTTTAAAATCTTTTGTTGCCACTGATACATTTCTGCTTTAGTCTGACCCTTTGGTATTGCTAGACTTCACATTGACTTCATTCTGTCTGTCCTCAGTGAGCAGGGGAATTGCCCCTTCTTCCTGGTGTTCAGGAGTGGGCTGGAAAAGAGCTCAGTACCAGTGCCTGTGTAGCTAGTTCAAAGAAACAGAACCTTTATCCCCAAGCTGTCAGGTACAGCACACACATGTAGTACTGGTGCTCAGGATTTTCCTTGTAAATGTGCCCAGCCTAGACTCTACTGTGATGCACAGGACATGAAAGTATGCCTGCTCTCAAGCTGATTAGAGTCTTAAGTGTTCTCTCTCTCTCTAGTCCTGTAAGAGTTCACAGGTGCATTTAGAGGGAGATGCTTTTGGCAACATGATTGAAAGGCAGAGAAACAAATGATGATTGAAATATTTATACAAGTTTTCCCACCATTTATATAATGCCTGCAATGTAGCACTTTTTTTTAATAGAATGTTTAGTTTCATTACTTAAATTTTAGTGACCACAAAGTTTCTTACTTGGTTCAGAGTTAAGATGCATATGCATGAAGTGTATGCTATTATGAATATGTACCTACAGTACTGTGATTTCTTTATGAATGGATGTAGGATTTTAAGAGGAGTGTGTGTATGAGCTACTCTGACTGTTGCTTGTGCTTCAGGTTCTTGTGTTGTTCGGGATGCCACCGGGAATGTTAATGATACCATTACCACAGAGCTAACGAACTGTACTTCTGCAGCCTGTAAATTAAACTTTGACTTTTCCTATTGTGAAAGCAATCCTTGTTATTACGGACTAATGAACAACTTTCAGGTAAGCAGTGACATTCTATCAATGATAAAGATATTCTGTATTTATCTAGGGATTAAACCACTATGAAATCTGGCCATTTAGAATATAGCTATACATTAGAAGGGAAGACAGTTGTTACTTTCTGTTTATCACTAACTAGGTAAATGGAAAATACATGAAAGAGTAAACTCTTGAGACGATTCATGAATCAAACAAAGCCCCTAAGGGTTATTCTTTTCTAATAGAGTGCTTAGTTTGTCTACCTGCAGCATATGGGTATACTAGTTCAGAAAACCAGGGAACAAGCATCTTTCATAAAAGTCATTTTCAGCGGTCTGTTTCTGGGTTTTGTTTGCTCTGTTCTATGAGCTTTGGGTTTGTCTGTTCACCAGTATCAGTCCTGATTCACATAGTTAATATATATTAAGTCTTGAATAACTCTTCTAAAATAGTTCTAGCAATTTTCACTTCTTAGTAATTAGTGGTACCCTCATTGTTACTTTATGGATAAATGAACTATTGTATATTCTGATTAATAGAGCTAGGTTTGTGGCTTAGTCGGTGGGTGCTTGCCTAGCATGCACAAAGCCCTGGCTCAGTCCTTGTATCATGGACACTGGGTGAAGTGGCACATGGCTGTTATCCCAGCATTTGGGAAGTAGAGCAGGAGGAACAGCAGCCCCAGGTCACCCTTAGCTCTGTAGCGAGTTTGAGATCAACTTGAACTACATGACATCTTTTTCAACCTCTATATTGATCAGGATGAGAACTAATGCTAGTTAAATTAGGTATGGTCTGTGTAGGTTCATGATGTACCAAACCACCATTTACAAGAGAATTAAATTATGAATAGATAGGCTTAACAGTTAGAGACTGTTTAAAATGTAAACTGTATAAAGATCAATATTAGTTCTTACTTTTTCAGAGACTGTTAGTTCTTTGTTGCTTATTATTTACTTCTGTTAAGATGTTCAGTGCAGGGCACTGAGGAAACAGCTTAGTTGGAGCACATGGGTTTGAGTTTGGTCCCCAGATGCCATGTGAAAAAAAAAAAAACGGGGTGTAGTGGTGTGCACTTGTAATCCCAGAGCCAAGGAGGTGGAGACACCTCAATGTTTGGCTCACTGGCAGAAAGCCCAAGCCGCCTGGTATGAATTTCAGGCCAGTTTTGAGTCTGTCTCAAGAAAGCCAGGCAGTACCTGAGGAATGTTTTCCAAGGCTGTTCTTTTCCTTCATGGGAGTATGTGTGCACACGTGGACAACGCAGTGACAGTAAGATTTTAGTGTGTCAGACTTAGGGTTTAGAACCAAGGTAAAGAATTTCAGAGATGATCAAAACAATAATAATACACAAGTAGATTTAGGAGGTTAATACAAAATAGTAATTTATAGAATATAGATTTCTATTGATCCCAAGTAAGAAAATAGAATTTTTGTTACTAAAACATTATTAACAGAGTAGTAAAAATCTGAATATTTTTGGAGCTCACTATTAACTATTTATAATATGTAAATATTTTGATCCAACTTTCTGAATGAAAGTTTTATAAGTGTTAGATTCAATTATGTGATACAAGTTTGTGTTTTCTAGTCACAAGACTAGACAATATTGTAAAAATGGAAGTATTCATGCTAAGCTAATGATTCATTCCAGTTCTGACATGAATATTATATACAGAAAGTACAGACATTGGTCTCTGCCCAGTACTGAAGATGCTAAGTCTGATTTCTGTGTTTCCTGGAAATTCAAAGTTGTATTCTTTATGATATCTCTTATGGTTTCATTTGAGTATAGATATTTTAATTTAAGTAAGTAAAACCTTTAGTGCCGTGGGAAGAAATACAAAATGGTGGTAATGGGGGAGTCCTATGTAAATCATGTTTAGAGAGTAAGGAATTTTGGTTGGTAGAATATAACTAAATAGTGTGTAGGTTGCATGCTGACTTAGTGTTCTGTGATCAAGACAACTCTTATACAGGAAAGTATTTAACTTGGGCTTGCTTACAGTTTCAGATTCTTAGTCCATTATCATTGTGGCAAAGAGCATGGTGGCATGCAGGCAGACATGTTGCTAGAGAAGAAGCTGAGAGCTTTAATTCTGATCCTCAGATTGCAGGCAGAGAGAGAAACAGTCACTGGTATAGAAGGTTTACTTGGCCCGTCAGCCCCCAAATCATAACACAGAGACTTATTATTAATTAAAAATGCTTGGCCTTAGCTTAGGGTTGTTTCTAGCTAGGTTTTTTTTTTTTTTTTTTAACATAAATTGGCGCATTTCTATTGACCTGTGTGCTTCCCCAATGCTCATTTACCTCCACTAGGCTTTCCTGCTTCCTCTACTTCTGTCAGTCTGGTCCCTGGCAGGCTGCCCCTTGACTGGCTGGCTTCCCCTTTTCTTTGGCTTGCAAACTCCACCTATCCTTCCTCTGCCTAGCTATTGGCCACTCAGCTATTTATTAGACCAATCAGGTGCCTTAGACAGCCAAGGTGGAACAGCAACTCATCTTTACGTATTCTAACAGACATTCCATTCCACAGCACATTGGGCTTGGTGTGACCTTTTGAAACGTCAAAGCTCACCTCCAGGAACAACCCCTTCCAACAAGGACACATCTTTTAATCCTTCCAAACAGTACATTAACTGGAGACCAGGGATGTAAATATTTGAGCCTATAGGGGCTATTCTTATTTAAAACACAACAGATGCCTATTATAAAACCCATACAGGCCCCATTTTATAATCGAATTTTACATATATAAATGACCTCATAAATGGAGTTGAGGCATTTGGGATATCTCGCTGGTTTTAAAATTTGAATTATACATGTTTTGTCTCATTACATTTTTTTTATTTTGATATCCTGTGAAACCTTTGACTTATGCATTGCATGATGAACAAAATGTGAGCTTTGTTGTTGTTGCCAGTGAAAGTCCCTCATACCCGATCTCTGACAACCCTCGTTTTATCATGAGCGTGGTCACTGTGTTAAGGCAAGGTGCAGGTGTGTGCACTCTGCTACCATTCGTTACCTCCACTCAGTGCTTCATTTGGAGAGCCATCTGGCCTTTTCTCTGCTGCTCTGTGTTGTGGGCTGCACTGATATCACCACTGGTTTTGTTGAATGTCACTCCGTCCAGTCTCACCGTTAGTTTTAAAGAATGCCAAACATTAAACTGCAGAGCCAGAGTTTAGTTGGCTTTTTGTTTCCCAATACTGAGCATAGGGCATTGATGTTGTTTGTGCAAAGGACAACACAACCAGAGGATGAGCCTGAGGTTTTCCTGTCTAAGTCTGGGAGGAGTGCATACGCACACATACACGTGGCCCTCATAGTAAATGTTTGGACATAACGCACTATCGTTATCAGTTTATCAGTGTGTGGTTAGTTGTGTTTTGTTTCTTACTTTTCCTATCCCAGGTAATTAAGAAGCAGAATAGAATTTGTATCATAACCTTTTGGCAAGATGTATTTTTACTTTTAACTATTAACGTGCTTAAGAAAACTTCATACCCACAATGCTATTGCAATCCCATAAAAAGAAACCATTTTAGTATAGTACACTTTGACAGGACCTTGAACCTCAGTCTGACTCATTGGCTGGATCTAACCATCAGTTTTCTAGAAAGTAGGATGAGAGGAGTGGGTTACATAATAGGAGATAAAGTCAGCACATTGCACGGTATTTAGATAGGAACTCCAGAGAATGGCAGGGGAAAAAATTAAATGAATTGAGAAATATGAAGCCATATATTTAAAAACTGTATCACCCAAATATAATAATCATTTTTGAGAGCTGATTTAAAAAAAATAAAAATAAAAAGCCTGTTTTGAAATGACCAAGACAATGGGGACAATTGAGGCAGTTTGATTGGTGACGAGATGTGTGTTACTGCGAAGGGTGTTAAGCCTGGCTAGCGGCTTTAGCTACAATTTCCAAATGTCTGCCTGTTAACAGAAACACACTGAACCTTATGCATTAAAAATGTCGGGCTGCAAATGATGTGGGCTTGGGCCCAGTTGTCCGTGATTGAGACCTGGTGGCAGGTAGTTGGCGGTTCATCATCCTCTTTTTTTTCTGTCATGTGTTCATTTGGAAATTTACAAGACAGAGTTTTTTAGTGGTAAATCTGTTTTAATAACTTGTACTTTACTTCTTCATGCTATTTACCAAATTACTATCAGATTTCTCCAGTATTAGTTTCCTTTATTAGAATCTTCAAATTGTGACTATTCAATACTCTGCTCTTTGTCAAACCGTTTTTAAGACTTCTTTTGTAATTCTGCCACTTCATTTAGGTGATGAGCATGGTGTCAGGGTTCGCACCCTTAATCTCTGCAGGTATCTTTTCAGCCACACTTTCATCAGCTCTAGCCTCTCTCGTGAGTGCTCCCAAAATATTTCAGGTAAATGCTTCATAGTATAATTTTTATTGGGGAAATGTTAAGACATTTCAATTTTTGGATTGTTGCTATATTCAAGTAGGTTACCTTTATCAACCTCACGTGTTTGTTATGTTTGCCTTTATGTATATTAAAACTGGTATAAATTTTATGTATATAAATGCTATGTGTATCCATACAAACATCTGTGCATTTTTCTAGTGTCATGGTATATGCTTAGAAAGGATGATTTGAGGATCTGGAGAGATGGCTCAATTGTATGGTCTCATGCAAAAGATCCAAATTCCGTTTCCAGATTGTACATTGGGTGACTTATAATCACTATGACTCCAGACACATACATAATTAAAAATTACAAAAATAAGTATTTTAGGGATAAAAGAGTTTTTGACATACTTAGCATAAAAGTCTAGGGTTCTTAGGAGTGCAGTCTAAGACTAATCAGAAGTAGTAAATAATAGTTTCAGTTAGCATGTTGCCAACTTAAATATTTTATGTGGCTAACATTACAGTAATTGTAGTAGGTGCGGTGATAACTAGAATGAACATGGCTCCCTGTAGTGATCATTAAGCAGCTAATACTGATTAGGATATAATTTTTAATTACTAAGTCAGGTAAGTGTTGAATTTCTATCCTTATTCTTAATATTATATTTATAGCCAAAAAGTATAGTAATAGTGTAGAATATGATTTTTAAGGTAGCATCTATTAAGATTTGAAGAAAAGTGATTAAACTTTATAATTAGGGTTTTAAATCTACTTTTATGTTTCAGATTTGGACCTAATGTTTCTTTTTTAAAAAATATATATTTTTATTTTATGTACATTAATGTTTTGCCTGCATGTAAGTGTGTGAGGGTGTCAAATCTTTAAGAGTTACAGACAGTCATGAATAGCCATACACATGAGCTGCCACATGGGTGCTGGGAATTGAACCCAGGTCCTCTGGAAGAATAGTCAGTGCTCTTAACCTCTGAGCCATCCCTCCAGCAGCCCTGAACTTAGTTTCTTAAAGTCATAGGTACACTGTATTGTACTTACCAGCTTCCAATTTTCTTTTTTATTGTACTATGATTTCAAATGTCTGCTTTGCTGATTCTTCAAAGGAAGAGTTTCAACATGGGGTGGGGTAAGACAACATCTTAAGAATTGTTATATAAACCAACTACCCTTCTGCTATTTGAACTATTTTACATAGCCCTAATAGTCTGTAGGTGAAACTCTGAGACAGGAAACAAAAAGCATCAGAAATGAGAGACTCGGGCTCCAATTCATTATTAACCTGTTTTAACTGTTAGCAGATTTGTGTATCTTAATTTTCATGTATTTCATTTTAATGTTTGTATTCTTTTATTAGGCTCTATGTAAGGACAATATCTACCCAGCTTTCCAGATGTTTGCTAAAGGCTATGGAAAAAATAACGAACCTCTTCGTGGTTACATCTTAACATTCTTAATTGCACTTGGATTCATCCTAATTGGTTAGTTCTATGAATGATTTATTATGTAGGTTTTGGTATGTTTATATATAGCATTACCTATAATCATGAATATTAAATTAACAAAATGTGCCTTGCTTTAGTGCACTAAATTAATTTCTAATCAAACAAGAATAAGTAAAATACTACAAATAATAGTGACAGATATTATTTACTAAAATTGTTGCTGTCACATGAAATTAAGGACGGAGGAAATAGAGGAGGTTACACTTTTTTTTAAGACTCATTTAGCCCAGGGTGGCCTCCTATTATTCACAATTGTAGCCAGTGTACAGTTGAATTCCCGTTGGGCTTGTATCTATTTCCCAAGGACTAGGATTGTAAGCGTGTACTCGTAAAATACATGATGATAGTGTAGGGAAAGGGTACTAGTGTGCCCAGGAAGATAATGCCTCTATCTGAGCATGTGCAAAGCTGTGGATCCTGTTGATTATTCTAAAGATAACATTAGGCTTTCTAAAGAATTGTCTAGACCCTCATATTAGTTGATTGAAACTTGATTATGCCATCAGTTGTGATAGCAGGATATAAGTATCAGTCTGTGGTAGATTTAGGGGTATTTATTATGCTATTTAAAAGTTAGGAATATTTCAAAATTTGTAGTTTTAAATACATTAAATTTATTTCTTGTTTCTTTTGCAGCTGAATTGAATGTTATTGCTCCAATTATCTCAAATTTCTTCCTTGCCTCATATGCGTTAATCAATTTTTCAGTGTTCCATGCATCACTTGCAAAATCTCCAGGTGATTTCACATTTTAAAAAGTTGTATATGCTAATGGCTATGATTTCTGAGAAAACAAAATTTCCAGTTTTCTAAATTTGGTGTTTGTGAGTTTAGCTCATTAGAGTTGTTTTCTTTTATAATTATGTCAAGTTCAGTGCTCAAAGATCTTTTTGTTATGAAGTACACTGATAATAAGCTGTTTCTTTTCAAAACATTAAACAGCATTTGTCATATTAAAGAATTAGTCCTATTTTGAGAATTTCTTTACTATTTGCTTACCTGATTCTGTTCTCGTAACTTTGTCATTATTTAATAACTGTTCAGAATTTGGGTTGGTTTTTTTTTTTTTTTTTTTTTTTTTTTTTTTTTTTTTTTGGTGCTGAGAATCGAGCTTGTGCTCCAGGCATGACAATCACAGCACACTCTTCACCACTGAGCCTAAGTGCCAGGCCCTAGCATGTTTTTGCACAGTGAATTTTGTAGAATTCTAGCATAGGGGCCTTTGTCAACTGAAAAAGTACTGTGCTGCTTGTGTTCTAAATGGGGCAGGGCTAAAATCAGGAAGAGAATGGTAAGTACAGAAGGATTTAAGTTTCTCAGAACAGGCCAGTAGCAGGTGGGTTTTTCAAAAGGAAAGGAAGTATGAACACATGTCTTAGCTTCAGTTTTACTTTCAAAATAAAATTTTATTGAAATAATTTTAAATAAAAGTGTTTTTGACTATTAGTGACAAGGTTATGAATTTTTAATTCATTATATTTTATTTATTTATATATTATTAGTATATAATTAATGCTAATGGAAAGGTATGAATTTCTTGGAGTCACACCAAGATTTAGTTACATGGGTAGGTTGTTTGAAATGTTTACTAAATCCATTAGAACATGGCTGTGTCTCATGCTGATGACTAGAGGGTAAAGCTGCTCCACCAAGGAGCAAGTCTACATGAAGTCTTTCCTTTGTATGGTGCTTCTGTAGTGTTCACTATGGTGGGTTGATTTAAAATTTCAAAGATTGTATTGACTGAAGGTCTGAGAAGATGCAGTAATAGGAAAATATTATCTTCACAGTCATTAAGAATTATCAGAACCAGTTATGATCAATAACAGTCATTGGCTTTATTGTTTGATGTTATCCTTGAACTTAATAATGAGAGTGGCACCCATAATGAAAACTATTCTATACATAATTTAGTGTCACTGTGTAAAGCAGATGAAAACTGATGACGTTTTCTGTCTGTCTTTGTTAGGATGGCGTCCTGCATTCAAGTACTACAACATGTGGGTGTCCCTTCTCGGAGCCATTCTGTGTTGCATCGTCATGTTTGTCATTAACTGGTGGGCGGCCTTGCTCACCTACGTGATAGTTCTCGGGCTTTATATTTATGTTACCTACAAAAAACCAGGTCAGTAGTCTTTTCTGCTTGGTAGTTTTACTTAGAAAATGTCAACAAATTTTTGTTACTTTTTATTCAAGCATCTTTTGTGTATTTGAAAAGGTGTTACATGTGAAACTTACAATACCTTCTTGCCAAGTAATTTTTTTGTTTTTGAAGTACATTTAGTTTCAATGATCTATTTTAAAATGTTTTATTCCTATAGAATTTCATTCTCACCAATGAATTAAATGTGACTAACCTTACTTTAAGAAAGATAATAAACATTCTGTTGTAGTTATGTTTTAAAATTGTCCTGTGAAGGTTCTAGATTTGCAGCACTCTAGTAACAACTAGCGAAATATATATGTGTATGTTTGCATGTGTGGCACACACATATATGAGGCCTCTCGTCATCTTAGAGCTGCTGTATGACAAGGAATTCAGGCACTGGAAAGATGTGTCTTTCCCACAGAAAGTAAAAATTATACACACACACACACACACACACACACAGATTGTGTGTGTGTGTGTGTGTGTGTGTGTGTTTGTTTGCTTGAGACAGGGTTTCTCTGTCCTGGAGTTCACTCTGTAAACCAACTGGTCTTAAACACACAGAGATCCATTTACCTCTTCTTTCCAAGTGCTGGGATCAAAGCTGTGCACCATCACTGCCCAGCTAATAACGAATGTTCTTAACTGAGAAATAATTAGTAATTATCATCTTCCACATTGATGATGTCTAGGTAGATCTCCAAGTAAGGTAATGAGGGTGAGGGCTATTAGGATTTTTTCAGTGTACAGAAAAAGATCTGGCATAAAAAAGACAGGAGAGTTTGGTCTATGGCATAATCTGAGAAGGAGCGGGTCCAGCAGTTTACAGCAGTGATGAGACATTTCGGTCTGGATGTGAAATGATGAGCTTTTGGATTCAGACGGTGGCTCTAGAAATGAAAGGGCAAAGGAGCTATATTTTTAACACTTAAGAGCAATTATTCCTTCAAAATACCTACTAAGCATATATTAATGTGTCTAAAATCAATCAAGGTCCAACCTTTTTATTCAATGGTAGAAGACATTTTCATGTTTAAATAGCTTGAATGTATTTACTGTACCTAAAATATGCCTTCAGTTACAGAATGAATAATTTTAAATGTTTTATTGTTGAGAGATTGTTTTGAGTTATGTGAACATGCCATCATCATGCCTTTATTAGGTTATGCCTTTTTAAATTGCAACAACAGATATGATATCTTCATATATTTCTATATACTGGAACTATGCCAAGTTATAGACTAGTGCTTTATTTTAGCAATTGACTTATAAACATGAAAATTCTGCCCAATTTGCTGTCAGTCCCATATGTCTGAATTGGTGCTGTTGGTATCACACTGTGTGACCCTGTTTTCCCACAGATGTGAACTGGGGATCGTCCACTCAAGCCCTGACGTACCTGAGTGCACTGCAGCATTCAATTCGTCTCTCTGGGGTGGAAGACCATGTGAAAAACTTCAGGTGGGTGACAGGCACCGTGGAGGCGTTCTCTGGTCGCTACTCGTTCAATTCTTAACCATTTCTGTATGGATTAGTACAGGATATTCTGTTTTGTTTGGATGGTCCTGGGCAGTTAATTATTCAAAATCAAATCATGCAAAAAAAAATTGTTTTCCTTCAAACTATTATGAAAGTTTTGGAACTATCATTTAAAGAAAAATAATTTTTTCCTCTTTGTAACCGTTCATGTTGACTACTATTTATAAGTTTCTTTAAAATTTTTCTATGTGTATGGATATTTTGCTTGTGTCTGTGTCTGTGCACTTGCATACCTGGTGCCTGCAGAGGCCAGAGAAGAGCGTTAGATCCCCTGAAACTGGGGTTACTGACAATTGTGAACTGTTATGTGGGTGTTGGTAATTGACCCCTGTAAGGGTTTTTTGTTTATCTGTTTGAGACAGGGTTTCACTGTATAACTCCGGCTGCCCGGGGACTCCCTTTGTGTAGACCAGACAACCTTTCAACTCAGAGACCCACCTGCCTCTGCTGCTTGAGTGCTGCGGGCACAGCCGTGCCTGCTGCTGTAGGCTCATTGATGCACCTATTTCTGTAATTTATTAAGACTAAATAATTCTGAGTTATTCCCATTCCTCAGCAACTAAGTGGAAACCACTTGCAGTGATTGACGGCATTTAGCCAAAGAGTGCTTGCCTTGTCCCTCAGGGAAGGGCTGTCAGTAATCTATTAGTCATCAGTGAAACTTCTGCAATGTATTGCCAATAGTGGGTTAGATCCAGTTGCTTAAGCTCTGTAGAGAGATGCTTTTCTATATTCAGAAGTATTATGTATATAAAGTCTAAGACCTTTTAGCTTATTTATACTTAATATTTTCATAAAATAATATTTTCTAAATTGATCAAATTTTTTAGCTGTGAAGAGGTGACTTTTTCTGGTCATGAGTCATCACCTTTCATTGGCTTCTGTGTGTAACTCTCTTTCTGGAACATACAATGTTGTTCCAGAGAAATCTTTGAAGAGGAGATACATTTCAGGAAACAATTGCTCTCTTGAGAAGGAGAATTTGTGTGTATTCCTTATGTTGCTCTTTTGGGTACCTGCTCACCCACTGTCCTTTTTCTCTGAAATGAAAAGCTCCCAGAGACAGCAGTTTTGCAAGTGAGAGAGGGGAGGAAAAAAAAGAATGAAGCCCTGATAGAAAAACTTAAATGTTAGTGTATTTTGGGTAGTTGATATGACATAAAAATAGAAATTATTGTTTTGTGAGTTGTGTAACATAAATGAATATATGAACAAAAGTCACAATTAGTCTTAAGCCAGTAAAAATTTGATTGGACTTATTTTAATTGGGTGAATTTTTTTAAGTTCTTTTTTATTCCAGTTTGGTTTTTTGCTGTTTAAGAATTTATATAGCTCAACTGTTCTGTAACTCAGTGTACTCCTGCCTCTGCTCGCCATGTATGTTTTAAATTTTTATAAAAATTATAATAGACATAGCATGAAGGGGAGTGTTTGAAAATTTTGCCTTGAAAACCAATACTTTCCTTATCTATCCTCTATGTTCTTTTCTTACCCCATAGGCAGCAGTTTCTGCAATTTGGCTGCTTTGTTACCTGTTCATTTTGTATTCATAAAGCCGTATTTATCTTGCTGTGCTTTCTGATTTTTGCTGGCCATTATTTTCTCTCTTTCTGGCTATAGTGCATAGACGTACTCTTCCCATACTTGCAGTACATTGTATGGTGTTACTTTAATTAATTCACATTTAATATTTGTATTTTTATAATGTTAAATGGTAGATACGGTATAATTTTTTACTTTGTTGTTATATTAAAACTAATAACTTTTTATATTTAATTTTTGTGTTTATCTCAGCCTTCATCAAAGTTGCAAGAAGTTTGAGTTATGTGACGTTTCTTTCTAATAGTTTCCTATTTCTTGAGTCTGGGTTCTTCTAAAGTGCAGTCTCCATGCTCCTTGACAAAGAAGTTCTGCACTGGTGCTGAGGGCTTCCTTGCTAGTCAAGTTCTTAGTGTAGATTAATACGGCTTTGCCATTCTTCAGGGAATTTAAGTCATTTTAAAGGCTTTCTTTTGATCTGATTAGATTTCTCAGAAAGGAATATTTTAAGCTGTTTGTATGTCCTTGTTACCAGATTTCTGAGAGCTAGGTAGGGAAGAAGGTGAAGGTTTCAGAGTTTTGCCCATAAACAACCTCTAATCCTCTAGCTTAGATTGCTGACTTCTGCCCTTAGCTATTTCAGTGTCTTCTGGACCACAGACGCCTTTTAGCAAGAAGCCATAGTGATGGAAATGCCTTGGCTCAGTCTACTTGCTTCTTTTGTAGACTTCTTATGTTCTTGATTCAGGTTTCTTTACCACATCATCACTGCTGTTCCCAGACCCTTGAACTCTAGGCAGCATTGCTGGACCTGTGGTCTAGAATCAGCAGCTTCGCAGCCTTTCCCTTCATTTAGTGTTTCCTGATGGTCTGCTCCCCGTTCTGGCTGGCTTTATACCTTTCAATATTGTAGTGCTGTTACCCATGAGTGTTTGTTGATTGCATGGTTTTGTCACTTTAACAGAATTATTTGTTTATGGGGAGTCTACTCTAAAAAGAAGCTTTTTAAAAGGCAGTAATTAAACGCTGAAGGAGTTGACAGATGTTCAGACATGAATGGTTCATGGCAAGTAGGCAGATTTGGCCATTTGGCACTACTGTTCCTTACACATTGCCATTCTGTTGCCCCTAGAAGATGTGTTTTGTCTTTGTGATCAAAGTCATCACTACACCCATGATCTTGCTTACAAGAAAGAAAATATGGGGAACAACTCACTTTTAAGTAGCATAGTCTGAAAAGCAAGCACCTTATGGGTTGTAAAATATTCACAGTTCCTTTGGAGAATTATGCTATCTGTGGAAGCTAAAAGGTGAGACAAGACAGTCTGAAGAGGGCACTGAGCTGTCTGGGCCATAACGTTACATTTGATTACTCCAAAGCACCTCTCAGACAGAATTGAGTTTTGAGCTACCTCACTAAATTTCTAAATCTTGGTTAATCCTTTTATTATTTTAGGGCTGAGTCAAAAAGTTAGTGTTTAAGTAAGAATTAAAGAAAAATTTAAAGATTCACTTAGTTTTGTTTTATGTTTATGTGTGTCCTTGCCTACATGTATGTCTGAGAATCAGAAGAGGGCATCAGATTCTCTGAAACAAGTGTCAGACTGTTGGTAGCTGCCATGTGTGTACTGGAACCCTGGTCCTCTACAAGAACAGGAAGTGCTCGTAACCTCTCTGGGTTCTTACCTTAGGAGTCCTTACTGAGCATCTTTCCAGTCCTAACCTTAGTAATCAGTCAGCTCTTTGCTAATTTCAGGAAATTTGCTAATCTGTTTTGATACCTGGATATTATATAAACAAGACTTATTTCCTCTTTTAGTGAGAATCAGTTTTTATTTTTCAAGACAGGGTCTCTCTCAGTACTCCTGGCTGTCTTGAAACTTGCTATTGTAGATCAGGTTGGTCTCAAACTCACAGAGATTCACCTGCCTCTGCCTCACATGTGCTGGGATTAAAAGCATGCACTGCTGTTGCCAACCAAAAAGCAAGTATAAACATCTAAATATTTTGTCACCTTCTCATGTTTGCAGAGATACTTGTGTGCAGTTTTGGCATTCCTGGTTATTAACTAGAATGAAAGTCTTTTAGTCCAATAGAACATGTGGTTGATTCTGCTTACAGCACAGCAGTTTTGAGTAACCTGGATTAGACAGGGTTGATATATGAAGTGATGTCATTATGCTGAGATGGAATTCACCTGTGTATATTATGGTTTTGTTGTGCTCAGTAAGTTTTTTAGGATCTATGAAATGACTGGAACATTTATGACCTTTGAAGATAAAAAAATTTATTATCTCATTCTTAAACAAAATAGTAATTTCTGTGGCATTCCCAGAAACTCGGTGTTGTTTGAGAGGGGTATCTGGTATGCTATTTCTTACAATTTTTTTAACATTTGGTGTTATTTATGTGTTATATATGTCTATTTGTCTGTACGAATGTGCTCTGTGTCTCCAGGAGCCCTTGACAGCCAACTGGAGTTACACGTAGCCTTAAACTGTTTGACATAGCTGCTGAGAACTGAACTTGGGTCCTTTGGAAAAGCAGCAAACACTTGTTAACCACTGAGCCATCCCTCCAGTCCCACGTAGCCGGCATCTTCCTAAAGTTCTTCTGTAGCTTTGCTCCTAGAGAAACCACATACAAACTTCAGATTTCAAACTGTTCTAATTTTATTTTATTTATTTTATCTTAAATTAGGCCACAGTGTCTTGTTATGACAGGGTCTCCAAACTCGCGCCCTGCTTTACTTCATCTTGTTCATGACTTCACGAAAAATGTTGGTTTGATGATCTGTGGCCATGTGCATATGGTATGTATCAGTTTTGTTTTCTATAGTAAGACGTTCTTTCACTCACCAGCCAGGATTGTAAGTTACAGACTTTGTAGATTAGAAGTCATTAGACAAATTTGTAAGATTTTTTTTTAGATATTTTCTTCAAAATGCTTTTTCCTTAAAGTCACAGTCACAAAGTAGCATTTTTAAACAGATACTTTGTGATTTGAATCAGAAGTAAGAAAAATATATATAATAAGTTTTCACCCAAAAAGTCGTGCTTTTTAAAAAAATATCATTTTGAATCTTGAAAATAATTGTGAAATGCTGCATCCTGCGGTGTGCATTGGAGCTGAGGTGTGTGTGTGTGTGTGTGTGTGTGTGTGTGTGTGTGTTTGTGTGTTTGTTTGTTTGTTTTTGTGGCACCTCCTGGCCAGCTGCGTCAAGAGAAGCTGACTATCTCCTTCCCAGCCATTGATGTTGGATACTTGTTGAAGTAGATGACAGACTTTTTTTTCCTGAGGAGCACATGGTCACAGAAGTAGCTGCAGATGTTCTGGAAGGGCTTTGTGGCTCAAGTCAGTGGGAATGACAGAGTCCCCATGACTCAAGGTGTCGTGTTCCACAGTAATATGTGCCTGCTATTGAGCGAGCGGCGTTCCTGCTGCAGACCAAGGAGGATTTTGGAGAGAGGGCACAAGTCTTTTTGAGATGCATCATGGACACAGTCTAAGGATCTCAGCTTGGCTACTGTAAAAAAGAGAGAGAAGGATATTTCTGTACAATAAGTACTGTGCCTCCGCAGCTGGGGTCCAAAAGAGCGAGCATAACTTCTCTAAAATGATGTGTGCCAATGTGTAGTCAGAAAACCCTTAAAGAAGGTAGGAAACGAAGGACCAGACCAGCCAAGACTCAGCATCACATCACCTCACGCATCCTGTAACACTGCTCTGAAGAGATAATGTAAGAAAATGAGGAGGCCGCAGAATATGCTAAACATTTGCCCAAGAGAATGAAGGGAAGCCACCAAAAAATGCCAGGAACAGATTGCCAAGAGAGTAGGCTGTCCTTGCTGAGAATTTCTATTTCTAAATCTGAGTCTAGTTAAAAATAAGTCTTTTAAGGGTAACAAACAAATGATAGGCCTTGGAGGGAAATAAAACTAGAATGTCATATTTGTTTTTTCCTCAAACTCTGCTCCATTATTTAGGTGCCAGAATGTATGTTGTTCATTGTTTTGCAGTTCCTGTAACAGTCGCTCTTGTATGGTTGCAAAGCCAAGGCCACAAATATCCATGTGCACACTTGGGCTTGTGGAGGGTTTGTCATCAGCATTGACCCCACTCACGGTACATGGAGTGTTCCAATTTGTCTCTAATGAGCCCTGAAGTCAGTGCCTAGAGCACAAGATGCTAGAAAGAAGGCAATTTCCATCATTAGGAGAGATTTTTCTCTACATACTTATTTTTTATTTTTATAGCTTAATTTATTTTTATTTTATGTACTTTGTTTTGCCTATATAAAACAGTGAGTTGTTTTGTGGGAGCTGGAAATTGAACCTTGGTCCTCTGGAAGAGCAGCCAGTGCTCTTAACCACTGAGCCATTTCTCCAGCCCCTGACATACTTATTTTTAAGATATATACTTTTAAATACTTTCAAAGTTTTGTTTTATATGTCTGTGCCTAACAAATTTTATAGATTGTATAAAAGTATCAAAATGGAATTTTGAGTTAGCAAAGCCCATTTCCTTCACCTTATAGGAGAAGTATATGCCTTACTTTGATTTTTCACTGATATTCTCAATTTACTGTGATCCAGACACTTAGACCAAACAGAAAGCAAAATAGGAGACTTTCTGTAGAGAAATAGAAGGCTTTATTTTGCATTGTGTAATCTCTTTTCCATTTTCAGTGATTGCAAATTTCTCTCATTAATTTAGGATTGAAACATTTTGTTTTAAAATCTGTTTTCCTCCCTTCTCCGGTTTGTATAACCTTAGGTATTAGAGAGAATTCCCTCAGGGAAAATGAAAGACTGCTATTTCACTTCTCCCGCATCCACATAAGCACATTCTTTCGAACCAGTGAAAGAGGATACCTTTTCTAAGTGTAAAAGGGATTGTGTGTCAAGTAAAAAATTCGGTTATATTTTGTTTTAAAGGGCCCTCGAAGACAAGCTATGAAAGAGATGTCCATTGATCAAGCCAAATATCAGCGATGGCTTATTAAAAACAAAATGAAGGCTTTCTATGCTCCGGTTCATGCAGACGACCTGAGAGAAGGTGCCCAGTATTTGATGCAGGTGATGAATCTTTCACATGACTGCACATTAAAGCTTTTATGTTTTCTATTTAATTATTCATGTGGTCTATATCTTTTTTTAAAATATCTTTAAGCAAACCACTAATTGTTTTGTAATTTAGAAATCTGCAGAAATGTTGTGCTGTTGGGTGACACAAAGGGCCTATTTGAAAATTCTCTTAACCTGTTCATCTCTCTGTTAGGTATTTCTCACTTCCTCTACCCACCAGGTTTGATTTTAAAACATTGAGTCATAGCCATCTTTATTTTGGCTTTTTGAAAATTCTTGTCTTTTGTATTTGTTCATTTACTAGCTCTAAGTTTAGACTTTATGTATTTTATAGGCACCACAATAGGAAATTTGGAATCATTCCCAGGTTTAAATGTTAGTGTTGTTGCTGTCTTATTATGGATCTTGGACCGAACTATTTACTTAACTTCTGAACTCTGTTTTCACTTTCCTAAAGATAATAGGGAGATATAAATTGAAACAGTGTTTACCAACTTAATCTTAAAACCCAACAAGTACACATTAAAAGTAAAAAGCGCTGTGATTAGAACTATCTGTTAAAGGTGAGATTTTTGGCTCTGCTGCATGCTTCTTAGAACATAGGAATAATCCTTGGAGCTTGGTTAAGAATAACTAAACTTTAAGAAAGACAAGCAGTGAGAAGGTTGTAATTATGACACTGCTGCATGGAAGTTGCCGTGATTTAGTGATGGCAGAAAATTGACTGCATACAGCGGCCTTGAAAAGTTGTCTGTGATTGCTGTCAATGAGAAGGAATGAAATGAGTCCTTACAAAGACTGTGCAAAAGCTGTTTTGAAGCAGGGTTTGGTGGATGCCTATATAATCCCAGTGCTTGGAGGCCTGATGATTGCCATTGGTTGAAGAGAACTCACTAGAGCAGATTTCTTTTCCTCTCATGGTGAAAAAGGTTGCAGTGGAGCTGCACGGCCTCAGAAGCCAGAGAACCACTGGCCTAGAAAGCCTGTGTGCTATACAGACTTGTAATCTGGCAGGATTTCAAACTAACCTAGGGTTCGTTATCCAAATAACATGCTTTCCATGGGTCAGGAAGGTTTCCTCAGTGGGGGAGGAAAACAGAATAAGCACCATTTTTGTGATGGCCCAGTGTGCCCACAGCTGTAGCACTGCACCCCTGGAAGGGGCAGAGATAGCTGATGGTTGTTCTCGCTTATTTACAGCCTATTTCTGCCGAGTTAGCAATTCAGTGTAAATGCCACTGGAAGATTTTGTTTCCCTTTTTCCTTGTGGAAACCTTTCACATAAGTAATAGATTATCTTGTTTTTTTTTAAATCATTGTCAGAAAGTGTTCCATTCATATTTTTCTTCACTGCCTGTATTCTACCAATATGGTGTTAAGTAGTTTATTCTTTCAGAAGAAATTATACTCCAAACTTCTGATTTCTCTTCTTCCTATTTAGCTCATCTTGACTTTCAGAATTTATCATTAAACTAACATTCAGATGTCAGCCTTCATTACAGACTTTTAATCACTAGTTTGCTGATGAGAACCTTTAGCAGTGAGATGTGAGCATGGTTAATTTCTTGATTTATGTTTTGGATTTTTTCTTTTTAAAAAGGCAGTAGACATCTGATTCTCCAACCATTTTTAAACCTTTATTTTATATAGCAAAATGGTAACTGTTCTTAATGAACATTCCAAAGAGACGACTCTTCAAAATCAGTTGCTTACTTATAATTTCAGCCTAGAATTATCTTGTCTAGCATCTTCTTAGACTTCATTGGTCATGTGCTAAAACAATTGGGCGATGGCGGTGGCTGTTTTTGGAAAAGGGTTTTGTGGTCTTACTCTGGTTGTCCTGGACCTCATAGTATTGACCCGCCTGGCCTTGAATCACAGTATATGATCCTCTTGTGTCTGTTTCCTGTGCTGAGATTACAGTTTTAATCTGGCTAACAGTGTTTTTAAAACTTGTTTTGGTATGTCACACGGTGGTGGTACATACCTTTAACCCCAGCACTCAGGTGGCAGAGACAGGGGGAACTCTTAAGTTTAAGGCCAGTCTGGTCTACAAGAGCTCGTTCCAGGACAGTCAGGGCTGTTACTCAGAGAAACCCTGTCTTGAAAAACCAAAACCAACCAAACAAAAACCTTGTTTTTCTTCTAGAATTCATAAATCAAAAGAATTTGGGAATTGCTAATAAAATTATTTATAGTACATGTTTATATTCAATTCTGTAAGCAGGCTCTAGGACTAGATTGTGCTGTGATGTACTAAGTGTTGATAAAGTGAGATCATCGTTTGCTTAATAGTGGGAGACAAAAATGAAAAGCTATGTAGCCCGCTCTTCTGTTGTGGTTGTGATGACATACAAAATGACAGAGTGACTGCTGTGATTGTCACTAAGTTCTGACACAGGTGCCTAGAGAGCACTGCTGAAAACCCGAAGCTGGCACTGCAGGAGGAGAGGCTTGAGGAAAGGATTGTGTTGTACTTCTTTAAGTGATAGAATCTGAAAACTGATTTTCTTTTTTTAATCAAACACTAATGAGGTGTTTTCTGGAGAAGATACTTTTTTCAGTAGTATTTTCTTAAATACTTACTGCTTCATGGGAATTGGAAATAATATCTCTTTTGTAATAGCTACGCCAAGTGAAGTATTTAAAAGTGAAAGAGATACATGTGGAAGTGAAAAATATTGAGTAATCCTAGAGAGAGTTACTGTATTAATGCCACTGAAAGTGTAAGTACACAGAGTGTCTTACAGGATGCTTATTCCTTATTTTATAAAGTTAAAAGTTTGAGAAACTACTCAGTGGTAGTATGCATTCCTTGTTTGTGTGAGGCCTTGAGTTTAATCCTTAGCACCCAAACAAACATGCCACTTTCATTATAATAGGATTACGACATAGGTTTTTTCCCCAAGTATTTTGTGCCATCAACAAGTCACTGCTGTTTTGTAACTGACTCTGTTAAACAGCTGTTGTGCTGAAGATACCGAAGACACTGCTTGATTCTGTTCAACACCTTTGACTCTGCCTCCACCCTGCAAAACAGACAAACAAACAAGCAAACATGAGGCTTCTATGGTTACGTCACCAGCAGATAGTTTTCCTTTTAGAAGAAGGTGGGATATTCTTTATTGTCCCATACTTTCTGCACCTTAACTACTGAAATACTTAGGGCATTGACTCATGGCCAGCCCTTTGATAAATATTTGAATTCATTTTATGTTTTGCAAAAAAAAAAATGATTTAAAGATGTTACTTAGAACCATTAGACAAAAACAAATTAGACTGTATCATCAACATAAATGAGAGCTAAAACCATAAAACTTAAAGAAAACAGAGCTAAATTTTCCATGGCCTTGGATCTGGTAGTAGACTCAGTTATGACACCAAATTGGACGTTTCCAGAATTAAGATGTTTTCCACAGAGGACTTTATGAAGAAAATGGAAACAACTTAGGGAATGGGAGAATGTTCCAGTCACTCTGATAAAGGGTTTGCCTTAGTAAGTAACTTAGTAGCTATTGTTGTAATGCAACACCATGACCAAGGTAACTTATAAAAGAAAGTTTATTGTGGGTTATAGTTTCAGAGGTGAGTCCATGGCCGTCAGTGCGGTGAGCATGGGGGCAGGGAAACAGGCAGGCAGGCATGGAAATCTGGCAGTAGCTGGAGCTTATATCCTGACCCACAAATGCAAGACAGGGAAAGAGCTAACTGGGCCTGGTGTGGGCTTTTGAAACGTTGAAGCCCATCCCCAGTGACACACCTCAACAAAGCCATCCTTCCCGATCCTTCCCAAACAGTTCACCAACTGGGGACAAGACATTCATATATATGAGCCTATGGAGGCCATTCTCATCCAAACCACCACAGGTTCTGATATCCATAATATGTATTCAAAAACTTCTAAAAATAATAATAAAACACAGAATTAGTAATTACAGTTGGGTAAAAAATAAAACTAAAAAATCTCCAGTAAACATGAAAAAGATTTTCGACATTACTTTTAAAGGAATTGTAAATCAAAACCACTAGGTCAGTATACTGTTAGTAGGGTCGTAGAAATATGAGAACCTGTGCTTTGTTGACTGTCAGCATAAACTAATATGCTGCATTCTTTGACATTTATCCCTAAAAACGGAAGGAACAGAGTTTTCTAGTGCAGGTATTTGCCACTGCACCATTTTGCACAGCAGCCAGAAGGTACAAACTGTACACAGCCAATGTATTCATCATCAGACAAATGGATAAGCACATGTGACTCGTGGATATTTAAATACAAAAATACTGTTTATCTGTAGAAAAGAATAAGGTACTCACTTTTGCATTAGCCTAGAAGACACCCTGCTAAGTGAAGTAAGCTAACCACCAAAGTTGTGGGATTTTGGTCATGAAGTAGCCAGGTAAAAGTGTATTAAATGTCACAAGGGCCACAAGAGAGAACATGAGTAGCTATGAATAGCTGTTACACAGCTGTTGCACAATTTCTGGTTGAGGTGATGGAAAGGTTCTAGAAATAGTGGTGTATTACTTGGCAGTACTGTGGACACAATAAATACTATTTAACATGGTAAACTTGTTTTTACCATGATTCATTTACGTGTGTGTCTGTATGTGCAGGTTCGTGTGTGGACTTAATAAACAGTGTCTTTCACTCCTCACTGGAACGAGCCAGTCTGTCTAGTTTGATTGGCCAGTGAGCCCCAGAGATCTGCCTGTCTCTGTCTCTATCACTGTTATTGCAAGTGTATGCCACAAGGCGTGGGTTTTTACATGGATTCTGGGATTGAACTCAGGTCTTCATGCAAACTATCTCCTCAGCCCTTACCACAATTTTTAAAAAGCCATACCCTCCCAGGATATAATTTCTCAGTATACTTGAGAAACAAAACAAAATCTTAGAAGAGAGATTCTATTGGACTTTGAGGGATAATTGTTAATCATGCTTAATTGCAGCTCTGTGTCCATGTGTGTTTTAAGACTGGATCTTCCTATCTATCTCAGATATAATATAACCCATGACACTCATTATATCTTGACTAGGCTGGTTTCAAACTCATGGCAGTCTGGCTCTGCCTCCTGAATGCTGGGATTATGAGCATGCACCCACCGTGCTTGGCTTGCATTGTAGCTCTTGGTGAGATTGCAAGATGAATACTTGAACTGTTGTGGGAAGGAACCAAACAGATTTCAGAAAGAACATGTGAATGATTTAAAGAATTCAGTTTCCTATTGGTAGAATTCAGAACTCCAGACATTAGACTTGCACCTAGGCATTGATGACTATTCTCAAAATACATCAAGGAGGTGGAGAATGCAACTGTTGTTTTTCTTTTTAAATTAAATACCTTATTTTGTTTTTTTTATTTTTTTTATTTTTTGGTTTTTCGAGACAGAGTTTCTCTGTGGCTTTGGAGCCTGTCCTGGAACTAGCTCTTGTAGACCAGGCTGGTCTCGAACTCACAGAGATCCGCCTGCCTCTGCCTCCCAAGTGCTGGGATTAAAGGCGTGCGCCACCACCGCCCGGCTAAATACCTTATTTTGGTTAGTAAAAGTACAAAATTTTTTATGTCATCAAGATATAAAAGTGAATTTGGTAGCTTTCAAGTGTTCCATTGTAATATCTATTTTTATTTATATTTAGTATAAGTAATTTGGGGTCAATTTTATATGTATAATTAAAAATTCTGTCAATGTGGAAATACTTCACCTCTTAAAAATTGGTTTGTTAAATAGTGTGTATCTGAAATTTGTGTTTTATATTTTAGGCTGCTGGTCTTGGTCGAATGAAACCAAACACGCTTGTCCTTGGATTTAAGAAAGACTGGTTACAAGCAGATATGAGGGATGTGGACATGTATATAAACTTATTTCAGTAAGTATGTTCTGAATTGTTATATACTTGACAGAAAAATGCTAATTTTGAAGCATTCCCTCTATTTTTACCTTGTTTTTTCCATGTAGTCCTTTCTTAATAGGTGCATAAAATTGAGAAAGAACCTCATGAACTATTTGGGTTTTAAAATGATGACCTACTAGGAAAATAATGATCTCTCTTTTCATATAAAACCTATGTACAAGTACTTATGTATAGGTACAGATGCAAATACATCTACAGAATAGCTCGCGTATGTAAAATGGTTTGTTGACCTTTTGTTGTTTTTTTTATTTCTTTAATAATTTCAGTGTATCTGAGACATACTAAATCCCCTGGAACTCTTTCATTTCTGCCCTCCTTCCCACTCAACTTTGAGATTGCTTCTTTTTTTTTTTTTCTTTTCCAATTGAGTCCAATTTTTGTTGACCAACTAGTGTGTGGTCAGTCTCCCAGGGATCCCGTTAAAAATGCTGCCTTGCTCTCCCCTCCTCAGCTAGTGGTAGGATCACAGGTCCACTCTCCTCCCTCTGTCTTAGAATTTTGTCTGGCTGGAGCTTGTTGTCATTTTACTGTGAGTTCATATGTGCAGCTTTCCTGTTTATCTAGAAAACTTTCCTTGAAGTTACCCTTTAGCTCTTACCTTCTTTCATGCTCTCTTCAGAGAAAATGGCTGAGCCTTGGGGCAAAGGGTGTGATGTGAATGTCTGACTTAGGGCTAAGCATCCAGTGTTTGTTCTCTGCACATTCACCAGATTGGAGTCTCTGCTAATTGCCATCTACTGCCAGGAAAGGCTTCTGAGGTCGCACCAATGGACATTATCCTGCCAGGCCAGTCATTGCTGTAGCTTTCAGACTTCATGAACGGTGAAGTTGAGGCTGACTTTTCTCCTCTAGCACTGGCCATAGACTCTTACAGCCCCATGAGCTCTGGTCAGTAAAGATGAATGCCCACTCAATGTCCCCATGGTCTGTGATTCAAGTATGTAGTGTCTTTAGCAATAGGTTTTTAGCATCAAGTTATGAAGGTTAGCTTGTTATACTTAGTGGTCTATGTGACACCATTGGCTAACAACTCAAAAAAAAAAAAAAACCCTAATTCTTGATACTGGGGTAATTTGTTAGATTGGGGTATCTAGTTAGGATATGGCCTCCGCTCATTGTAGGGTAACACCATTATACCTCTTTATATATGTCTATATCTTATGAAGCTTCCCTTTCCAAGTTTTTTACAAAGGATTTTAATATTAATTACCCCTCTCTCCCCATATTCCATCCTCTACTTTGCCTCCCATCTTCCACCCCCGTTTAACCCATTTTATTCTATTGCTTCCTTTTAATACTTTATACTGCTATGCTCTATTCCCACATTCTTGAAGGCCACTTCTCCCCTTAATAAATTCCCGATTTCTGTGGACATTACAAATGGAACACGTATATGTGAATATTCAAAGGTAGCATCCAGAAATGAGAGGAAATATACAATATTTATCTTTCTGGATTTAGGTTATCTTATTCAGTGTGCATGTTTCCAGCTCCCATCAATATACCTGTGAAATTCATTTTCAATTTTCTTAACAGCTGAATAATTTTTCATAGAAGTGTTACATGTGAACAAGAGTGGGTGTGTATAGGTACCTGCTTCCTGTGTAAGCTGGTAGACTTCTTCCTGTGTTTTTGCGGTAGCTGAGCAGAGTCAGCTCTGTAAGGTCTTCATTATGTCCTACACCGAGCAGCTGCAGAGATTTGCTTTTGTTCCCACACTGGTCCCTCCTTCATCCTTTGAGTTGCTCTTGTTGTTTGCAGCTACACGTGCTTGTTTGCCTTTTCCACTTGAAGTCTTGTTCTGAGCTTACGGTTCTCGTTTCCTCTGGGTTGTTTACCATGCAGCTTAGCTTCGTTTCACATCACTGTAACTTCCTTCTCACAGCTTGTCTAGTGGGTTCTTTTTATTCTTTTGCTACTTTGCCTTTCTGGTTCATAGATTGTATATATATTTAATCCTACCAGTGTTTTGTAGAATTGAATTATTAAATGAGAGAACTTTTGTTTTTACCAGATTTACTTGTTAAAACTTGAAAAGTACTTCCTTTCCCTAGTATTATGGAATTTGCTCAACCAATCTAATTTACACTAACAGTTCTCACAGTGCCATTATTATTTGCATAGTATTACCTTGCATATAAACAATTGTCTTTAAAAACAAACATCAGTGAGAAACTCTTACCTTTAGCAAAGAGGTTCTAAGATGGAATTTACATACCAGTTTTCCTGTGAATTTTAGTGGGATTACTTGGAACTTACTACAGTGGCCTCCTTTCCTGAAGTTCCTGGTTTGTCTATAGATTTTTTTTCATAGTTTATTTCAAAAGTCTTTCCGGAAATGATCAGAGGTCATAGTTGCTCCTTGAGAAGGTCTACTTTGATTAGTAATGCGTGCAGGTGACAAACGAATCCTTACATTGTTAGGTGATTTTAGTAAGGCTAAAGTCTGGAGCTAGGGTGTCCTGACCATCTGGTGAACAGTCACTGCAGCTGTCTAGTTCTGTGCTTTGTATCTTATGCCTCAGAAAAGACAGACAGTAGAAATAAAGATTAAACGATGAGCTCTCAAAGCTGTGAGCTGAGCTGTGCTATGCTGTTTTCTTCGCAGGCTCAAGAGCAGTGAGATGGAGTAATTAGTCCAGGAGGTAGAGAAGCAGCATTTGGGAAATGGATTTATACTCCAACAACATTAGCAGTAGTTGTAGTCGATCATATTGGCCCTGAAAGGGGTCTGAATGCTTTGGGAGGTAGCATTGCTCTGTTTGTTGTGCATCATTCAGCTAATTACAGACAGATAGGTAAGATTGTTCTCTAGTTCTCAACGCCATTAGAAATTAATGGTCTTGTTAATGTTATTACATTTACTTATATATGTACATGCCTGGGCATGCCTTGGTACAAGTGTGGAGGTCTCAGGACAGCTCACAGGAATAAATTCTCTTCTTACTATGGGAGTCCCAGGGATTGAATTAGGGTTGGTGGGTTTGGCAGCAACTGCCCATACCTACTGAGCAAGACACCCTACAGGCTCTCACTTTATCTTCTGCTTTATTGTGTAGTACTGGAAATTGAACCTAGGGTTTTGCACATGCTAGGTATGTATGATATACCACTGAGCTGATGAGGCTTGTCTCCTCATCCCTAGAAAGCCATCTAGGCTGATCATTAATTCTGTGATCTTTCTACCCTCACCCCAAATGCTAGAATTACAAATGGTATTTACTACCACACTTAGCCCTGTATATCTGTCTTTCTGTCTGTCTGTCTATCTATCTGTCTATCTATCTATCTATCTATCTATCTATCTATCTATCTATCTATCTATCATCTATCCATATATCCATTTATTTTTGAGAAAGGGCCACTTGTTAAGTTGCCCAGGCCACTTTTAAACTCATTCAATAGCCCAGTCTCATCTCGAATTTGTGATCTTCCTGACTCGGCTTCTCTGGTAGCAAGGATTGCAGGCCTGTATTATCATGTATCTAATAGCAGCTTTAAAGCAATGTTACTGCTCAGTATTTGTCATAATTAACTCCTAATGATTTCATTGAAGTTTTAAATATTTGTATAATTGAGGTATGTTTTATATATTAGCAATATGTAAGACCTGAAACAACAAATAATTTTCTATAGTTTTTAGCAAAACCATGCTGGTGTTTTAGCTTTGGTTAAGTTCATAGTTTATTTCCTGACATTCTTTAAAGAAAATTGGCATTTGATTCTGTTGATTTACTCTCTTTAAAAAAAATTGGTTAAATTAGAATTAGGTCCTTCAAGATATAATTGAGAAAGTAATCTCTATTAAATAAATTTCTTTTTAAAATGACTCTTTGACCTTAGCTAACTAATTACAGGAACAAAGCCAGATAATATCTAGATAGATAGATAGATAGATAGATAGATAGATAGATAGATAGACTGACTTTGTTTTATATTAAACATTCTTCATTTTGTTTGCAAGAGCAGCAAGTGCTCTTAACAGCTGAGCCATCTCTTCAAACCCAGCTTTCAATTTTCAAAATCTAAGTATGGACTTAGAGACCTTCAAGGTTTTGGTGGATATAAATAAATTTTTGCAATGCCTTTTTTATTTTTGATTAAAAATTTTTTCTTAAAATATATTTTGATCATATTCTTTCATTCCCCCATCTCCTCCCAGATATTCTTGTCTCCCTTTCAACCCAGCCTCATGTTGGTTCTCCCTGTGCTGAGAGTTTTATGCCAATGACACAAGTTACAGTCATCTGAGAAGGAAACTCCACTAAGAAAATGCCTCCATTAGACCCAACTCTGCACAAGACTATAGGGCAATGTCTTAATTAGTGGTGGGGAGGGCCCAGCCTACTGTGGATGGTGCCATTCCTGGGCTGATGTTCCTGAGTTCTATAAGAAAGCAGGCTGGGCCAGGCGAGGTGGCACATACCTTTAATCCTAGCATTGGCAGGCAGAAGCAGGCAGATCTCTGAGTTTGAGGACAGTCAAGGCTATGACAGAGAGAAACCCTCTAAAGAAAAATCTTAAAAATCCCGCAAAGGCATGTGGAGCAATCCAGTGAGCAACACTCCTCCATGGCCTCTGTATATCCGCTCCTGCCTCCAGGTTCCTGTCCTGTTTGAGTTCCTGCCCTGACTTCTTCAGTGATATACTGTTACCTGGAAGTGGCAAAGTGTAAGCTAAAATAAACCCTTCTTGGTCATGCTGTTTTCATCACAGCAATAGTAACTCTAAGAGAAAAAGGAAAGGGAGTGGGGACCAGAACATCCAACAAGACATGAAGTGCACAAAAAAAAAAAATAGTACATAACCATGGAATCCCTTTTTGTGTTGGTCAGCCAATTCTGGGCATAGCTGAAAGGCATAGACCAGATAAGTCATGGGCCCGAGGGGAAAACCCACTATTATTGTTCTAATAAAGAAATATAGCAATAAAATGACCGCTAATGACATTGCTATTCCAGAAATCAGTGGTTTGCTCAACCCTCATTAGAGAAGGTTCTTCTTGCAGTAGATGGTAGTTAAAAGACTCAGTTGTACAACATCATGACAGTGAGACTTTGGAGCATGCAGCACTAAAGGGGTCCCCTCAAGGCTCAGGGATCTGTGTGGAAGAGGTAGAAAGAGTAAGAGCCATGGTGATGGATGGGCCCAAGAAAACAGCATCTTCAGGCACAACAGGACTGAGACTCACAAAGACTGACAGCACACTCAAAACCTGCAGTTTCCAACCAGACAATTGCTTTTCTACACTAACTTCTAAACAGTAAAAAATACTTTAAAATGCTAACCTTTAGGGTTTGAAGATGGCTCAGTTGGTGGAGTGCTTACTAGGAAAGCACAAGAACCTGAGTTTGGTCTCTAACATCCATGTGAAAACCTGGGCACAGCAGCGTGTCTGCAGCATGTCTGTGACCTCCCATAGGAGAATGCCTGGGTGTGTGCGCCAGCACTGTAGCTGAACTAACAGCTCCAGGTTCAAGCTCCTGACTCAAACAGTTTTAGTGACTGAGGAAGACACTTGCTGTTGACTTTTGGATTCTGCCAGTATGCGCAAGTATCTGTACACACATACATTAATACACTCACGGATACTGATTTTTTAGAAATGTCTTCATAAAATAAAAGCTGTTCTCGTTCTCCTTCTCCGTAAAATCAATCTCTTCATCTTCAGATGTTTCTCTTAACTTCAAAGGAACTTACACCTAAGTTTAAGTGTAGTAGAATCGCTGTAATAGTTGTTTTCTGTCATATTGCCTTGCAAATGGAGGGGGCTAGATGGTGCAGTGTTTAAGACCACTCAGCTCCAGAGGACCCAAGTTCTATTCCCAGAACCCTCTTCAGGTGGCTGTAGCTCCAGCTGTAGGGAGATCCAATCCTTCTGGCCTCTGTTCTCACAGATACTTAGGTACACATTTCTACACACAGACACATAATGAAAAATAAAATAAAATTTAAATAAATGAACAACCAAACAACAACAATTACCAAACAAACAAATCTGTTCCTGCTCTAAAAAGCTGCCGCGTGAGTCAGTTGTGGTGCTTGGTGATGGTGTGAATTCCAGGAAGTATGTTGTGAGGTGGCTTTGAGAGAGAGTAGGTGCAGAGAGCTAGGCTGCACTTAGGCCGTATGGCGTGGGAAGTTGTGTATACAGTGTGCTTCTGACCAGAGCATCAGATGGCACATTACTGTAATAGAAACTTGCATAGTATCGAGGGTATTATAGAAGAAAGGTGTGGGATTCGGAACTAACATGATTCATCTCCCACTGACTGATTTTCAAAGAATATTAAAGAAAACAGATGTTTAGAGCTAACAGTAATTTTAGACGTGTATAGGTCCTTTCACTTCCTACAGAACATAATGGTTCTGTGATGCTTCCTTTCTCCATCGCAGTGATGCTTTTGACATACAATATGGAGTTGTGGTTATCCGCCTGAAGGAGGGCCTGGACATATCCCACCTCCAGGGACAAGGTGAGTGCTCCGCAGTGGAGGTTGCCTTCATGAGTGTGCATCACTTTGTTAGAAAATTGTGCCTAGTTGTTACATGTCCTTCCCTGACTTTCATAATTGCCATCATCTTTATTACCGCCTTAGAATCAGACTTGCTTGGAAGCCAACAATGTCTACATCATAAAGGATGGCTAATTATTATTAATGGTGAGAATAGAATTTATGATTTATAAATCATACACATAAGAAAGGCAGACATTAGTTATGATAGTAAATTGACCAACCAAATTTGTTGTAAAAATAGGATGAGAAAAATATTTAAACCTCTACTAAAATACTTAAATCACTACTCTGGCTGTAAATTAAATAAAACAATGCATACATTTAAAGTATTTTTAAAGTGACAATTTTAAGACCCAATTTAAGGTATAACTTTCTTTCGTATTTTATGAAAATGGAAATTTTCATATTCTTCTAATTTTTTGCTAATTGAAAAATACTTAATAATTACCATTTCCCCTTATACAGTTAATGAAATCACCAGATTAGTTGAAAAAGATAAGAAGCATATAAAAACTTGTAATCAGCTCATCGATTTAAACTCTTTGACTTTACACTGTTCACCTTTAAGAGTAACTTTGCAACTTTGAAGAAACACTTTGAGGACTCTATGAAATAAACATACTTTGCTGACTTAAAATGTATTTTCCTTTCTCTGGAATGAATCTAGCAGAACCTCATTTGAAATCTTGTACCAGTGACCATGTTTAGAGAATCTGACTCATACCCATTAACACTGCATAATTAGAAGCAGTGCCCCCTGTCACTCATAAGAATAATATATTATTCAATTCTGTTATTTAATGGGGTTTGAATGTGACTGAAACATTTTTAAAAGTATTGTGTATCTATGATTATTATGAAGTGCTTTTTTGAAGGCCTTGTCCTTTTCTGATATCTGGTCTTGAGCCCAGGTGGATGTCTTCTAAAATTTACAGCCTTTTCCCATAATTTTGTAGCCTGGGCAGGTTTGGTAGCTTCTGAGCCTGTCTGCTTGTCTGTTAATGCCTAGCGATGTAACTCATAGTGCTGTCCTGCACAGTAAGGAGGGAAATCCTTTTAACCCCTTAGCATAGTGCTGGCACTTGGATCCCATATCTCCTGTTGTTTCTGTCCCTCCATACAAATTAGTGATGAGCATTATGGACAGATTATCAGTTTTGTATTGTATTGTATTGTCTTTATATGTGTTTTCCAGTTGACGTTTATTACTTATGTACTCACCAGGACCCTACTTAGCCACTAGTACTGACATATTTACATGGACAGTCATTTTAAACACCTTGGTTGTTTCTTAAGAAACCACTTACCACACCTTACTGTTTCACAAGGGATACCTTTTTACTATGAAGCCATGTCACTTTGAGTAGTTAAAATATAATCTTTGATACTGTTTTAAATACTTTCATGTCTACAGAAGAATTACTATCTTCACAAGAAAAGTCCCCAGGTACCAAGGATGTGGTGGTGAATGTGGACTGCAGTAAAAAGTCAGATCAGGACACTTGCAAGTCATCTGGTGAAAAATCCACTACACATAAGGTAAATTTCCACTCAAAGAGATTTTTATCAAGAATTGGTTTTAAAGTGGAGGGGATTGACTTGAGTATAATATACATTACAGAGTTCCTTTTCTTAAGCTGCACATTGTTTGCTTTCCTTAAACCAGAAACCATGCCAGTTAGTGTTAAGTAGTTTGCTTTAAAATATTTTTGTTTGAACTTGGGAAGAGCACGTCCTTTTTCATTAGGCTACAGATAGTTCCATCCACGAGCTTGTGTGTTCTGCCGTAAGAAGAGGGATGACTTCCAAATCTTACTCTCCCACCCTCACTCTCCGACCTCTGTTGAGTACTCGTATCTCCTCTGTCCTATTCCAGCTGATAACGCACTAAGAAAGAAATCTGCACTGTAAATCATCAAGCCATAGTGTACTTTTTATTTCTCTAAGATGACTACCATCTTTTTTCTGAAATTGATAGCCTTGGACAAACCATGTCTCTGCACAATTTATCTTTTAGATTATTTGAAAGTATTAATGTTGCTTTTTATTCTTTTCTTTCATGTGTGATTGCCTAGTGCAGTAGTAGAAAGTGTGACCTGCACACATTTCTCCTCTCAGTCCTTGGTGGCTTTATTATTCTTTTTTGTGTTCTCTATGTACTCCATAAACTGATTCTGTTCATTTGTTATGCATTTATTTTAATTTATGTGTACATTCTTTTGCCCTTCCCCCATTTTATTGCCTGAAACAGACCCTTTCTGTGTAGTCTATTAGGAATCAATGCATGCAGTTGTATTGATCATTTCCTAGAAGCTACTCTGCACTCACATCGAAGAAGATAGTAATAAAACATTAACTTATCAATGTGTGCTACAACTTCTAGTTTTAAAAAGTAGGAAACTAGGTTAGTAAATTTCTACTCTGTTGTAAAATTTTAGATGCACTTAGCCTAACTTAAAGAGTTACTTTGGTGGGTAATAAGGCCCTGTTGGAAAAAGGCATTTGTGCTAAGTCTTATGACTTTAATTTGATCCCTGGGACTTAGAATGGAAGAAGAGAGCTGGCTCCTACAAGTTGTCCTCTGACTTTCAGACACCTGCAAAGATAGGTAATAATATCAGTCATTTTAAATGCCACTGTGACTTTGGCATATAAACTCTTTTAAATTAATATAAACCACCCATTACTAAATTTTCAAAAGCAGATATTATTACTTTATAACAGTAATATTTAAAATTTAATTAGTTTTTTCCATAACATGCATAAAAAGTAACAGTTATATAGATTGATTTTTCTGTTTTCTAGTTGACAAATTCTCAAAATATGCCTAGATACTATAAGAAAAATGGATACTTTGTAAAAAAAAAAACTCTTCAGGATTAGAAACATTCCAATATATAGTCAAAGTATTTGGCTTTATCTGTCTTGCTTACTGAGGCATATAATGTACAAAGGGACAAAAAGAGAATACCCTGTAAGTACTTAGTTTGTACCAGCCTAAGCTTGTTTGAGCAGGGCTTGCAATTTCACAGCCTTAAGGGGTAGGTTCATTTCTACCAGTGAGAAAGCAAGGCATCAGCTAACCAGGTCTGGTTCCCAGAGTGTGAGCGATACTGTTGAAAGCTGGGAATCTTCCTTTGGATCCCTTTGCAAAATGTTCTTAAAATTTCTAAGTCTCGAGTTTGCTTACTTTAAACAAGTAAAATTTACATTTATGGGGAAAAAGGAGTTAGAAAAACTACTTACCCCAGAAAGCAAATTGATAAATATTTTAATATAAGCTGGTGAATATATGCACACATATATATGTGTGCATAAACTTTATTTGAAGAAAACAATTCCTTTATAAACTGGCATTTTACTCTGATGAAATTCCTTAATATTCCAAGTACTGATTGACGTGTACAATCCAGGTGCGTTCAGTCGTTTGTGTAGTGGTGTTTGAAGCTTGTGTATGATCTGCCAAGGTGGTCGCTCAGTCATGCTTCCATTCACACGCTTTGACATTCTCAGCTAATTTCAAGTATAAAGTTTAATGTTTACAAAATCTGCTGGCTCTTCTGAATAATTTTTCAGATATAAAATTTCAGTGTGGGTGTTCATCATTCACTCTGTATGGTCTTTATAAAAATATGTGTTTTAAAAAAGATTAAACACTCAGTATAGAAAATATTAATTTTCAGTAGTAATCATTTCTTCACACTGTCTTGTTTATAATGTGCTCTATTTACATTTCCATTACTCTATGATTATAAAGGCAATTAACTTCATATTTTGTGTTTTTTAAACATAATCTAGATGAGGAAGAGGATGGCAAGACTCCAACTCAGCCACTGTTGAAAAAAGGCAGGCATTGTTCATCATTTTATTTTAATCCTTTCTCATACTGTTAACTCTTTAATTCTAGCTCTATTGTTTTCCTTTTATTTTAATTTAGTTTTTATTTCCATGGTGAGGTGATATTACAGTTATCTATTAAATGCAGATTAGTAAAATTAATTTTATTCCAATGAAAGCATTAAGTCTCACTGGGACAAACTGTTATTTCAGTCCTTTGAATCATCATGGTGTTTCTGAAATACACAAACCTGAAAAGTCAGGGTTGTTGTTCTCTTATTTAAACTGCGTGGTCCCATAAGCGGGCACCGGAGCAGGCGTGTCAGCACTGTCGGTCGCTTACCCAGCAAATCCTCGATTTTGATACTAATATATTTTTTGTTTCAAAAATTGCGCTATTTCCCACAGTCGTGCTGCGTTTGGGAGATGCAGTCTTGTCAGTGCACATGACTGTTAAGGAGATAGAGGTGAGAGTTACGGAGCAGTGCGGTTTGGTAGCCATATTACGTCATCATGCAAATCATTTGTCATGTTTGCTTACATCATGGCAGCATGAGAAGTGAATGATGGACCTTCTGGAAAAAGGACCAGAGTTCCTTCTGTAAATTTCTGTTTTTAAAATTGTGGTAGTGGAGTTTCATAATAGTCATCTGCTTGCTCACAGAGTCAATGCTGATTTTTTTTTTTAATTCCTAGAAATGTAAATGGGAACTCTTTACAAACATGCAGCGTACTGTACCATTTCCAGGAGTTCCTACCATCTTTCTATGACTCAGAAAGATGTGGCTATGTCTTTGACATTGTGCATCACATATTGAGGGGGACAAATGATCAATAAGCACACTTCCCTGGTAATTGTAAGAGTATATATTAGTATTTATCCAACCATCTTCCAAATACAGCTTTTTATTTAGTGCCTTTGAACTCTAAATCATTGAGATACCAGATAATAAAGGAAACCTCACAGGACAAGTGTAAGGCTTGCTCTGTTAACCTAAAGTAGCTCTCCAGGAAATCTGAACTCCATCAGTAAATGTATGGTATTTAGCATTCCTGCAGATTTCACCAGAATACTTCAGCATACTAGACACTTGGGTAGTTTGGGTGAGTTTACCTATTATAAGACAAAAAGTACGTTTTTATATCTGTTATAAGCTACTACTGGCTTATAATGGAAGTCATATACAGCTGTCTGCATATAAATATATCTGAATTTAGAAATGCTAGGAAATTCTAGGAATATAGTAAAAGGAGATTTGACATTTACTTCCTATATGTCGTAATTTTTTGCTTACTCCTTTAGAATCCAAAGACCCTGTTGCACCTTTAAATGTAGCTGACCAAAAGCTTCTTGAAGCCAGTACACAGTTCCAGAAAAAACAAGGAAAGAATACTATTGATGTCTGGTGGCTTTTTGATGATGGAGGTAAGGCCATTAATATATCTTTTAAATAATTAGAAATGTACTGGATATGTAAGAACAGTGCTAAGAAACAGCATACAGTGTTCGTGTGTTCACCACGTTCAGGCTTGCAGCCTGCTCAGACAGCACAAGAATCAGTGTGAGAATCATACATTGTCCCTTCAGGGTCCTTCAAGGTGCTTGAGTCCGTTCTTGATCTTTGTGACAGTGCCATTTTATTAACTATTATAGACCAGTTTCTGGACTGACACTTAATTTGGAATGCAGTTAGATTGGTCAGAATTAGTTTCATATTATGAATCTTTGGCAGAAATAGCACAGAAGTGATACTGCTCTCTTCTGTCTATATCTCGCCAAGAGTGGCTTATTGGTGTAAAGTAAGTTGTTGAGGCAAGTGTGGTTTTTCAGACTCACCCTTGAAAAGCTTTTCCCCTCTTAATGGGCCCTGGGAGGCTCTGCAAATAGACCGTTCTTCCTCGGCCGTTGCACCCGGATTCACATTCAGTCGCTCAGGTTCTGAACTGACTCCTGGCTTCCGGGTGATGCGTTTTCACCCCCATCGTTCTGTCCTCATCGATTGGTCGACATTTCATTGTAAAGAAGAGCTCGTCTCTTCGAGTCCTTGATTCTTGGTTTATCCAAAAGGATATAGTTTATTACTGTCATCATTTGCTAAGTTATTCTCTGACTGTCCACATGCAGCCAGCAGGGGCATCTCTCGCTTCCCTAAGGTGACTTCATATGTTCATGTGTCGTAGGGCACTCATTTTGGCAGTTGCTTCCTGAAATAAGATGGCATCCTAGACTTCCCCTTCCTCATGTGGAAAGGGCCTTTTATCCAAGAACTCCTCATTCCTTTAGTCAAGACCAGTGCTTAGAAGCAATGTGCCTGTGACTTCTGGGATAATTTTTCGTTACCAGGCCCCCTCAGGGGAGAAAGCTGGGGAATATATATAATATGTATGTGTGCACTATCTAGAGCTTGAAAGAAGCCAATTCCGTATAACTTTTTCGTCTTTCTCATTTCAGTGTGAAACTTGCCCCCATTAGGCTATATTCATTTCCCTTCCCTTTCTGTCCACAACTAATTTTTTGACTGCCCTAGGCCACCATCCAGTTCTACTGCTTACATAAAGAACTGCAGTTCTTGGGCTGAACCACTCCCTTGGACTCCCTCCTTGACAGAACTGTCAGGGGAGGACAGATTTTACTTTACATTGATTTATATAATAAATGTGTTTTTTTGAGACCAAGTTGAAAATAAATATTTTTGTTTGAGATATAAGCATTTTAAAAAGAGTTTATTATATTTTTGTAATTCAGGTTTGACCTTGTTGATACCCTATCTTCTGACTACCAAGAAAAAGTGGAAAGATTGTAAGATCCGAGTATTCATTGGTGGAAAAATAAACAGAATAGACCATGACCGGAGAGCGTAAGTTTGTTTTAAGTTGGAGAGCATTAATCAAACAGCCTTGACATGATAGAGATTTGATAAAATAAAATCCATATATAGACCGTAACTGATACTGCAAAACTTTCATTAAATAGAACCTCATCCTCTTTATTTTTTTGACATTTATATTTAAACTATAAGTGCATAATTTTACTTAAATGTGATAGAGAGACTAATACATTGACATTTTAGAAAGTCTTTATTAATACCTGTATTGTCAGGTGTTAGAAACATATCTCTAATCATCTGAGAGAAAGTGCATAGAAATTGCCTTTTCATATGTAGAGAAATTGTATGGCTTTGAAAAGCATACTATTGCCATCTGTACTGCCATGAGTCTGGATTCTGGTGCTCCTCTCCTGGCCTTGTCTCTGCAGGGTACTGCACACATTGTTCCCACTTTCACATAGAAAGTCTGAGAGTTGTGACTGATCCTCCCGCAGTCCTGCAGCCTAGGCATGTGAGCGCCGCAGTGCGGCGTGAAGGTTTCTGGCGGTCTGTCTCGTCCTCACCCCTGCATGCTGTCTACATTCGGGGGATTTCAGGCATTTTTGGTCTATGTGTTCTTTCTTTCTTACACATAGCTCTTCATTTGCCTCATTCATCTGTGTAAATGTGTTGTACTGCGAGACTTTTCCTGGGGAGACACAACATACACATCTACCCACCCCAGCTAAGGAGCCCATGACAAGACCACGCGGACACTCCCAAAGTCCTACCTGGTGAAACAATGCGTTTTATTGGGGCTACTTACAGGAGTATGGTTGAGGGGTTACTTAGGAGCAGAGAAGACCCAAAGACAGCTGCATTACCAAGGCCCACCCCAGCATGGCGACAGCTCCTGAAAGCTGGAAACCTGGAGCCCACTGCAGTGCCCACAGGCAGCTTGACCAGTGGGAGAGTGCCCTTGTCCTCTTGGCCGGTGACTGTGGTCTAACCCTCTTGCTGGCAGCTTTGCTGTTCTCGGTCTTCTTTGCAGCTTGGCATCTCTGGGAGGGAGGAGCCCAGTGAATGTGGTCAGTTTCTGGAACTTTCTGAGACTGTTTTGTATTGTTTGCCTTCCTGCTTAAGGAGCTTCTATGCAGGATGGAGTATATCAAACTTGGAGAAAACTTAGACAACAAAATGTTGCATTCTCTTGAACCCAGTTTAGTTCTCCCAGTGCTGGGCCTTACCATATTCCCTTTCTCTCTCCTGCACATTTCCTTCCTCAGTCAGTTAACATGTGAGGCCGCTCACATCACTTTCTTAAATTTTAGTTCTGTGGGCTCTGTAATGCTTAGCAGATTGGGACTAAGAGATACTGAATTCAGTTAGGTATTCGTTTTCAACAGGGAATTGTGGAAGACATATTTCTCATACTTTTCTTTCTAAAGCTATCATTTTATAAAACATAGGATCTTGTTTTGTTGATTGCTTTTCTTGGGTGTTTCAGCTTTTTGTTGACATGACCCCCCTCATACAAGACCTTGTACGAGGTGTTTATTTGCCAAAGGCCAGGCTTGTTGTACTCCTTTCTCTGACTACTTCAGAGACAAACACTATGAACTACTCTTCCATGAACTGGATATTCAGTTTGGCCTTAAGTTCTTGTGGGCCTTGGGATATTCTAACATTAAATCTAATAGGTAGTAACCAAAAATAACTTAAAAGAGGCTTGTTATCAGATATATCCTTCCAATATGCTTTGATTAAAATTCATTCTTATCGAGCTGGGTGTCACATGGCATTATGGATAGCCCTGGCTCAGTCCGTTAGGCTATAGTAGTTTTCTCGTTGCTGTAATTGAGTGCCTAGGGACAGCGTGGGAAAGGGGAGTGTTTGTGTGGGCTTAGGTTGCAGAGACAGTCAGCATGGAGGAAGGCATGCTGGCTGCAGTGTGCAGCAGTCAAAGACTCTTTGTATCTGCAGTCAGGAAACAGAAGACACTGCTTAGTTTTTCTGGAAATTTCCTCAGTGACACACGCAGAAGTATGTCTCCTAATTGATTTCAGATACAGTCCAGTTGAGAGTGAAGATTAACCACTGTAGATAGTAGGCAGGGTAGAGAGTTAGAGGATAGTCATCTCTACTCAGGCAGCTTCAGTGCTTTCTTTTTAATGGAGAAGATGAGTTAATTCAGGACATTTGTGTAGCAACTGATAGACTTTCTCTTTAAGTCACCTTATCACATATATAGAGAGTAAAAATACTTACATCCTTTGCATGTCTGAATGCTGGTTTGTGTTTTGTTTTTTTTTTGTCATAGGATGGCTACTTTACTTAGTAAATTTCGAATCGATTTCTCTGATATCATGGTCCTAGGAGATATCAACACCAAACCAAATAAACAAAAGTAAGTTGCTGGATAAATTATTCTGTATAAATTTCCAACTCTTTTGGCCTGTGCAGACACAGATAATTTAACTTGGAATGATTATCAGGGGCCTTTTCTTCTGCCCCGAGTTATTGTGAAACCATGTGGTTATTGGTGGCCAGTGATACCGAAGTAAGCTGTAAGATTTGAGTTTTCAGAAGGGGTTCACTCTTTATGCTTCTGAAAACTGTTAGTGCCCCAGAAATTGCAGAAAGGTTTTACGTTCCAGGTGTTTCTTGCCCACAGTCACTAAAAGCATTTGATTCTAACTTTAAATGGGTATTACTTCCATTGTTTACTTTTATAGTGAAAATCTGAGTTTCCCAGTAATAGTGGCGGTCAAGAGTCTCTTACTCAAACAGTTTCTACTTTTGGAATAGATAGTCTTCCTGAAGATGGCACAGAGAGGCAGTTACAATCTGTGTGCATTTTATCGGGAATAACTAATTTTTGGCATATGTTAAATGAGTTACAGGGCTGGGCAAAGATAATGTTTTACACTGAGTTGGGAATGATTTGCTATTTGAGCAAAGCTGTGTTTTACGTATCACTCGGGAATCACCTTGGCTGGTGTGCTGTTCTTTAGTTTGAGGGTTGACGCAGGCGAGGGCAGACAGCGTGAGGAGCCAGCTTCAGCTCCAACCTTATTATCGCCTGTGCAGTTCTAGCCCTGCAGTCTGAGAGACT
Source organism: Arvicola amphibius (assembly GCF_903992535.2). Lineage (NCBI taxonomy): Eukaryota > Metazoa > Chordata > Mammalia > Rodentia > Cricetidae > Arvicola > Arvicola amphibius. The sequence goes on from NC_052051.1 coordinate 132,896,305, forward strand.
GGAAATTACTGTTTTCTAACCCAATGATACAAATGCTTACAAGTTTGTAACAAGTTATAATTTCTACTGAAGTTATTTGTGATATATAATTCAGAATAAAATTGTCGGTATCCTGTCTGTTTTTTCAAGTATTGCTGCTTTTGATGACATGATTGAGCCATACAGACTTCATGAGGATGACAAAGAACAGGACATTGCAGATAAAATGAAGGAAGACGAGCCTTGGCGAATAACAGACAATGAACTTGAGCTTTATAAGACCAAGGTACTCTTCACTCTGTCTCCTCACTCATCTCACATGTGATTTCATGGAATCGCTAGACCAAGCACTGTGATTTGAAACAGAGGCAAATGCTTATGTAAGCTAACCTCCACTAAGGGTGTTTTATATTGAATGGTGGGAAGCTAGGAAGCAGCATCAAATATTTTTCTAAATAGTGTTTTTTTTATACAAAATTTGTTTTGCTACTTTTTTTACAACCATAGTGGTTTCTTCTTTCTCCTCCTCCTCCCTTCTGTGCCTCCTTTTTCTCTGGTAGTCCTGAAGATCCAGCACATAGCTACCTGGGCCTTACACACTGGTTACTGAGCTACAGTCCTGCCTTTGTTCACAGTTCTAATTGTCAGATGTTGAGGATGATTCTGTCCTTTTCCATTTCAGACATACCGGCAGATCAGGTTAAATGAATTATTAAAGGAACACTCAATACAGCCAATATTATTGTCATGTAAGTATTGTTGGAATAACGGTTTGGACTATTTTTCTGAAGGTGTGTGGATGTGTCTGTGTCTCTGTTATAACAGTACTTAATGGTTTTTAAAAAGTTCTTTTAGAATTTCATGAGTATTTACATCATTCTCCTCTCAATTCCTTTGTTCATTTTTCTTCTCTCATATTTGTGACTTTTCTTTAGTTATTATAATAAATTACTAAATAATTATTGTTATAATAACTGATATGCACATACATAGTGTTGCTCATATGTATGTTTTTAAGGCTGACCGCTTATATAATTGGGATAACCAACTGGGGGACTCATCCCTGGATTTTTTAATTAATCTAGTTAATTATTATTTTTAAATTAATTTGCTTAATTGCCTTTAGCTTTTCATCTCGTGTGATGTCTCATGGCATTTCTTCTATCCACGTTGGCATGTCAGCTTGTGTTGTCATTGTTAGGTCTTATCTCATGGTCACAACTTCCCTTTGATATATAGAATGTAGACATCCAGGTCCTCTGGCTTTTACAGTCTTGCCGCCCCCTCTTTAGTCATGTTCCCCGAGCCTTAGGTATAGGGGTTGTGGTTGTGGATGTATCAAGTGGGGTTGAGTGCTCCAAAGTCAGTTCTATGCATTGTGACCTGTTGTAGTCTGTAATGGTTTCTGTCTGCTACAAAAAAAGCTTTCTTCATGAGTGAGCTGCATAAGGATAAGGACTTAGAATGTAATTAGAAGTTGACTAGTTTAGAAAAGTCATGGTAGTAGGCTCTGCTCCAGGTTCTATGGGATATGAGTGTGACGTCCGTATACCTGGGAAGGCCAGGGTCGCCAGGGTATCTGGAGCTGGTTTACAGTTGTGAGCTGCCTTATGTAGGTGCTGAGTTGAACTTGAGCCCTCCAAAGAGCAGTATGTGCTCTTAATTGCCATGGCATCCCTTCAGTCCCTTGTTTTGTGTTTTTAAATAAGAAACTGAGTCCAGTTGTTTCTGCCTGTATGTGTATGAATATGGGACAACCTCTCAGCAAATCCCCAAAGAAGGCTGTCCCTCCCAAAGCAGCCTTTAACTTCCAGTAGCTTCTCAGATAGGGCTGGGGCCTTGTGAGCCCCTCCCCAGTTCGATGGAATTTTGACTTGTGCAGATAGCCACATCAGTGTACGTTCATGTGCACAGTGGCCTTGTCATTTCCAGAAAGTGACATCTCACAGACTCCCTCACTGTCCTCTGGCTCCTACTGTCTTCTTCCTCCTCTCTCAGCACTCTCTGAGTTTTGGGTAGAAGTGGAGGACCCTTGTGTGATAAGAGATGCCCCTTCATGACCAAGAACTCAGTCACTTACTCAATGTTTTGACAAGTTATGAGCCTCTGCATTAACCAATGCCTTCTATGAGAAGCTTTTTTTTTTAAACAGAGTTGAGGGCAGCACTTCTAAATATGGGTATTTAGAAGGTAGTTTGTCTACCTAACTGCTTAATAAAACAATAGAAGTAGGTTACCCCCTAGGGCCAATGACATCCTGGGCAGGAGCTTTTGACACTGATTACAAGACCAGCCATGATTTCCTTCCTCTGGAGCAGGCCTCAACTCCAGTCAGAATGCAGTTGGTTCCACAGTAACAGTCACAGCTCGGGTGGTTTGCTTTTTTTTGTTGTTTTGTTTTTAATTTATAGCCTAGGCTATTCTTAAACTTGACTCTGCCTCTACCTCCCAAGTGCTGGAATTTCAGTCCTGTACTACAAGGCCCAGTAAATAAGTACTCAGAGTTTATTGAAAAGACATTATCTATAAAAAGGAAAACTCAAAACTTTAAAATGTGGTTGCCTTCAGCATGTGGAGCTAGCATTTATGCATGAACAAGAGATACTGTGTACCCTTGTGTCAGTCTGAGCATTTGGATTGGTTATTCTGAACTTTTACATTCATATTCTTTGATTTCTTTCTCACCTTTTCAAAATTCCCTAGCACAGCCACAGGTATGGGTGGCACAGGAGGGGCTCACAGTACAATTTGGACCCCAGGCAACTTTCTCATATAAAGATAAGTGTGAAAGGTTATTTAGAATATTAACCTGATAAAGCATGTTTCCCTTGCAAGTATTTTCCTTGCAGACATGCTGTCTCTGAATTAGATAGAAGTGTTGGAGCCTACCCGAGCCTTTCCTCTGCGGAGCTATGTTAATTAGAGAAGATGTGATCCTGGACTTTTTTCAGTTCTGTGTCCCTAAACAGATAAGAAAAGCTCAGGCACCCAGAAACCAAGATGAAATCAATGCCTTGGTGCTGAAGAACTGTTAGGGTAACACCAAACACAATGTTTTCAGTTTGTGCTCATGGTTTGTAGAGTTCTATAGTGAAAGACACTAAACCATAGAAGTTTAGAATGAATCCTTGTAGGTCTATGAGTATCTCTATAAACCCTAATAGGTCTATAAATAGCTTGATAAATAGAAATGAAAATTCACAAGAGAAGTTAAATTTAACACATTTAATTATGTTTCATTTTTTATCTATAACTTCCACTGTCTGGTTTCTAATACAAATATGTTTTTCTTCTAAAGAAACCTGTCCTTAGTGAAGAGTAAATTCGATTGAATAGTAATATGCTATTATTCTTAATAATAAATATGAATTGCATATATTGAAGTTCACAGAAATACTTAGGAATAAGAACAAATGTTTGAAAATCCATGGAAACCTGAGGTCTGGGGATAGTGAAGTGAGAGTATACTAATTAGTATACTAATTATTGTTGTGTAGATGCAGTTTCCCTCCACTCAGATTTGATCATGGGAATTGGGACCTAATTAATAATTGTTTCATTTTCTTCTTCAAAGCATTGCTCAGTGTCTTCTCATTCTGATCCTAGGAGTCTCCCAGTTGCACGGAAAGGTGCTGTGTCCAGTGCTTTGTATATGGCTTGGTTAGAAGCTCTATCTAGAGACCTGCCACCAATCCTCCTAGTTCGTGGGAATCATCAGAGCGTCCTTACCTTCTATTCTTAATTATTCTGCACCATGGACTGCCCTCCAGGAATGGTACTTCAGTGCCTAGCGAAAGCACTGCAATCGTCAGTAACACCATACTATCACACTGGTGAACTGGGACTTTGTTTCAGTCTTTATTGGAAAGCCCAGGGAAAAGTTACTCCATTGGTAGATATACGTAGACTTGAGTTCTAGTCTACGCCACATCTCAGTCTCAGTGACTGGTTAGTCTTTCCCGTCGGACTGAAGTTCGTGAGAGTAAAGTTGTCCTTTGCTACTTGAAAGCAATACGAGTGTTATTGTGAGTGAGTAAAGGAGTACAAAGCCTTTAGCCTTGAGGTGCCTTCTGAAACTAACCAAATTTCATCCATATATCTATTGTCTTTTGTAAATTTATAGAATGTTAAACTTTGCCTTCAGATATTTTTATTTCTCATGTCACCTTAAGTAGACACTCCTTTTCATCTTCCACTGACCAGTTAGTTCTGAGTACTGTGTGTTTTGTATTACTTTTGTAAAAGTATCTGTTAGATACTAAGGACAAACTAATAAAATATATGGGGGAAAGTATCCAAAAAATGAAGCCCAAGTTTAGGTTTCTCTGAGTGTGTGTACATGTAGAGCTAGGAAATAGAGGCCCAAACACCATTTTTAACTCCATTGAAATTACGTATTATTTCTTGTAAATCTTAGAGAAGGGTGAGGATCTACCCAGTATTTCCTATATGATGCTGAAAAGTCACATGTCCTTTTTCAAGCAAAATCTGAGATCATTTGTATTATTTTTTAAAAGATGTGTTCTAATTGAGAATTCCTCTCAAATGTGAGGGACTTTTAAGACATGCTGACAGGTGTTTTTTGAGGAAATTTAGACAGAGAAATGCCATTTAGAACATTTTCAATAAACACTACAGGAATTTCACTATCCTATGCCATCCTTTATTTTTTAAAAAAATCTTTTAAAATTTTATCAATGGTTAAATGGACCACTGTTTTCTTAGTGGAAATGGTTTTAGGCTTAATTTATTCAAGTGTCAAGTACATTTAGTCTTAATACACTCAGGTTTGAACAGATTATTCTGAGCATTGAATTTTAATCCATTCTTAATACTTTAAACCTTCTGTGTTAAAGAAAACTGCCAGTTTGTGCATTTGACCTTGTCGCCTACTCAAGCACTTGACAGTGTGATGTGCTGTCCTGAAGCTTTATCTACAGTTTTTAATGTGAAGTTTCTCATTTTCCAGGGAAGGATTTCCTGAACACATTTCAAGGGATTCGTGTCTTCATGTCTGTATGTGTGTGTGCAACGCGTGCACAGGTGCACATGCATGTATGTAATGAGATGTCTGTCACTGGTGTCTCCAGCTTGAAAGTGATCACAGCCCAGTAGATTACAGGTTTTTGTTTTGTTTTAATAAACATTGAAGTCAGATCAAGTGGTTACAGGTCTCATGGAGGACCAAGACAGTTTGAAGCTCATAGTCTAGCTTCATGTGGTTATCCAGTTAGATACAGTGCTGCTGAGTAGGTGATCAGTTCCAGGGGTGGAGAACATGCAGGTTTCTGTCATCTTGAGTGAAGTGTTAGGAAAGCATTTTAGTGGTGCAGCACTTCTGCCGCATGAATATGACCTGCGTTTATACCAGCTGGATGTCTGGTCATTTCCATTCAGAAAATTTAAAAAAAATGAAGTTAAGTGATTTTTTTTCTAAGGTTTTTCCCTACATTATAATACAACATTGTTCCATTTATTTTAAGCTCTGCAGAGTTTGGAGGCAATATAGAAGTGTCATATTCAATAAACCATATCATGCATGATTTTTCTGAATGGATAATAAGGCCCAGGCTGACTGCTGCTGTTTTGAAATGTACACAGGTACACTTGCCTTTTATTTTTAAAGGTTTTTCCCCATTCAGAAAACTTGATTGTGATCTGTACTACAGAAACTAAATGTCATACATCATACATTTGTGTATAAAGTACATAAAATGGATCTCAGTACACGTAATAGGGAGGGTAATATTGTTTGTGAAACAATGTAAGAAGCTTTCCTCTTTTCAAAGCTACATTACATTCATTTAACACTAGATACCAGGTCAGACATTTTCAAGGTTGCGGTAGTACTCTAAAATGAAAATTTTCAACAGTTCTTGGAGATGCTAGCTAGTATTAAAGCTATTTTTATTTTATGCTGAATTGATTATTTTGATGCCAAATTATTTTTTAGTCCTAATCATTGATAATAACTTGAAAATAATTATTCAGTGGCATTTGAACTCATTGTTATGATGGGTAAAGAATTTAGTGGGTTCAAAGAGAATGGTGGTGTTGATTATTAACAGTTACTGAATCAGATATTTATTTGTTGCAATGTTTCCTTTGTGCTTTAAGTTTTCCTTTACACTCTTTTCATATTGTTTTCTGACATATGCGTGTTTTTTTAAGACTATGGAAATAATTTAAAGAGTTGAGCTCTGGTGGATGATTATCTGCTAAGTTTGAAAATGTAATATTTTGATAATACTGTACTGTTCCTGTCACAAATGCTTTTGTAATGTTTTAACCCTGAGTATTGCAGTTGCTGCTTTGTACAGAAGTTACTGCAATAAAGGAAGTGGAGTCATTAAAACTTCAATATCTACTCTTAATTTTACCTATTCATAGTGTCATGTCAGCTTTGTGACCTCATCTCACTTAGTGACCTTGGGGAAGCTAAGTGAATTGTGCACCACCTCTCCAAGAATGACGATTGGTCCTGACTTTAGTGAACTGTACAAAGTACAGCACCGTATGATTGTTTTTGAACTGATTTAGATTTTCTAATTTTTAATTTAGGACCAGACTTCTCAGGGGAAACTACAAGATTAAATGGGATTCATATTCCCTGAACTTGTTGATTCTTTGCTCCTGGGATTTGTTTTGGTTTTGGTGAGCTGACTGAAGTGTTACAAAGCATTTTACCTTTCTCATTTGGGCCATTTGCTGGTGTGCCACCTGTGCTGGACTGTTACTCTTGAGAAAGCAGCAGAGCAGTTAGGAAGTTTGCTAAAGGTCGTGGAGATTGCAGAGAACATTGGCCGAGCTGGCGATTTGTCCTATGTGCACTCAGTGCTGCTCTGCAAGAGCTGAGACGGCGGGCATCTGCACATTCCCGTTCCACTCTGCCCTGCGAGTCTGCCCAGTATGCCTATCACAGCTGCAAATAAATGCCCATTCCAGATTGCCGTCAGAGATCTGAAATAAATCCACTTGTGATTTTTGTTTTTGTTCTCAAATAAGCTGCTGTTCGTGCCACTTTACTCTTTGAAAGCTTCTTAAGGAATTCAAAAGTGACTGTGGCATTTTAATTTTAAACAGAAACCAGTAGGGTTTTGTCACTCATTTCAGCTGAGGGGTAGGTTACGGTTGATATGCACTTGATAATACGTACAACAAGGTAACCAGAGAGCCCGAAACCCATGGTGAAGAGAGGGCAGTCCTGGGGTGCACTCAGTTGAAAGGTCTGTGTTGTTCAGGTAGCTCAGATAGTAAATACACAAGTTAATAAGCAGTGTGACTGCTTTTATAAATTGGTGGCAAAATAAGAATTAAGAGTCATAATTCAAGAAACGGTGTGAACTTTTCACTTCCTGGTCTGTAGGTTTAGCATTTGCTGCTGTCCTTCTAGACGGGGAACCCATTTATTTCCCAGTCTGATCAGCCCACATTATCTGTCTTGCTGTTTGCATATGAATATAGTTGTCCAATCTGTTCTGCCCATAATTAAAAGTGAAACGTACTTCTTTTCATCCAGGAAATAGGGAAAGTGATCCTTGGATTATGAATTAAAAGCCTGGCTCATTTCTTGGTAAAGTTACATCAAAATATTGTTGAAACATTTGTTAGAGAATTGCTAAAAATTTTTCCCTGGAAGAAGACATAATTTAGTATAAAGAAAAATATTTTAGAAACTACAGGGAAACCCTGTCTCGAAAAACCCAAAAAAAAAAAAAAAAGAAAAGAAAAAAGAAAAATATTTCATAGGCTAGCTTTAGATTCAACTTTCTCACCTCTAATAACAGACATACACAAAGTTAACATTAAAGCTAGGAAGGCAGCATTTCATATACAGAGCTAGATGGAAAAAGGATAAACAGGTTATGTTGGCCTGTTTACATTTTAAATTCAACTAAACAAATAGTAAAGGCAGTAATTCTGTTTTGAAAACAAGCAATGTTTAGGGCGGTGGTTCTCAACCTGTGAAAGGAGCTACCCTTAGACGGGTTGCATACCCGATATTTACATTATGATTTCTAACAGCAAAATTATGAAGTAGCAATGAAAATAATTTTATGGATGGGGATCCCCACCTGAGGAACTGTATTAAAGAGCTGCAGCATTAGAAAAGTTGAGAACCACTGGTTTAGGGTTGAATAATCAATAAGCCCCAGGTTCTTTTTTTAATTAAAATTGTTTTCTCAGTTTATTGTGATGTTTTTGCTCTCTCCCAACTCCTTCCAGATTCTCCACACATTTCTACCCACCCAACAGTACATTCTTTTCCTCTTTCAAAACAAAAATAGCCCCATAAAGACAGACAAGCAACAGACCAATAAAGACAAATAAATAGATGAATAAATAAATAAAATGAAGTAAAAGGTGATATGGGATTCCCTCTTTGTATGCTGTGAATACCATTGATTAATAAAGAAACTGTCTTAGGCCTGTTTCTTATTTAGGGTAGAGTGGTGGGGAAAACTAAACTGAATGCTGAAAGAAAGGAGGTGCAGTGAGGGAGAAGCCATGGAGCCGTAGCTGGAGATAGATATGCTGGAACCTTGCTGGTTGGCCAACATTATGCCAGTGGCCTGCTTCCTGAGCGCATCCATGAAGGTAACCTTTGCTTATGTTCATACACCTGGGATTTTAGAATTGTTGACATAAACTTCACAGTTGATTCCCCCTCCCCCCCACCCCCACCCCCCGTTCCCAGAAAACGGACAGTGGTAAAGCACGGGTGTGTTATTATCGAAACACTGATGACGATGGGAGCCGTTCCCAAGCTGTCACCGCTTCCCACACACCAGACTCTACCAGCGGGCTCAGTAACATTCACGTACGCTACTGCCTAGCATGGGCAGAGTAGTTGATGCCCAGCAGCACACGTGACCATCCTTCACTCCTGGTCCATCGTGACTGTCTAAAGTCTCCACATTCTTCCTTCATACAACTTCACACAACTTGCCCTCGTGTGGTGTTCTTTGTCAGTTTTTCGGTGGGATTTAGTCATTCTGAGCATCCCTCTTTTTAAATAGCAGCTATGCACTCAAATATTGAAACTTTTTTGTGTGTGTTTGTGTGTGTGTGTGTGTGTCTGTGGCCAGATCAGAACCTGAAAGTTGCCTGTAGTAAAGGAAGTTCAGGAAGGTAGCAGGTTACTCGGAGCCCCTGCTGCTTAGCCACACCTGCAGCAAGAGGGAGGATGTCTTTGTCATCCCTAGAGAAGGAATAAGGGAAGAGCACCAGTGGGCTCTGCATAGCAGGAGTGGTCTCTCTGGCTTGGCCATGGCATTGGTTAGGCATGACTCATGGATCTACCTGACCTGCAGGGGGTTCTCTATACAAGTGAGGAAGGAGAAAAGACTGGAAAGACTAAAGCAATAGATTCTGTTGCCTGTGACCTGTTGGGATTGATTTAAATAATAATGGTTCTGGTTCAGACTGTGAGAGGACCCAAGTCACCAACTGCTTGGGAGTCTAGTTACTGGGACCTAGCTGAATATGGTTCATTATAGTAGAGCAAACTGTGAATGGGTAAATGATATTTCCCCCCAGTAGACCTTATGGTGACTGCTGTAAATGTCTCTATCAGATGTTTTACTTGTTTTGTCTCATTTAGTCATGATCTGGTTCTGAGTCTTAGTCACAGTACAAAGTATCCTAGGATCCAGATAAAGGTAGTGCAGCTGAACCTTACGTTCTTAACCACTGAGCCACCCTGCCCCCAGCTTACATGAAGACACTACTAAGAAAAAAGAGAACTGCCTTTCAAGTGAGCCCATGTTTCACCCTCTCTCTCATCCTTGTCTTCCGTATCTGTGTGAACCTGGCTTCCCTGTGGCTGCTCCCGTGAGCCAAGAGTGGAGTCCTATGCTAAGGAAGCCCCAGTAAGCTAGTCCCAGGCCAGTCATTTTCTGGCAAGCAATGCTCTCAATTTTTCCAGATGCTAGCCTTTGGGAATTGCAGGGCAATGCCAACAACTAAAGCCAGATCCTTTCTCATTTTACTATTTAAACTGTGCGTGTGCGCATGTGCATGTGCACATACACACGTGCTCATGTGCATGTGCACCTACATGTATACTCACATGCACAGGTGCTCCTGCAGGCCCGAGGGCTTGGATTCCCTGGAGTTGATGTGGGTGCTGGGCGTTGAACTCTGGTCCTCTAGAAGAGCAGTGCATGCTCTTAACTTCTGAGCCACCATCTCTGTAACCCCTGAAGTCAGACTCTTGATTTAACATTGGCAGGAGCTCAGTGTATGGATGAACTGGCCACAAAAAATGTGAGAACAAAGGACATAGTTTAACAACTGTCACGACACTTGCAAGATCAACAGTAGCAACCCTGGCCAGCACCAGTGGCTAGCGGACAGTCACAGTCAGCAGCTAACAGTAGACGCTGGAGATGGGCAGGGTGAGCAGGGCACCAGCAGCATACCACCATCTCCATGACTGAGCCAGAAGGACCTGCACAGGCTCTCTGATTGACATACCCTGTAATGAGCCCAGGCCCAATAGAAATTACCTCATCTTTGGCCAGTTTCTGACTTAAGTTTTATAAAAAGCCCCAGGGACTCGCAGCTTACATCCTTCCTCTTGGATGTTTTCCTTTCCTTGGATTCTCAAAGCTTTGCTTTCACTTTGCATCCCTCCCTCAAGTCCACATGTTTAATTATCACTTCCATGAGACGACAAACCCCAGAGCCCCTGGCTCCCTGTGACACCTTGGGTCCCTTGGTCACAGTCTGATCCACATGGCCAGTAGGATGTAACATGCATGTAAACCAGCCTTTAACAGCCCTGCACTCACTTTACATGTGAATTACAGAGATGTGAGGAGATTGTACATGTCATATTAAGAACATTAGTCAATCTGACATCCCGAATGTGCCCTTATATATGTACCTCGCCTATTGGTCAAAAATTATTTTAGGGCCTCTATACCATAAATATAATTTAATAAGGCTTTAGACTACAAATCTAACAAGTTTCAAGTTTCTTATTTACTGACAAAGTATATGATAGCTGCTAATGTTTCCATATATAAATCTGTCTTTTTCTTTCTAATTTGTTTAAGGCTAGAAAAAAATCCATTGGGTTTAGGAACCCAAAACTTGGCATCACTCCAAATAAAAGCAATAAACGGCCTGGAGAACACAGCGGTTAAGAGCACCGGCTGCTTTTGCAGAGAACCCAGGTTCAATTCCCAGTACCCACATGGCAACTCATAACTGCCTGCCAGGGGCTCCAACACCTTCAGAAAGACATACATGCAGGCAAAATATGAATGCAGATGAAATAAAAATATATTTAAAAAGCAATAAACATTTTTCTTCCCTACTGTTTATTCTTATTTCCTACAGTTATTATTGCCATCATAGTAACAAATAGTAACTTAACATTAAAAAAAAAAACCCTTATTTTCACTGCCTAAGATCTTTCATCTGAAACATTTCTGTCTTTACTCTGATTCCAATCTAATCCTTAGTCAGGCGGTGAAATCATTGTTTCTAACTGGCCGTGACTACCCATCCAAACTCAGTTTAAGTCTGTGTCAAGCTAGACGAGTTTTCAATAACCTTCGCATCCATTACTCTCCAGTCATTTGATCAATCCTAGTTCTACATGACACATAACTTCAAAAGCTGACCAATTCATTAAACATTTACATTTCTTATCTCCATGCTGATCCTAATTGCTGTTAACAAACTATTTCAACTTTCTTAGATAAAAGGTTTAAATAATTGGTTGACAATGTGGCCATACTGATGGCAATCAGACACTCATAGCAATTTCGATAAGCTCATTGCAGACGCTGATGGAGGCCACGGACCCAGAGGAAAACCTACTACAGCTACTTTCCTAAGCCAGTACAGTTTCTACGTGCAGCCTGAACATCCACTCTTTCCCCACAATGCATGTAGCCCTCAGTCGTCACCACAGAAGCTTCTTTTTTTACAGCAAATGGAGACCATGGCAGGAATACAGATGGGTCAAAATGCAGAGAACAACTGAGCATGGGGTCCCCAACCTCAACCTATAAACCTACACAGCTACCCTGACACCTAAGGCTCACACCATGTAGCATCATGGAAAGGGGGCAGGATGATTGTAACAACCAGAGAGCCAGGGTGTTTGCTGTGGGATAGTATATAACACGGAAACTATACCCATGAAATCTCAAAACTACAGTTGCCTAAACAAGCCCAACACAATGACAACACCCGTTGACTGGCTGGAGGCACTATTTGTAGTTCATACTTTTTACTTCCTGCTTGAGGGTCAACATGTGAGCTCTCAGTTTGCTGTTACAGCTGCCATACCTGCTGCCTCCTGCTGTGATGACGACCCCTCTGGAACCAGGATCCCAAATAAACTCTTCTATAAGTAGCCTTGGTTATGGTTATGGTTATGGTGTTCTATCACGGTAATGGAAATGTAACTAATAGAGCCCAGGTTTGGCCGCACTAATACTGTGGCATTATTAACCAAAGTGGGTAAATGGCTTCTGCAGGGCAGTCGAGGAGGAAGCCCACGGCCTCTCCAGAACTGAAATGCTTTCCTCAGTTAGCCCTCGAGGCTTCTACTTGAAGCACATGAGCTGTTTTCAAGTACTATGTGAGTATCACCACATTACAACATAAATTTCAACACAACTCTATAAATGTCTCCCATCATGCACCTTACCTCACGAGAGGTACATGTGTACAGATAGGCATACATTAATGTTTAATTGAATTTAGAATCTACTCCCTATTCAAATAAGCATGTACACAATCCTATATAAAATACATAAAATCTATGAATTATTTAACCATGTCTCACTTCTTGGGTGACTATTATAGTCTTGGTTTTTGTTTTTTGAGATAAGATCTCATTCTGAATCCCAGGCTAGTCTGGAACTCACTATGTAGCCTAGGCTGGCCCCAAGCTTGTGGATGATTTTTTTATCTCAGCCTCCAAAAGCTGAGATTAAGGCAGAAACCCCTGTGTCTAGCTTAATTGTTACTCTTACATAGGACATGGTATTATTTCTTGTACACATTAATAGATTCTTATCACATTCTTACCACCTTCAATAGGGATCTTAGTCAGCCATGCTCCAGAGAGCCAGCAGCCTGATGTGGAAGTACATTCACCCTTCTCACACTGTCGTAACCCTTGGGGGTTCTAGAATTACAATGTGCTTCCCACCTCTTTTATTTCAGGGTCATTATTTCAAAGTCACCTACTCACTGGACTGGTGGCAGATGGACACATTATCACATAAAAATGTGCTACGACTCATTTGAGTGTTTTTAATTTGGGGAATGCTAGAACCCAGCATAGTTATCAAGGTTTTGATGCTGTCAATTACCCCGTAACTGAACTTGGTTGAATACTCAAGCAATTACATATAAATCCTAAGGGGCTAATTCTACCATTCATGTAAGACAATGTAGTTTTACAATACCACATGCATGTAGCATGATTACACGCATATATACATCTTCATACACAGATGCACTGGTTTCACAAACCATCTCTACACTCCCCACATTTCCTCAAATCCCTAAATGTGTCACAAATAAACTCATGTATTACTGTAATACATAGACTTTTATTCTTGCCAAAACCCTAAAACCAGAAACCTATGTATCCATTACTGAGGATAACTCCATAAATATGAAATTAAATTACAGCTTCAACCAGCAACAGGTTTCAGCTAACTCTTAATTCAACTGTCTTTGGAAACTCAAAAGCTTTATACCTTTCCAGGCTTATCAGGCTAAAACTTTATTTTTCCTTGGGAAGTTACTGAAAAGATTTCTCAGCACTAACATAGTACTTAAACATAGTATCTTTTTTCTCCAAGGGTGGTTTCTCTAGATTTGATTTTTTTAAAAAAAATTTAATTACAACTTCAACTAGGAGCAGGCTTTATCCCAACTCCCACAAAGCATATTTAACTCTCCCTACATAGCTAACGTAGCTTAGTAAATAAAACTAGGCATGGAAAAGGCCTAGGTGGTTAAAAAAATAACTTCTTTAGCTATAGATTAGGTCCTGGCATTTTGTCTAATTTCTAGTACAATTATATGTGCAAACTGCCACATGCCAGAGAGAGTGCCTCACAGCTCTTGAAGGTGAGGAGGAGGAAGCAGGCAGCAGAGAGCTCTGGGTAGACCACAGCACCTCCCTCAACCCCTCACCAGCAGTGATGAAACAGAAGCAGTCAGTGGAAGTCGGCTTAGTTTGTACCACTGTGGAGGTTGGTAAACAGAATTAAACCATGTCAACAAAACCCATGGAGTCTCCTGAAGAACACTCAATGGTGACACACACCTTTAATCCCAGCACTCAGGAGGTAGAGGCAGGTGGCTCTATGTGAGGCCAAGGGCGGCCTCTTCTACAAATTGAGTTCCAGGACAGCTGGAGCTATATAGAGAGACCCTGTCTCAGAAAACAAAAACCAAACCAAGCAACCACACAAAGAACACCAATCAAAAGTGTAATGTGTTAAAAGTGAACATGTGGAAGCTTACAGATAAAGTAAAATTAAACTACAAAAGCAACTTTAATAATATTTTTAGCTTTAATATTAATAACCAAACCCCAAACAGCTGTGCTTAGTACCAAAGTAAATGTCTAACAGAGTCACTTGGCGATGTGCACACAGGAGCAGCTTAGAGCTCCGAGGAGGTAGCTGTGTTTTCTGTCCTCCCCCAGGGACCTGCTCTGCAGTGCCTATGCCCTGAAACTCAGAGCTGCATTACTGGTAACTGAATGCCATGGGCAATTTGGTAATAGTAATGACTTCAGAAGGTGCAACACCTGAAGACAGGCTCCTCAAACACACAATGACTCCAAGGTGTCTCCGGCAACACGTGTGTCTCTCTGCTCCACATGGTCTTGGTCCTGAACACACAGCTCGCACTGTGCACTGTGTGTGCCATCCTGTCGCCACGATGTCAGCAAGTGCTGCCAGAAGCGCTGTACTGAGAGTCAAGACCACTGGGGTAAAAAATGGAGTGGTTTAGCGTACATACCGAGTTTTCTGTTCAGTAGAAATACGGTGGTTGTATAATGGGAAAGAGGGACTTTTAATATTTTCTGATCCCGCGCACATCATTTAAAATATTTCCAAATTATCTGATGTCTTCTCTGGAGGCACAGACCCATACATTCTCATACACACTCACACACACACACCCACACACACACTTAAAATAAAAATAAAAGCTTTTAAAAATTGTGTGGGGTGGGCAGTGGTGGATGTACTTGTTGGTGTAGCTGTCCATAGAGGCCGGAGAAAGGTGTTGGGTCCCCTGGAGCTGCTGTGACAGATGGATGTGGGCTGTCATGTGTGTGTTGAGAACTGAGCCCATGTCCCAGCCCTGGTCATTCATATCTGGCTCTAGAATAAGCCGTCTGTTATTCCTCTGGAGGTAAGAGCAGTGCTTTTGCCCGCATGCTTACTTTGGGAGCTTATTCTTCAACTTACACACAAACGCCAGCGTTCCACTGTGAGAATTCCACACCCCTGGAGGGTTTGCAGGCTTGACTCTTCTCATCCCTTCCTTCAGAACAATGGGATCTCTGTAGAGTTCCTGCTGCCATTTTCTTCTCAACCTTGTGCCCATCAGCGACACCACCATTGCCTTCTGGCAGAACATCAGTGCTTCAGTCCAGTTCACACCTGTCATAACCAGACTGCACTACTTTGGTCAGAGGGGCTTGCTGAACAGGACCCAGAAGGAAGAGATGGCAAGAAGTTCTTGGCCTCAGGCGACTCCTGATTCCACTTGTTTTGAGCTTCTGCCCTTTACAGCTGACCACTGGGGTTTTTAAATACCAAGGACGCTTTGTTTGATATCACCTGATTATGTTCACGAGCTGGAGAGCTCTTGACCAAACCACCCCTCGCCATTTGTACTTCACAAAAGCCAACCTTCACCTGTGCTTACAGAAAACTGGCCAGATCACCAGAATAGCCAAAAGTATGCTGTTACCATGGAAGGGGAAGGTTTACCCACCACACAGTAGAGGCCAGGTACCCAAGCTGCCCCAGCAGAGATAACTTTCTCACTAAGAGAAGGTCATTGAAGGGAGTGTAGTTCAAACTGGGCCATCTCGTCTAGGCTGAATCCAATCACTTATGCAGGATGGGTTGATTGTGGCCTGGTCAGCACTTCCTCACAGGTGGAGGTTTGTGGCCAAATGATGCATCTCTGCCCAGGGCCACTCTTGGCACTGGCAAGATACCCCCTTGCAGTTCCTGACATGCCACACACACGGGTGACAGGGGCATTGACCAGAGGCCCTTATGTTGATCACCAAACTTCTGAAAAAGAAAACCGGATTCGTGCTGGAGCAGACTGTTGTGGGGTTGGGGAACTAGATAAAGAAGAGGAAGAAACCATCACCTGATTAGCCTTGGTTTGTGGAGGACAGGGGTCTGGTGAGGTTAGGTTAGGCGGGATGTGAAGGGAGCAGGGGAGCAGGTTCCAGCGCTCAGCTTCCGTGTCAAAATGGAATTTGCCAAAAGTTAACACATGAAGCAATCGGGTAGTGCTCACTGTCACGGACACTGTGGTGTCACGTTTCTGCTTGCCTGTTGCCTATTCATTTCCCCAGTTTTACATGTATTGGGTTTATCTTTTTTCTGAAAGAGATGATTTTGTATTGATCTCTGATTTTCTTAGTCACAATGGCCAATGAAAACCAGAGACTTTCTACTGTCGCTCCCTCTTATTAGAAACGATACAAATTACATGGAATTGCTGCACACCGCGCCCCCGTGTCTGCGTTCAGTGCGCTGGCACCCAGTTCACGAGATTCGGGCAAGGGGCAGGAGGTTAAAATACACAAACACAGACAGAGACACGGGTCGTCCTTGAATTCCCCAAGAATGCCCCCTTTATTGTGTTCAGGGGCAGATTATATAGAGATAGCCACGCCCCAACCAAACCCACCAGAAACCACTCTCCTGCCATCAGGAACTCCTGAAGGTCTCGTGCTCAGAGCAGCTGTAGGCACTCAGATCAGGGATTACAAGAAATTCAGGATCTGGGGTCTCACTGCTCCCAACATCCCCCCCCCTAAATTTTTTATAAAACAGTGTCTGATCTTAAGTATTCGGGGGGATGAGGGGTCAGTTTCTCCAGGTAACATGTACTTCGGGCACTGCTGTGGCATCCGCCAGGCTAGGCACCGACTGGGCTGAGGCAATGTGCCTTCCACCACAGCCACCTAGCAAAGCTCTGCTCCAGCTGCCTTCTAGCCCCAGCTGCATTCGTTCTGGGTCCAAACTGGTGCATGGAGTGGAGCAGAACTCAGGGAAGCAGGCTTGCTGCTCTGCAACCCCTCAAGCGGCCCCACTTAGGGAATTTGGGCGTTGTCAATCTGTCTGGCTACTTCCTGCTGAGCCGGGACGCTGCATTCTTAGGGGTATTTACTGCACTTCAGTGCCATTTTCCAGTCGTGCTCAGATGCGGGTCAAGGTCGTGCTGCGCTTCTGCGCCCTGAGGCCCACACTGGAAGAGGGCCTAGCTTTCTAGCCTCGTCGGTTCCTCAGGCAGGTCCCGGGATTTGGCGTTGCAGCCCCTCAGCGCTTGGCCTTGGAGCCACTGCTGCTCACACTCCACTGCCAACATTTCAGGAGGTCTCGGGGATTCAAACCACATGAATATTGAATAAATCCTTAGGCTCTCATCATCTGTGGAGACAAAAACAGAACCTCTTTTCCAAAACATCAAATTCTTAAGCCCATCTTTTAAAGTCAAGATACCTTTCTTAGCAGTTCCTAGAATCAAATGTCTTTCTCCAGTCCAGAACACAAAAGACAACACAATCAACATATCATACATCTGTACACATTTATCTTTTTAAGCTCTATACATTCTTTCTATCTTTTCCCAATACATACGTCCCCTCCGGCTGGGGACAACCCTGTTCGTTTACCCCTCTTTCTCGGTTGGAGTTCCACTTGCTGCCAAACCGAGTGAAGGACGTCAGGATTAACCATATACCCCAATCCACCCTCACCTTCTGAGGGCGACCTCTCAGCGTTCCCTAGTTCCCGGTATCTCAGCTGGGACCTCCAATTTCCGCGCACCGCGCCCCCGTGTCTGCGTTCGGTGCGCTGGTACCCAGTTCACAAGATTCAGGCAAGGGGCAGGAGGTTAAAATACACAAACACAGACAGAAAGACAGCGGGTCATCCTTGAATTCCCCAAGTATGCCCCCTTTATTGTGTTCAGGAGCAGATTATATAGAGATAGCCACGCCCCAGCCAAACCCACCAGAAACCACTCTCCTGCCATCAGGAACTCCTGAAGGTCTCGTGCTCAGAGCAGCTGTAGGCACTCAGATCAGGGATTACAAGAAATTCAGGCTCTGGGGTCTCACTGCTCCCAACATGGAATGTTTTTGTTCAACTCAACCCCAGGAAAAGTCCACAACTGAACATTAAGAGAGATCTCTGAGGACAACTGTGGCTTTCCTGAAGTCCCCACCATCTTACACATCGTGACCTGTGATAATGGTAATTAACCTTAGAGCTCAAACAAGCTTAACTATTTCACAATATTAAAGTAAGTCATTCCTGAAAGGATGAGACAAGTTAGCTGCTTAGCAGAAGGTTTTGAGTCAGGCTCGGGTCCACATGTTCTGTTGGGTGCACTTGACCCAAACCTGCTAATTATCAGAGCTCTCTTCTAAACATTTAAAGAGTGGGGAGATAAAATGCACCAGCCTAGATCCTTGTAGAAGGTAGTAGTTACTTTCTCCTGCAACCTAAGGCCGTTCATCAGGAAGAAGAGGTGGGGCATTAGAACACCCCGAATGTCACCTTGGAGAGAAGAGACTCCACAGGAGGCTGGCCTCAGTCTCTCACTGACCTCACTGGTCCCGAATGTTCCTTGGCCTTTGAGAGCTTCACTCTTCAATTCTAGCAGAAGGATTCCCCTCCCCTCCCAGAGGGATCTTTGAAGGTTTCAAAAGGCAACAGGGCTGGCACAGGCAGTGGTAAGTGCTGTGAGCTCTCCCACCCCATCCCCATGTCTCTGGGATTACAGGGAATCAGTGGCGTTTTTGACCACACTGGGTACTCCACAGACTGACTTTTAGTTTACAGCCAGGAGCGGTTCCTTATCAGATCCTGTTATTTCTTCTCCTTCCTTCCCATTATTCATCCTCTGAGCTATGCCTTCCCATCAGGTATCAAGCCCTTTGGACCATTCATCTGGCTCCTCTCTCCATCCCTCTACCTTGCACATTGCAGTGTACTCAGGAGAACTCAGAGCGTGTCTGCCAGCCTGGTGTCACACTGTGGCTCCTCCTTGGTGTTTCCTTGCTAGCTTGTCAGTAACCTCAACCCCAGGTCTAAGACACTAAACATAAATCATTTTATTTCTCCAATTCTGATTGGGGCTTTGTAGATCAATATATAGATCAGTATTTTTCTCATGTGAGTAAAAAAGGTTCCTAATAAATCTGTTTCCAACCCCCTCCCACTCTGAACTGTTTCTACACTAAGTCGGCGTGAGGCTTTCAAACACCTGAGATTGGATTGCTCCCCCAACATTTTGCCAGAGACATCACCTGAATGAGAGCCAGGTACCCACATGGGCTCATTGATCCCAGGCTCTGGACTTCCCTTTGTTTGACTGAAGGTCCATTTGTTTATTCTGATCTGGCTAATGAAGGATCCTAATTTAATAGATGCCTTTATTGGTCTGCTTTCAAGTATGGTTTACGATATCTAAGACAGTATGTGCCCCTTGCTTAGCTTCTTACTAGGATTCTGCTATTTCAAGAAGGGATTATTTAATAAACTGTGATCTAATGAGCATGCACTGTTTATATCCCTAACACTTAGGACAGTATCTGCTACATGCTGGGCACTCTATAAACATTTTTGGAGCAAATGAACAAAATCAACTAGTTTAAAAATAGAAACTGATTTACTGTCTGGTCCACAGGAATCTGAACAAGAGCTAATGCATCATCTACGCCAGAAAGCATCTTATCTGCCTCATTTCCCACTGACTCTTGGCTTTTGGACAAGGAGCTCGAGGAGGTGGGGTGCTGGGCTGGGCATTGGTTGTTTATCAGGGTTCATCACATTCAATTTACATTTTCTCACTCTGCTCATAGGGCATTTCACTATGTGTTGTAGATGGATGGGGGGGCTGTCAGCTCAAAAATAGCTACACAGAGACAGCCTTAGTTAGGGTTTCTATTGTTGCAATGAAACTGAGGCGCCTTCCTCTGATGACTCTAACTTGTGTCAAGTTGACACACAAAACCAGCCAGTACAACTGACCCCTTGCCAACTCATCACACAAACACAACACTATTAAGCCACAACCCTTCCTCTCTCTCTCTCTCTTCTCTTTTTTTTTTTTTTTTTTTTTTTTTGGTTTTTCGAGACAGGGTTTCCCTGTGGTTTCTAGAGCCTGTCCTGAAACTAGCTCTTGTAGACCAGGCTGGCCTCGAACTCAGAGATCCGCCTGCCTCTGCCTCCCGAGTGCTGGGATTAAAGGCGTGCGCCACCACCACCCGGCAACCCTTCCTCTCTTATTCATCCCGAGATCTTCAGTAACGCTAAAAGTCTCAGTCTTTACAAATCCAAACACATTAAAAATTTTAGTCCCTTTAAAATAACCAATCTCTTTTAAAATTCAAAGTCTCTCTCAACTGTGGGCTCCAGGAAAATATGCTCTTCCTTTGAAAGGGAAGACTCATGGCAAATCACAATCAAATAAAAGCAACATAAAATTCTAAGCATCCGATACCTGGGATGCACTCACGATCTTCTGGACTCCTCCAGAGGGCTTGGGTCACTTGGTCACAAAGCCTGTCTTCTAGGCTCTGGTTGGCTCCACTCTACCTTGGCTGGTGGCTCCAAAACGCTGGGGTCTTCTGCAGCAACTGGGCTGCACTGTCACCAATAGCCTCTTATAGGCTCTCTTCATGGTGCCAAACCTCAACCTCTTTGCGTGACCTCTCAGTCCTGGGCCTTCAACTGCCACTGAGGCTGCACCTTCATCAGTGACCTCTCCTGGCCTCTCACCGTGCCAAGGCTCAGCTGCTCTCCATGACCGCTTCGTGCCTTCAAAACCAGTACCACCTGGATGACTCCTACAGATTATCAAGTCCAGCTGCCAGCACGAGGTATAACCTTGGTCACTTCTGGAACACAGCTTCTCTGTGCTCTAAGAAAACCCTTCCCAGAAGATTTCACCTCAGTGATGCTGGTCTCTTCTTAATCACCTCTAATTTCTTAGCGCCAGGTGAGCTGCATCCAATGTCCCAGTGACGTAAAGGTTTCGCTTCAGTCGTTCTCGTGACTTGTCAATCACAGCTGACTCTACAGTTCCACCTGACCAGGACCACAGAACCTTAATTTAAACTAACAAATGGCCCTGGTCGTCTTTAAACTTCTCTCTGAAACTTCACAAGCCAGGAATCCATCTTCTGCACTGCTCTCAATATTCTTATCTCCCAAGCTCCCATAGAACACCCCACTAAAGTCTCAACACTCAAGGGCTTTAGTAGCCCAAAGTCCCAAAGTCCTTCCACAATCTCCCAAAACACATGGTCAGGTCTGTCACAGCAACACCCCGCGGCACTGGTACCAATTTGTCTTCCTGTTTCTCTCGCTGCAATGAAACACCATGACCAAAAGCAAGCTGGGGAGGGAAGGGTTTATTTGACTTACACTTCAGCATTGCTGTTCATGACTGAAGGAAGTCAGGACAGGAACTCCAACAGGATCCTGGAGGCAGGAGCTGATGCAGAGGCCATGGAAGAGAGCTGCTTATTGGCTTGCTTGCTATGGCTTGCGCAGACCATCCTTCTTATGGCACCCAGAACCAGCAGCCCAGGGATGGTACTGCCCACTATGGGCTGAGCCCTCCCCCATTGATCACTAAATGAGAAAAAGACTTGAGAGCTGGATCTCTTTGAGGCATTTCCTCAACTGAGGCTCCTTCTTCTGATGACTCCAGCTTGTATTAATTTGATACTCAAAACCAATCAATACAGAGACTTACTATTAATTATGAAAGCTCGGCCTTAGCTTAATTATATTCCTAACTAACCCATATCTTTTATTCTATATTCTTTTGTGTGACTTGGTTACCTTTATACTGCCCATCCTGCGTCCTCTGCATCTGGCTGGTGACTCCGCCTTTCTTCCTCCCTGCATTCTCTCTGCCCGGAAGCCTGCCTAGCTCTCCTGCCTAGCTCTTGGCCAGTCAACTTTTTATTACACCAATTACAGCAATACGTCTTCACAGTGTACAAATATCACACAACAATGTATATGACCTATGCAAATAATCAACTTAATTAATTTTGCAAAGATTTACTGAACGACCACATCACAAATGACGTATCAGTTGCTACAGCATGGAAAGGAAGGGGCCACTGTTCTATCTTTGAGAAAGTCAAATCCTCCTGCTATGAATAGCTGCAAGTGACGTCAACATCCAGGCAAATCAAAGCAAGTTTTTGTAGAAAGACACTTGTCGGAGGAAAAGGTCAGAACTCTTGGCTTTGAGAGGTACACACGGACCTGAAGAATTCAGATTACCTTTTCTGTTTACCAGGTTCACAAACTGGGATGGAAAGCCCTGTAGGCTGCCTGACAAGGACACAGGGACTCAGGAACAGCCTGTTGCTGTTTCCCTGTACCTTTTCATAGAAGCCCCTGACCTCCAACCTGCCATTGCTGGGTTACCGCTCAGTTTCACATAGAGAGAGTAGCTTCCAGAATCGGTGATGTCCCTTATGCCCATCTCAGAGGAAAAGGAGAGCAGGTTGCTCCTACTCGCCCCCAGTTCCGGCGCCCCAGGCTTGAGAACACCTCTTGCAGGAGAGTGCATAAGGATTTAGGTCGGAGGACAGGCTTGGACTGCCCAACCCTGAGATCAGCTGCAAAGTGCTTAGGCTTCACTTAAAGAGACAGGGACGAAGCTAGGAGTGTTGATGGATGCATTTAATCTTAACACTCAGGAGGCAGAGGCAGAAGGATCTCTGTGAGTTCAAGGCCAGCCTTATCTTTGTAGCAGATGAGGACAGTCAGAGTGAGACCCTGTTTAAAAAAAAAAAAAACACAACAAAATCAAAACAAACCAAAAGATAAGGATGGCCTTAAATCTCTTTCCCTGCCCAGTCCCAAAGACTAGAAGAAAACGAAGATAGAGAGGTGGAGAGGTGGGTAGGATGGGGGAACAGGAACGGAGCTGCCTGGGTAGAGAAAGGAGATGTGGTGAGGAGCTGGTGCAGGGAACACAGAGGAGGGGGTAGAGGCCAGAGAAACTGAGGGGCAACAAGAAAGAAGCTAAGAAAATTGGGAAAATAAAGTTGGGTGTGGGACATCTGGGGCAGGGAGCCAGGCCACACAAGCTTCTGTAAAGCCAAGCTCTAGAGTTGCACTGGCCTACGCATTCCCCAGGACCTCAAGGATCCCAGCAAGTGAAGGTGTAGATGTCCTCACTTAGTCAGGAAACTAACTCTTCTAAAGGGATGTTTACAGCCCTCTTCAGCTACAAGACTATTGAAATAAAGGACCCTGGACAACTAAACATTCCCCTAGAGTCCCTCTTTTGGGAGGAAAACCTGAAGTCTTCAGCCAGAACAGGAACTGCCCTTGAGGAAAGATTTAACACAGTTCTGACAACTTAAGCCATTTTTCAGGGGAACCTGGAATTGACATTATGGCTGATCCATGACTGGTAGGACCTGGACCAGGACTGCTGAAATATACAAACCTCTTACCCTCTGTTAAACATAAGCTTCTTCTTGTTGGTACCCCAAAACAGACTTGTGAGGGGATCACTGGACCTCTTTGCTTCTCTTCCCAGTGTGTCCTCACCATGTATATCTCCTTCTGTATCAATTTTTTTCTTTAATCCGTGTCTTAGGGACTGGCAGAGGGCCCTCCTTTGTTGGAGTTGTCAGAGGCAGGCCTTTGCCTCCCCAAAACTCCAGTAACTCTGGGTGGGACTTGGTTGGAAATGCTTTTAGTCAAGAAGGAAGGGAGTTAGTATTTAGTTAGGTGCCTGAGTGTTTACTTAAGGCATTAGCAACCTGCTTGTCCAAGTTTGGACACCTTCAAAGGCGTCTTGGTGGCTTTTGTATTTCGAGGATTATTGGATTATCCGGCCCTACAGGGGCCTACTGTTTTGAGAAGACTTTGTGTTAAAAAAAAACAGTTGAATGGAAGCAAATCCTCAGTTATTATTATTCAACCTGCTATCTTTTTATTCATTATTTTTATTACTGGAGACAGATTCTTCTCTCAGACAATACATCCCACGCATGGTTTCCTCTCCCTCTGCTCCTCCCAGATCCCCCATCACTTCCCTTCTCCCTTAGACCCCCATCCATTTCTTCAGAGAAGAGCTTGTGTCCAAGAGACAACAGGACAAACCAAGAGCAGTAAGACAGGGCAAGAGCCCTCATATTGAGGCTGGGTTCCTGTCATTTCTCAAGGG
The DNA here is from genome assembly GCF_903992535.2 of Arvicola amphibius. Lineage (NCBI taxonomy): Eukaryota > Metazoa > Chordata > Mammalia > Rodentia > Cricetidae > Arvicola > Arvicola amphibius. The sequence continues at coordinate 132,920,758 of NC_052051.1, forward strand.
GCTCTCTGCTGAGGCCCCTGACTCTGAGACTTGACAGAACCCCAGAGTTCTAAGCAGAACTGGGACATTTTGCTAAATCTGTGGTTGCCCCCAACTAAGGTTCATGCCTGCAAAATGCAGCTCCCTCCCTCCCACCCTTTTCCCCTGCCTTTCTCTTTCCCCTCCTTCATCCTTCCCTTTCCTCTCTTCCTCATTTCCACATTCCTTGCTCTGGGTTACTATAGCTGCAGCTCTAAATGATTCCCTTCTGTCTTCTGTTTGATATTTCATGGTTTGGGCCACAGGAATGTGTTTTGAGGGCATGTGCATGACTTGAAAATGCTTTACATTTTATTTCTAATTACTTTTAAAAATAATTTTAAATTTTGACTCTTCAGTATGTGTGTGTTTACATGTGGATATGTTTACAGTACCGATGCCTACAGAGTCCAGACGTGACAGATCCCTTGGAACTGGAATTATAGAAGGTTGGGACCTGCTGGATGTGGGTGCTAGGTACTGAATTCCAGCCCTCTGGAAGAGCAGGACCCACTATTAACCACTGAGGCATCTCATCAGCCACTTATTTTAGTTTTAAAAGCATCCTGTTTTCCTAGGCTGTCTTCGGTTTAACTGAACATAGCTTGGGGAGTGAGGACTTGACCTCTAGGTCTTTAAAAGTTCCTGGGATGCAAATCTTGAGCACACCAGCTTGGAGGACCAAGGGCTCCAAATTACTGCCGGGGGCGCCCTCGTGTGGCGCCAGTGGGTATTAACTCTGTATCTTGAATGTTGATCCCAGGGGACCAAGGGACATATACATACCTCAGTACAAACAGAAGATATAATAGTTCAATCTCTTTTCTCCCTCCCTTCCTCCACCCCTCTGTCCCTCCCTTCCACTCTCCCTTCCTATTGCTCCTACTCCCTCTTTCTCTCTCTCCCCTCCTCTCCCTTTCTCTTTTCCTCCCCCTCTTCACTCCCTTTTCCTCTCTCTGACCCTCTTTTCATTCTGTTCTTTACCCCCTCTCCCCTTCACCCTTCTCCTTCCTATCTCTCCTTCTCTCTATGTTTCTGGCTCCTTCCCGTTTCCCTCTCTCTCCTTTCTTCCCTCCCTTCCTATTTTCCCACCTGTCACTCCCATTTCTCCCTAGCCCTAAAACATCTGTCTTCCTCAGAGTGAAAAAACTCTTCAATTTTCTCAAGTCAACATGGACTTATTGTGATCTGACTTCAAGAGACATCCTCCGGCTTGGAAGACAGTTGTGGGTAGAACTGCCGTGGGCTGCCTGACTTTTCTTTGCCATTCAAGTGAGCAGAGGGGAAGAGCTATGGATACAAGGATGAGCTTGAAGTGCCAGGCTTTATAGTCTTACCACCTAACCCAACCTCAGGAATTGCCATTTTTACAGAAGCACTCTGAGAAGTCAGGGTTCAAACTGCCACCTGCTGCCTCCAGAAGCCACGAGCTTGGGACTGATACAATCTGCAGTCAGAGAGGAGAATCCCACACAGTCCCCTTCTGTGGTGGCTTGAAAGAAGATGGCCCCCAAAGGGAGTGGCGCTATCAGGAGAAAGGGCTTTGTTGGAGTAGGGGTGGCCTTGTTGGAGGAACTGTGTCACCACAAGCCACACCTAGTGTGGTACTTCCTTCTTCCTGCAAGATATAGTACTCCCAGCTGCCTCTCCAGCACCATGCCTGCCTGGACTCCACAATACTCCCAAACAACACACTCCCTGATGCAATGATGCTGGACTGAACCTGAAACTGTAAGCTGCCTCCTCAGTGAAATATTTTCCTTTATAAGAGTTACTGTAGTCATGGTGTCTCTCCACAGCAAGAGAAACCCTAACCAAGACACCTTCTTCCCCTGGGGTGGTCATGTCAAAAGGAACACTGCAACACAGAGAACCTCAGGTATGGGCGGCACTTCTGAGTTAAGCCAGCATGGTGCTCTGGTCTCCGCATGCTACATTCTCACATTTATCTAGATGACAGTACTATAAGAATATTTCTTATTGACAATTTTCTCATAGCACAAGGTCAAGGAAGAGGACATCACAGGTTTAAAACTGAGGAACTTCCAAGTGGGTTTTCCCAGTGAGAGGTCTAAATGTCCTCTGTTTTATAACTGGATCTAAGTTTCCATTTCTTAAGGGCACACAAAGTTTATCACAAACGAAGGGCCACTGGGACAAGGCAGAGGGCACATATGAGGCCTGCGCCAACCCCCACAGTATTTCAAGGCAATGGCTAAAAAAGGACAGTTCCTGCAGCCCCCCCCCCCAAACCTGCCCAGACTTACCCTAGCATGTCCAAAGATGGAGAAACTAAAACCTCAGGCAATCAAATATGTACAAATGTCACTGCTGCTTGGTCAGTTGCGTTCAAGATGAAGTAATTGTGCCCAGAATCCCCTTAACTGTGCTTAAAACACTCCTGTGAGCTCCTTTGAGGTCACCATTTTTTACAAGTGGTTGACCCCGCCTGCTGGTTATTTCTGCAGAATAGACATTCTTTGTTTTTACATACTATTTGAGTCTGGGGTCTTCTTTAGCAATTCTTGGATCATTACACCAGGTCCAGTGGTGTGAAACCCGTTTTTAATTCCATCTCAAATTGTTTCATACATATCTCTAAAAATCAGTTTGTAAGAAATTTGTCATATGATCAGGTGACACTCCCCTCCCACTCCAGCTCCTTTATAAACATCAAAGTCTGTAAATTCTGATTCTGGAAGGTGTTTCCTCTTCGGCCCCTTTGTCTTCTCAGCACTCTGTCTTGGGGAGTCAGGGGTACACAGTCGTAAGTTTTGGAATCAGGAACTGTGCGTATGCTTACTTGGCTCCTCTTTGTAAAGATTGTTTCTCTCTATTCTGAGTGATTTGAAATTCCTTACAAACGTTAGACTCTGCCTGTCAGTCTCTCCAAATGTCTCCTGGGATTCAGATAGATTGCATTGATCTGCAGGTAGTACAGTGTGGAGAACTTTGCATTTCAACAACACTAAGTTTGGGATCTGTGAGTAGGGATTCTTTTTCCATTTACTTAGGGTCTCTTTAATTTGTTTAAATGATGTGCTGTGACTTTGGGGATGCAAGCGTGGAATTTTGTGGTTGTTAAATTTATTCATGTTGAATAAAATGGTTTGCTCAATTTCATTTCTAGTTGCGTATACTTATACACACAAACACATACACAAATGAATATTTGTAGAACAAGCCTATCTTTTCCCTTAATTCTGCTAGATTCATGGTTTAGAGAGTGAAAGAAAGCTAAACAATATTAGACTGTGTCATAAATAGCTTCACCCAAAGTTAGAGTGGAGAAATACATCTAGTTGTGTTTACAAAGTGTGTTTACATCACACTGGGATGTGCACAGTGAGCATTATGTCTGTGTTTACATTTATATATTGATTTGTGTGTGGGGGGTGTCTATGTGCCAGGGTTTGAGTGTGGATCCTTGCAGGAGGAACAGGTTCTCTTCTTCCACCACACGGGCCTCAGAGACCAAACTCAGACTCTCAGGCTTGGCAGCTAAGTCATCTCCAGGCCTCTTTTATTTTTCTTTAAGTTTTAAAGTTTGCATTTTAAACATGAAGAAATAATGACCACGCTGGAGGCTGAGATGGGGAATTAGAAGCTTTCTCCATGTTGCTCTGTGAATGGGAAGAGTCAAAGTCACTAAGGGGACCATATTCTCAGAAGAGAAAGAGTAAGGGCCCTGAGAATCAAGAGGTATAGGACAATTGAAAGCCAGAGAAACAGAAAGGCAACACATAGAAAAAATCTCAAATAGTTCACAGTGCCAATTGTCTATCCCCAGGAGAATGTGAATTGGAAGCCACAATCACAAAGTAAGGCAAATGGCCACGGTGACGATAGATTGGCAGCCCCAGTCCAGCTGAGAAGCCCAGTTTAGTTTTTATTTTAAATTTACTTTTATGTGCATTTTGTTTTGCCTGCTTGTGTGTCTGTGTGAGGGTGCTGGGTTTCCTGGAACTGAAATTACAGACAGGTGTGAGTTACCATCTGGGTGCTGGGAATGGAACCCAGGTCTTCTGGAAGAGCATTCAGTGCTCATAATCATTGAGCCATCTCTCCAAAATAAATCATATTTTAAATAAAATTATGATGAAAGTCAAGTCAAAAGAAACTGAACACAGTGTGTGTCATCCTTGGGGTATTGCTAAGCTCAGGAGTTAAGGCCAGGGAGGGAGTCTCTTTCTTGGCTTAGAGTGTTGAAAAATTCTCTCATAATTGCTCTTTGCTATAGGTCATTGTGTCTTTGGACCTAAATACAGTCTCAGCCACATTTTCACAGGACAGCCAGGTTAGGGCAATATGCTCAGTATATAATAATACCTGCTAGACTTAGAAGAAAGAGGGGTTGTAGTTTCTCCATCCTCTGCACCAACGAACTGAATTCACAGCCTCGGTTCTACTTCAGAATGGAAGACAAATGCATATTCTTTGAATTCTTCCACTTGCAGACCAGGCTGGCCTCGAACTCACAGAGATCCGCTTGCCTCTGCCTCCCAAGTGCTGGGATTAAAGGTGCACCCCACCTCTTTCTCATTTGCGGGTCTCGGGTGGTGACAGTAAAGGAGCAGGGTTGAGCAGTCCAGGGGCCTGGGCTGTCAGACTATGAATGGCAGGGATCGCCAAAAGGAGTCGAGGTATAGGAAGAGATGGAGGACCAATGCTATTCATAATAATTTATGGGGCTAGGAAGCTCCATTTTATCAGAGGAGTCACGTGACTACAACACAGCTGAGGAAGTTTCGTCACGTGTGTTTGAGAACTGGAAACCCAGTCCTGTTTATGGACTGTGGCGCTTGTGGATTAGAAGAGGAAAGCACACCCAGATTCTCCCCTGGCAGCCGCGTATGGTGGAGGCAGAGAGGACGTAGAAAACAGAGTGAAACTCCTGGTGAAATCCGAGCTACTGTCCAGTGCTCGAGAACCCGTGGTCTTCAGAGAACAGACTGTTCTAAGCAAGGAGGTCCAGCTTGAGAACAGGAAGGGGTTGGGAAGGGCACCCAAGCTAAGTTCCGAGGCTGGCAAGCATTTTCTATCCCTGTGCTGCAACCCAGTGACAACCAACTAGGTCAAACGTCTTCCAAGTGAACCGCTCTCAGGGCTCACTGAGGGCAGCTCTGTGGCAAGCAGCCTTACAGCCGAGCTGGGTCCATGAACAACCCAGAGCTGGTCACCAAAGGGAATGCATGCTTCCACCACTCCCTGGGGAGGCAACGACTCCATGTGGGTGAAAAGCTGGTGCCGTGTGGCCCTTTTTCCTCTCATTTGTCTGTGGGACTGGTACACCCCAGACTCTGTCTTAGGGAGGCTGTCCGCCATCCCTCCTAATGCAGTTCCAGGAGGGCAAGCTCCTCACAGCCTGCGTCTCTCTCTGACGGCTCCCCGCACAGAGTTCTCGGTTCCTTTCATGGCAGCGAGTTAAGCTCAGACTCCAACTTCACATACATTCGGTTCTGTTTACTGAGGTAGACAAAGCAGGTTTGTGGTGTCCTCTGTGTAACTGTTCACGCCCCTTTCTGCTTCTGAAAACAAGCGAGAGGTCATTGCTTGCTGTCTGTAGCCCAATCCATGGGTATTTAATTAGGAATTTATTTGGCTATTGCGAAATGCTCATTGCAAATCAGAATGGTGATTTTCTTGAGAATTCACGGAAGATTGAGTCGATTTAGGGAAATCTTGAGAAAATTAGATGCTAGTTCACATAAGCAAGCAAACACAAATGTTTATCCAGGAAAAAAAAATGCACTCCCCGGCACACATTCAAAGGAAAACAAATGAAATTGAAAATGTTATTTACAAGTATGTGAGGAAAAAAATCTCAACATGAAAATAATATATGCTACTGTTCTATTGAATCGGATTTATTTGTGGAGCGGTCTCGAGAGCATCATGACAGTTGCTAATAGTTAGTCTGAACTAAGCATATAAGCAAGTACCCTGCAGGGTTGCTTTTGTTTACTTGATATGGCTTCTGATTCTGTGCCTTTATGGGATTTCTTCCTGTGCATGCTAATATGTGTATATCTGTGTCTCTATGTTTTCTTTTTGTGTGTGGGGGTGTGCTTTTTCTTTGACTATTTTTGTTGTTGTTGTTGTTGTTTATTTGTTCATTTTGACCTGTTCAGGTTTGTTTGTTTTTATTTTATCTTCGTTTCTTTGCTTGCCTGTTTGTTTTCTAATGAGAGAGACAAGGATTTGGGTGGGTGGGGAAATTAGGAGCTAGGAGAAGTAGGGGGGAGTAACCATAATCAAAATATATTCCACGAAAAAGGTCTATTTTTAATTTAAAAATTTAAAAATAAAACCAAACTTCTCAAAGGAAGAGACAAACCACAATAGGAATGATAAGAGAACTAGCATTTCATGTATCAATGTGGCTAAGATGATAAGATATAGTTAGAAAAATCCTCCACACGGACTGGAGAGATGGTTCAGAGGTTAAGAGCATTGGCTCCTCTTTGAGAGGTCCTGAGTTCAGTTACTAGCAACCACATGGTGGCTCACAGCCATCTGTAATGAGATCTGGTGCCCTCTTTCTGGCCTGCAGGCACACATGCAGACAGAATGTAGTGGCATTTCAATTGTATATTAATAAATAAAACTTGCCTGAAGATCTGAGAGTAAAACAGCCCCACTGGTCAGCCTTATAGACCAGGTGATGGTCACACACAACTTTAATCCCAATAACCAGACTAGTTGCCATAAAAACGAGGCAGTGCATGCCTTTAATCCCTGTGGTGCATGCCTTTAATCCCAGCCCTAAAGAGGATTATAAAATGGGAGGAGTCAGCTCTCAGACACAGTCTCATTCTGAGATTCCTGGAGGCAGGATCGCCATTTCCCACTGAGGTCGAGGTAAGAGCGAGTGCCTGTTTTGCTTTACAGATCTTCAAGCTGAACCCCAATTTCTCTCTCTCTGAGTTTTTATTAATCATGTTTCAGTCAGAATACCTTATACATAATAAATAAATAATAAATCTCTAAAATCTTTTAATAAATCTCAAGAAAATCCTATGCACGTTGTGATTACATCTAAGAAAGACCTTAAAGGCTTTAAAGTGTTTGTGGATGTCCTTGTTTATCTGTAGGTAACACAGAAAGAAGTTCAGCCAGAGCTCCAGCCTTCAGAGCCACAGACAGGACATGGGACGGCAGATGGCCGCTCAAAGCACATACGAGACCGCTTAGGCCTCAGCCAAACGGCCAATAAGAGCAGGTCAGAAGGAAGTTCACCCAACTGCTGATTGTGGAAAGTGAATGATAAATAATAGCTTAAACACAGTGAAAGGGGGAAAAAAACAAAAAAACAAAATCCAAATTGCAACCAGAAAACTGTGTTGTCAAGGCTCTGTAATCCAAGTGTTCAATATATACATGGCCTAAAAATCTCTATTCATGGTGGATGCTCACTTCCATTGCTCCATGGATTCCCTGCCTGTGGGAAATACTAAAAATACCTAGACTCACAAGTGAGCCCCTGCAGAACCCAAAGTGCCCAGAACCACAGGAGAGCCTCCTGTGGGAGCTTTCAGACTCAGAATGGGAAAACTTTTCTTACTTTTTTGAGCGAAAAAAAATACATATATATATATAATCTGGAGAAGCCTCTAGAGAACAGAAACCTATAAGAAAAGAAGTTCAAAAAAAGAACTGAACTTCTCTGAATTAATCAAATGCTTTAGACTTTTAAGTAGGGTAGTAGAGTCAACTGCAGAGCCCATAGAGACGGGGTTGGAGGAGCAAGGATTAGTAACCCGGGTGGGGGGTCGCTTGGAAAACACTGATACAGAGCCCAGGGTGGAGCCAAGAGAAGGAAATAGTAACAGAGACTACAAGGGACAATGGGAAGTCAAACACGATTGTTAGGAGATTGAAATAGCTGGAAAGAAGGTGTGAGAAAGGCAGACTGGCAGAGAGTACAGCAAAGACTCTTGGTATTCGAAAATGCGAAGCAGAATCAGAAAATAATGGAAAAGGGTTTTTTAAAATGAGAAAGAAGAGAAGGGATGAAGGTAAAGGGGGAGGGAAAAAGAGCAAGGAAAGAAGGAAACACCAGAGAGGGAGGTTTGGAGGAAGAGAGATGTCCTGGAAAGGACACTAATTTCACAACCATGTTTCAACCACTACCACAAAAGCATATGATAGAATGTGTTTAATGTGTGCAGAAAAATGTGATAATCTAGACTCTATACATAGTCAAAATACCTTTTAAGGATGGGATGAAATACAGGCACTCACAGTTTGTGTGTGTGTGTGTGTGTGCGGGGGGAGAGCTCTCCCTACTACTCACATGTCATGCAGAGGTGTGGGTGGGGGAGAGATGAGCCCCTCACCCTTTGCCCCTCACTGCCTGTGACAGATGAGGGAACTGACCCTTCCCCCTTAGCAGCTACAGCACTCAGGAAAGCAAGCTCTTCTTGCCTGGGCAGCATGATAGAGCTGGCTCTGTTGGCAGAGGAGCAGGTGAGCTGTCCCTGAGGGTGTGAGCGTGGGGATAGCTGACCACACACCCCTCATCTGCCATGTGGTGGTGAAGGTGAGGGAAAGATGCCCCTCCTGCCTTGCCCTGGAAAGAGGACTTTGCACTTCGCCTGGGCAGCACAATACAGCTGACCCTATTGACAGGGTGACAGGGGTTTTCTGCCCTGAGAACATCAGCATGGGAGAGCTGGTCCCACTCCTCATCTGTCATATGGTAGTGTGGGTGTGGGTGAGGTGCACCCCCCACGCCCCCATGCAGGTTGTGGCAGGTGGGAGAGCTGTTCCTGCCCCCCACCAGCTGCAGCACTCAAGAGAGTGGCCCCTACACCTCACCTAGGCAATACCGTAGAGTTGGCCTTGAAGGTGTAGGGGTGGAAAAGCTGACCCTGAGAGCAGGAAAGTAGAACTGGCCGTGTCCTTTGCTCATTGCCGTAAGGGTGAACTAACCAGGGCAATGACGGAGAGCTCACCCTGGTGGTAAAGACAATGGGAGAGCTGGCTAGCTGACTAACCTGCAGCTACCCAGGATCAGAACCAGGGTTAAGTGTTGGCCCACTCCAGCATCCACCCCATCTATAAATTGCTGGAGCATGAGACGAGACCAGTCCTGCAGATCCAAAGCTGCAGGATCTCCATGACACAGGACAACAACAGGATATCTGAGGAGAGTCCTAGTGAGGGCCCAGCATCAATTGTGTAGTAGAAACCTGAGGCCTCCAACCAGACTAATGATGCTTTGCAAGGAACACTTGCAAGATGCGTAGCTAAAAGAGTTTATGTCACACTACAGCTTCCATGAGGAGATTTTTCCTTTGTTTCTCTTAAATTTTATTTTATTTTATATTGTGGGGGGTTGTAAGGGCAGAGGGCAGACACAAAGGAAGAAGAAATGAATAGGATCAAGATGCATGATGGGAAAGACACAAAGAATATAGTAAAAGAATGTTTAATATATAAAAACCCAGAATCCCCCAGTCGAAAGACAAAAATGTAGGAAAAGGATGAGCTTAAGGAAGTACTGTCTAACAAGAGGCAGATGTGAATCATTACAATAGAAGGCACTGAAGGTAAAAGGCTGGGAGAACGTAGCCCACACGTCTAAAGAAGAAGGGGCTCTATAGCCCTGTTCCTTTCCATTGTCGAAGCTTTCAGGAATGATGCATGACTAAATAATTAAGCAACTTGATCTTAATTACGGATTCAATTTATTTATACAACATCTAGCAATCTCGAGTTTCCCATGCGCTCAATAACACATGCATCTCCAAAGAAGGCAGTATGTGTAAGAGGGAGCTGCACCCCAATTGCTAGAAGAGTCTAGGTTGGCTAAAATAAGTAAAGCCTCAACTGTATATTGTATAATAGGAGATGATTCCAGGTCATCCCAAGTACAAAAGTGTTCAAAGTGAAGCAATGTCATTCCTAGCAGTATTGTTCCCAAGAGTTGGGATGCGGACGTCTTCTGGGTGTTTGCTGACACATGAATGGACAGAGAAGAGGCCGCATATACAATGAAAGTCAGGCATTTAAAAAGGAAGTCCTTTCGTGACAATGTGTAAAACTTGAGGGCCGTATGCTAACTGAAGTACATCAGACGGAAGGGGCCAATATTGTGCTATCGGACTTACACGTGGAACTTAAAAGTAAGCAAAACTCAGAAACAGTGAAAATGGTGACTCCCAGCATGCAAAGGGTAGGGGAACAGAGAAGCATCTGGCCAAGGATGCAAATGCACAGGTGTCTGTTGAGTAGGTTTGGGGGCAGCACGGGGTGCGTGATTACGCTAACTGTAGTGCACTGTTGGGGTCGATGTCGGCTGGGACGATATTTGTAGATGCTCTCGCTCTCACTGTAGACACCCACTCATGCTAACTAACTGAGGCAATGGACATACTTGCTAACTTTTAAAAAGTTTATTTATTTTACATTTTATTTATATAGCGTTTTATGCACAGAGATGTGCGTGCCCAAGGAGGCAAGAAGACAGCTTCGAATCCTCTAGGTGGTTGAAAATATCCCTGTGGGTACTGGGAACTTAACCAGGGTCCTCATGTCATATATGTAAATGTGAATATATACATACATGTTTAAGTCCATATTTCACCTATAGAGAAAATGTGATCATTTGTCTTTCTTCCTCAGTAACCCTTTCTTGTCCCCCCCCAACACTTTTAACTCTTTCAATTGCCTAATAGTCTCCCTTTAACCTTCGTGTTGTGTATTTAAAATTTAAACTTCACAACTGAGGAAAAAAAAAACCCATGATATATAAGCCTGCTTAATTTGCTTGCTGCTCTTTTTCATGCCCTCTAAATAACTCCCATTTCTTTCCAAACAACTTCTTTTTGTCCTTCTTCTCCGCAGAATAAGATCCTGGTATGTGTGCAACCCACATCTTCATCACTCCCTCACCTCCTGGGTCATCCAGGTTGAGTCTCTATCTTGGCTTCTGTTAATAGTGCATGAGAATATAAGCAGAGTATGCAGGTACATGTGGGGTGATGTGACCCACGCCCTTCCTGGATGTGCCCAGGAGTGGCATAGCTGTGACTTGTGATGGCTCAGTTTTCTGTTTTATTTCTTTTCCTTCAACCCCTCTATTTCCCTCCCTTCCTTTTTTCTTTCCTCCTTCCTTTTCTCCTCTTTTTTCTTCTTTTTGAGACAGAGTCTCTTTTGTAGCCCTGACGGGCCTGGAACTCACTACGTAGACGAGGTTGGTCTGGAACTCAGAGAGCTGTGCCTGCCTCTCTATTTTCTGTTTTTTTTTTTTTCTCCAGAAATCTTCACACTGATTTCTATAGGGACTGCACCTGTTCACAATTCAGTCATCAGCATGTGTGTGTGTGTGTGTGTGTGTGTGTGTGTGTGTGTGTATGTGTGTGTGTGTGTGTGTTTCTCTTTGCCTGCATTTTGCAAAGCATTTGTTTTCTCTTATTTTCATTATGTTAGCCATTCTGATTGGGTAAGATGGAATCTCAAGTCTGTGATTTTTGTTATTATGGTTGTTCCTGTTGTTTTATAAAAGTGTTTTTTAATTTATTTAATTTTATGTATGTGAAAATATTTTGTCTGCATGTAAAAACCTGTGAATCACATGTATGCAGTGCCAGTGCCCATGGAGGCCAGAAGAGGGCATCTGATCCCCTGGGATTGGGATTACAGATGGCTGTGAGCTACCGTATGGGTGCTGGAAATTGGACCCCATTCTTATAACCACTGAGGCATCTCTGTAGCATCTCAAAGAAGTTTAAATTAACATTTTCCTGATATCAAAGAATCTTTAGCCTTCTTTTTCATAATTATAACCATTTATTGAGTGGGTGGATTTAGGTATTTAATTTCTGGAGTTCTTTTTATATTCTAGATATTAATCCCCTGCCATATGGCTAGTTTGCAAAGACTATTTGTGGTGGTATTTGGGGACAGAATGGAACACAAGGCCTTCCCCAGCACTCTGACCGAGCTCTGTCTATACCCCACATTTCTAACAGACCCCCTTTTGTTATTAGTAGAAAAAAGCAGAAAATTGCAAAAGAGCACACAGAGAAGAAAATACTGGCAGGATTGTGTTTAACTTCCATTTTTAAATTATGCCCCCAAATTGAAATATATAATTCCCTGTGCGCTAAATGTAGGGTCTGGGTGAAGCTTCTGTGGTTTTGTGTTCCAGGACTACGTGAGTCGGAGCCTCCTCTCCATTCCCACACCGTCCACGTCTGTGAGTGATTATGAGCCGCAGAGGAGGAGGAAGGAATGTGAGCGTCAGGTGTTAACAGCACTTTCCCCAAACATTCCCCTTCCTGCTTTCCCTAGCAATCCTTTCTGGTTTTGGAAAGTCTCTCGTGTGGGTCTAAAGTAAACTAAGCCACCTCTCTGGAGAGCATACCGCAGCCTGGCCCCATACCCTGACCACTTTGATCTTGATTCCTGGAGGGAAATGACCCCAAAAGGAGCTGAAATTTTCGAAGGACTGCCATCTGGTCCTGTGGTGAAGACAAACACAGTTTCAGAATTCTCAGTCTGTGTGAGCCACCTTGCTTCCTACCTGTGATCTGAAAAGGGGCCTTGTTCTTTGTGGGAGGGTGTGCAGTCCATTCCAGGATGAGGTAAAGACACTTTATACTATTTTATTGTCTGTGCAAAATGAGCTGACACCTCCCGGATTGCACAGGATTCGCATAGTTTTGCTTAGCATATGAGGAACACGCCCTGCAGCCAGAACAGCCCACCAAGGACCCGTCTAGCACCGACGCATGGAAGGGAGCCATACCAAGATGAAAGATACTTTCCTGTGCAGGGTGAGGTGATGGAAAAATAAAATGCCTGACAAGTATATACACAGACCGGTGCAGAATGGAGCCTCCTCACCGACTTAGTACAACACTTGACTTTGCAAAGTGTCTTTCACGAAAACCGCTTCCAAAACCACTTTACAGTTAATAAAAACACTCGGCTTGGGGCTGGGAACATAGCTCAGTTTGGACAACTGCTTCTCCCAACTGCATGAAGACCTGGGCTCAATCCTTAGCACCATATAAAATGGGTGTATGGGGCTCCACCTGTAACCCTGATTCCTTGGGAGATGGGCAAAGGAGGATTAGAAGTTCAAAGTCATCCCAAGCTGCGTAGCATGATGGAGGCCAGCCTGAGATACATGGGGCCCCGCTGCAACAAAAAATAATTGAGAAAGCCCAGCACCCACCCGTTGTTAGGGTACAGTATAAATCACCCCAAAGACAGAGGAAAACATTCTAGTTGATATCGCTGTCAGCTAGATGTGTCAGGGACTCCAAGGGGCTGAGTCCATGGTCCAAGCCCATGTTTGCAGAGTTTATTTCTTTCAAACAGAGACAACTTGCTTTTGAGCTGAGACCATCAACGTTTTTCTCACGCTATTTCTCATCAGTATTTCTCACGCTACCTCCACTTCCCGACCCCACCCCACGCCCCGACTCTCCAGCTTGCAAAGTGGAGGCAGGAAAGCATATACAAATTGCCCACTCTTTATAAAACGCACCTACGTTACAGGCGAATATTTGAGGTTAGGTGCACTCTAGACAATTCGGGAGATATTTGACTAAATGTAACCAGGGTCTGTATTCAATCTGGAGCCAATTTAGGGCCCTCCTGAGAATTTTTAAACACTGAAATTGTGTACAGTGAGACGTATTCTGGAAGACTAATAGAAATGGAATTGTTGGTTTTATAAGGTAAAAATAAAGCAAAACTTTCCAACGTCTCCGCTTTAAGAGCAGTTTCTGCTCGGTGATCGCAAACGTGAACAGTAGATGGCAGTGTTGTTCCTGTCTTTGGGGAAAACGGCCTCTGGAGCTGTTTCGCAAGCAGAGTCTGGTGAAACGTCCAGTCTATTGGGTTGGAAATAATCATACTGTATCCTACTGCAAACAGAGGAATCTGCCTCCGTCTCCTGAGCCCCCACCCCTGCTTTTCTGTAGTCTTGAGGTTATTGAAGCATCGCGTGCTGCTTAGTGTCATTTGCTCTATCTAATGAACTCAACCAGGAGGCAGGGAAGAGCCGACTAAGGTCTATGAAACATTCCATTTGAAAAAAGAAAAAGAACAATTGGAGAGTTGCTACCATCTCAACAGTAGCAGATTTAGGAGACCAATGATCAAAAAGCAATATCAGTACTATTGTGGATGCACCCTTTGCTTACGTGTGTCTGTGCTGGGCCAGGCTCTGTGCCCAGCGCTCCCCATGTTTGCCATTATACAGCGGGAACCATCACCCCCATTTCACAGATGAGGTCACTGACTTTAGACAGTTCAAACACTTCCTCTGAGGTGTCAGTCAGTGGCTTGACTCTTTACTGCCCCTGGAACTCGCTCTTGTAGACCAGGCTGGTCTCGAACTCACAGAGATTCACCTGCCTCTGCCTCCCCAGTGCAGGAATTAAAGGTGTCAAAAGACAGTTGTAACAAAGGCACTTCACCATCTCAGAATCGAGGTATGAGGCACACAAATTTCACAAACAAGGAAGAGGGTGGCTTTTATACCCTATACAAAATAATATATCAAATGGTGTGGTGTGTGTGTGTGCATGCACGAGCATGTATGTGCAATTTACAATTGTGGTGTGCAAATCGTACAGCCCATCTATCTTTTAAGTGTGTTATTGTAAATTCAAAGCATCTCTGCAGCATGAAAATTAGTTCTCAGATACTTCATGATTCTCATGAGAATCAAAAATCATTTTCTTGACCATTCTTCTAGGATGGTCTAAACTCATGAGACCTGCTGCTCCTCCCACCTTAGGCCTGCAGTGTCTAGAATTCCCGACATCACCACTGTGTTGTGCTTAACTACAGTTTCCTTACATGCAAACTCACGTCTGAGAAGCGCTTCTTGCGGCAGCTTTTTCTTGATGGGAAATCACTTTCTCTTGGAGTCCACAGTGTTGTGTGCCACTAGAAACAAGCAGGCTCCCCTTCTGTGGGAAGTAGAAGGCTGGCAGTCAAAGGACACTCACCCAGGTATCCTCTTTGGAAATCCAGGGAACTCAGTAGAGCCAACCATCCTCACTGTTAATAGGCTAGGAATTTCTAAAGTGCATACTCATGAAGTTAGTTACACTTTAGATAAGGGCAGTGGGTGACGGATTAACGGAGTCTTTGAGAGCTTTTGAGTTTTGTTGGCTCTGAGACCTTGGGTTTGATGGACATAAAAAGGTCTGCAAACATCTTGAGAACTTGGGTTTGGAGAACTGAAGAGGCAGAACAAACCCACAAGGCTATTGCCCAGTGAAAGCTGGCTTTCACTTGACTCTCAAGTCCCAGTCAATCAAAGCTCTCCACACCTCTCTCGATTTCTCTTTGGGGGGGGGGGTGTTCATGTGTCTTTATTAGAAAAGAGTGGACCAATCTAGGTGAATAAAACTCCCAGTGTGGTGCTCAGCCTTGGGTTGCCCCCTTGTATGTGAAGCTCTGGGCACTGCTTGCAGGCAGAGGCTTGCCTCAATACTCTCTTATTTTAAAGTTAGAAACCAAGCTAGAAACTGAATGGATACTGAGTGGGAAATGCTCTGTTTTCTAAGGTCAACGAGTATATACTTTCTTAATGGTTCAGAAGGAATCTGGTTTCCTGCAGCCTTCGGAGTTCCACCAGAGCAATGACACACACACACACACACACACACACACACACACACACACACACACACACACGCACACACACGCACACACACACACACACACACACACACACACACACAGACTCCTGGTGGCTCAAGTGGTAAATTATTTGTATTTTGATAAATAAATCTTGCCTGAAGACCAGAGGCAAAACTAAAGCCACTAGAGGTCAGGCAATGTTGACAAACACCTTTAATCCCAGGATTTGGGAGACAGAGTCAGATGGATCTCTGTGAGTTTAAGGCCACCCTGGGCTACACAAGATTAATGCAGAAATAAATTCAGGTAGTAGTGACCTACACCTTTAATCCCAGTATTTAGGAGTCACATGACTTTAACAGTGCACTAGAGGGAATACAGAGTGAGAGGAGAGAGAGGCTGTGAGCTTAGTTTGCAGTCAAACAGCCTTGGAAGAGGTAAGACTTCTCTAGTAGCGTGGCTGCTTTGTTTTTCTGGTTTTCAGGTTGAACCCCAATATCTAACTCTGGGTTTTAATTACACTCAAGAAGGCTTATGAGCATCTGTGGGGATCCGCAGGCCATATGTCTATGCTGTGTTCCCCCAATACCAAACTCTGGGGTTAATATAATAGCTTCATGACCTGACAGACTCACTAAGACCCAGTGAAGAAGAACGCGTGGCCCCTGAAAGCTGCCTACAAAGCCACAAAAGCAAGGGGCAGCATAGTTGTATTTGGATGGAAAGGGGGTGAAATTTCTTGGGGGGGTCAAACTCTTTTAACCCTGCAGAATTTCCACTCCACAGAGAGGGAGAGAGCTGAGGTTGGCTGGGGCCCAGCATGAAGAACAGAGGCTTGGCTAAGGTCCTCTTTGGAGGCTCAAATGTCTATAAAATTTCAAAGTGTCTTTAAAACTTGGCTTCTCCGTAAAGCAGGAGGTCACAATAAGAGACAGCTGGAAGAAAAGGATAGGAAGGCCCAGAGAAGAGACGAGAGAACATTCCTCAGCAAAGGTGAGGGAGGGGGAGAGAATCAGAGTCCATGGCGTAGGCCCAGGCAAGTAGAACCCTGAACTGTGGGGCCAGTATCTTAAAAGAAAATTGTGTGGTCATTTAGAAAGACTGACATTTCCATAAAGCAAGGCCCTCGTGCTACAGACTCATATATTTGGGTTACTGGACACATGGGATACAGCGACAGTGCCATTTTGATTTGGAGATAGTGAGATTCGGTAGTGTTGGGGATGTCTCTTAGGTACATGTAGTGGGAAGAAGGGAACTAGAGCTGGGAGTGGAGGGTGCACCCCTGTGGTCCCAGACCTCAGGAAGCTGAGGTGGGTGGAAGGTCACACATTGGAGGCCATCTTGAACTATACAGAGTTTGCCTTCTTTTGAAGAACAGTGGCCTATTACACTCCACTGCTCAACCAACTGAACCCAGGAGGCTTCTGGAGTTAATTCTCATAATCAGATGGGCACAGCGTCTCCGTTCTAAGGTTCCAGAACTTCTCGTCCATCTCACCCTAGTCCTATCCTGTAGTTCACAGACAAGCCTGTCTGAACAAGGCTATCATTAGATGTTTTACCCAGTGTAAGACTCATTGGCAGATCATAGCCTTTTTACTGGTTCTCCCAAGAACCCTGCTGCAGACGGTGGTTATGATCCAGCACCCTTAAATTCACCACATTACAGATGACTCTCCTCTTGTCCCTCCTTAACCCACATTAAGGATCTGTCTTCCTTCCTAAGCATGCCTGCCCAAGGTAACAGAGGCTAATCCAAACTGGAGAGCAGCAAGCCATGAAGGTCTGTGGTTTGCTGGCTTTCTCTCTTTTCTTTTCTTCTCTCTCTTCCCTTTCCAATTATAAATCTTTTTTAAAGATTTAAAATAATTTTTTTTTAAAAATCAACCTTTATTGTTATTTCATGTGTATGGGTACTTTGCCTGCATGTATGTCTGTGCACCACATTCACACAGTGTTCTGGGAGCCGGAAGAGAGCGCTGAATCTCTTAAAACTGTCCCATCTCTCCAGCACGTAAATTTAAAAAGTTGTTAATTGCAAGTGTGTGTGTGTGTGTGTGTGTGTGTGTGTGTGCATGTGTGTGTGCAGGTACCAGTAGAGGCCAGAGGGACCATCAGATCCCCTGGAGTGGGAATTACAGGTGGTCGTGAGCCTCCCCATATAAAAGAGCTGTGAACCAACACAACACTCATACTTACTTTCTGAGCCATCTCTCTAGCTCTCTCCCCATTTTTATTCTACCAGAACAGTATTTATTATATAATTATTGAACAATTAACTGTAAACACAAACTATTGTGATTAAAATATATGAACATTGATTTACATCGTCTGACCAAGAGACAGGGCTTGTGTTTCTGTCAGGTTTGATAGACCTACATCATTTCTTATTTAGATTTTCTAGGCTTAGATAAATTCTGCCCAAAATGTCTTTTTTAGCTTAGAAGGAAGCAACATACATAAAGGAAATGATGAACAGAAGGGCGGGATCTGGGGCTGGTGCCTGGCAGCTTTCTGATCGGCTTTCTTGCCTTGTAGAGTAAAAGTTTGGATTCAATACTTCTCACGTCCGTTGGGGGACATTCCCAAGACTCAATTCCATGTCACTGGCTCTTGGTGGCTTGGTGCCATGGAGGTAGATGCTCAGGTATGTGGACCATCACAGGATCCTTCCCAGGAACAAGGGGCAGCTATGTTTTCCTAACCCCCTAGAGAGGCTTCAGCTTCCAGTCTCTTGTCCTGTAAGAACCTCAGCTGTGAGCCAGGCCTCAGGAGCTCCGTTTTAAGCCCACACCTCAGAAAAAAATACACAAGCCCTTGGTGACTACAGTGCTGAGGGAACCCAGCAGGCCTCTGCCAGGAGCCACACTGTTGATCCTGGCTGCGTTTCCACCCTGATGTGGACAGACAATGGGGAGACCAACCGCCTGCTCTCCCTCTCCATCTTCCTCTGCAGGAAGGTTTGGGTTTCTGAGACTCTGGGGGAGCTGAGTTGCTTGCCTCGGGGCCAGGGTTGTGTGGCCTGTGCCTGCTGCTCCCCAGCCAGCTTTAATGGGCTTGGGTAGCTTGTGCCCACAACGCCGTGGCTGGAAGATGAGTCAGGGCCAGATGCAATCAGACTGTCAGGCAGGCCGGTTTTAATGGAAACTGGAACACTGTGTGTCACACCTAGGGTGTATGTCATATAAAGTTAATGTAGTAGGGGGGCATATGAAGCACTGACAGGGGTTTCCCACCTCCCTCCACTGCTATGCCCCTGCCAGCTGCACCGAGACCAGAGCCAGGCTTTGTCTGGAGAGAAGGGAGGGATGCCCAGAAGTAACAGAGACAGTGTGGTCTGCTTCAGAGCTCAGAGACCTGAGATCTTTCCACTGTAGTTAGGCACCTTAAGAGACAGGGCAACCCGCTATAATGCACCCCATCTGCCTCTCTACAAGATGAATGTACCTTCACCTGAGGTTGGGACAGGAGGAAAAAAAGGTGTAAATAAGTGAAAAAATATTTAGAAGTGTGTATTTATAAAGCAGAAGAATATCTGAACCCAGAGCTGTCAGAAAACAATATATTCTGGGCCAGACCTGCAGGGCACCCTAGGAGACACCAGGCTAGAAGATCTTAGGAGTGTGTTAAGGTGGTAGCATGCATGGAGAATGGCCCTCTTCTCTCTCTAAGAATAATACTATCCATGACGGATTTTGGGGTCTTAAAACAAGTGAGCCTGTGACTTAGTTTCTCAGGAAGGGACTACATGAGTAGTATGGACCATATGATATAAAAAGGGAAGTCCCAGGAAGTCTCTAGCAGGTCCAGCCTCACCTGGCAAAGCCCTGGGGTTGGGGGTGGAGGTGGAGGCAACTCACAATTAAGTCTAGCAGTGTTATGGAAAATACCAAAAATAAGAGCCTACAATTTCAGAGGCGTGGCCACTAGCCAGAGATGCCCAGGGTAGGACCCAAGGAATGGAAGCATCTGCTCATGAGTCCAGGTGGAGAAGAAAGACACCAAGGATAAAGATGTGACAGTAGTGGCAGACCCAGACACAGACAGGCCTTTGTCCATGCATGCCACCACGTGGGCAACACTCATGAACCCTCTCTCTTAAAGTCCCAGGATGCCAAAGGTAGGTTTCCATAGGTTGCCTTTTGTCGGGGGGAGACTGCTTGTTTGTTCCAGGCTGCCCAGAATTGAAATAATCACACAGAAACTATATCATTTGCAATACTGTTTTGTCAATAGGTTAAGCGTATTTCTGGCTAGCTTTTTTTTTTTTTTTTTTTTTTTTTTTGGTTTTTTTTCGAGACAGGGTTTCTCTGCAGCTTTTTTTTAGAGCCTGTCCTGGAACTAGCTCTTGTAGACCAGGCTGGCCTCTAACTCACAGACATCGGCCTGCCTCTGCCTCCCGAGTGCTGGGATTAAAGGCGTGCACCACCACCGCCCGGCTTTCTGGCTAGCTTTTATATACTAAAGTAACCTAGCTCCATTAATCTGTGCATCACCATGAGGTCGAGGCCTACAGGCAAAGTTTCCAGCTGGAGGCGCTCATCTTTCTCCTCTGGCAGCTACATGGCTTCTCCCTGACTCCACCTACTCTCTCTCTATCTCTTCCAACCTGGCTTTACTTTGTGAAGCCATTGGCCAAAAGCAAATTCTTTATTAACCAATGGCAATAAAACATATTCACAGTATACATCATCTCCCACATCAGTCTTGTCCACATCTGTGTATAATACTGTAATTAGGAAGACTTGTACCTGAAACTTAGAAACCCACCTAATTGACTATTTCTAGAAATGACTGCACGGAGTTTTGTATATGTTATACAATGGTGCATCAAGAAAGAAATATTTAAATAAGTAAATAAAGTGTAATAGCTATTTTGACACATGTATGTACAGTATATTTTGTATGTGTGATATGTGCATGCATGCATGTATCCATGTGCACACATTTGGAAGACAGAGGAGCAATTCAGGTTGCTCTTCATTTTCTCTCTGCCTTCCCTTGCAGCAATCGCTCACTGTCTCTACTAGACTGGCCAGTGAGCTCCCAGGATATGCCCATTTTCACTTCCCAATGCTGGGGTTACAGACGTGTGCAGTCATGCCTGGCCTTTACATGGATGCCTGGGATTTGAACTCAGGTCCTCATGTTCCCATAGCCACTGCTCTTACTCACTGAGCCATCTCCCCAGACCCAATAAATATTCGTATTATGGTTTTGGACCATTTTAAACTGCACTTTTAACTATAGGAAACACCTTTCTGGTCTTGAACTGGCAAAGATCTGCCTGACTCTGGCTCCAGAGTATTGATATTAAATGTGTGCTCATCATGCCAGGCAAGGGAATCGTTTATTTCTTTCCTGAATTCTTCTTTCTACTGATGCCAAAGTACTAACTTTAGGAGGATAAGAATTTCATAGTAAACCCTTTTCTATTTCTCCTACCAATGCTGAAGGCTTATCTACATATTTTTCTTTCTTTCTCTTTTTTTTATAAGTGTGTATGATGTGCACATGAGGATGTGTGTGTTATACATGAGCATATGTGTGTTTATATATGTGCATGTATGTGTGTGCGCGTACACACATGCATACGTGTAGAGTCTTAAGTCTTGTGTTAGGAATATTCCTCATCCCCCACCTCATTCTCTGAGTCATGGCCTCTTAGTAAGTGGCAGAGCTGTGGCCTGCTACTACATTCTGATCCATTCCACATCCAACCCTCAGGCTTATATCTCTGATGACAAGTTGGTCCATTTTCCTCCTTCACATACAAGGCCATTGCCTACATCCTTCCTTCCCACTCATTCCGTTTAGAATACCTCTCTTTTATGCAGCATCCAAAATGTTGATGTTCCTTTATGATATGGCTCCTAAACAGCCCACTGGATACAAGTCATCTCATTTTTTTTGAGGCAGGGTCTCTCTACATAGCCCTGGTTGTCCTGAAATTCACTATGTAGACTAGAATGGCCTCAAACTCACAGAGACCTACCTGCCTCTGCCTCTGCCTCTGGGATTCTAAGGCTAAAGGTGTGCACCACCGTGCCTGGCCCCACTTGTGCTCTTTCTCGCCTACCTCCCCTTCTAACGGAGCCTATTCCAAGTTTGCTCCATAAATTTCTCATTCCTATGCCCAGCAGAGAACTTGCTGTGGAGTAGACTTCTGGGGAGCAGCAGTTGGGTTGTCAGGGAGACAGATGGTCTCCAGGAAGTGTCCCGACACAGAGTAGGAAGAGGCAGTGAGAACTTAAACTTACTAAACACCAGTTTGTAGGGGCCCATTTTACCGTGGCTTTTTCTTTTTCATTTTTTTAAAAATTGAAATATAATCAGAACCTTCCCCACCTCCCTCATTCTTCTGACACCACCCCACCCCCGTGTCCCCTCCTCCCACTTCATTTCAAATCCATGGCTGCACATGTTCCATGTGGCATTTTTATACTCCAGTGGAGAACACACACTAGATGTGAACCTTGCGAGGCTTGGCCGCAGTGTCCGGTTGGAAGGGGCTGCGTGTGTGTTCTCCCCAACTCTTCACACAGGGTGGGCCCTAGACGTATATTAGAGGACAGTGAGTTACCAGGCCCCTCAGCTGCTTTGTTACTCCTGGCACGCGGCTTCCCCACGGTGAAGGTCCTAATGAAACCTGCTCTCTGGACAGAGCTCCCTTTCATGCGCGTTATGACATCACGGGGCTTTGAAGTCTCAGCTGAAGAAAGAGAGAAGGAAACAATGCACTGTTATGGGCTCTAGCGCCGCACTTCACCCGAGTGCCTTGCTTAATGCTTAATTGCTTGCTAATTAACTGGATGCTCTTTGAAGCAGATAAGAACATCACCTGCTCCGAGCCAGAATGGCAGGGAAGGAAGGGACTGGAAAACTGATGATTTGAACAACAGCTTTAAACCACATGGGAACCTAAACCCTGCATCCCTGTAGTTCCCTGGGCTAAGTTCATGGATGAACTTGACCCTAAGTTAAGTTCAGGGAGCCAGAAGGGCCAGATAAATCTCCAAGGAAGGGACATGTGACTAAGGTGACAGACATCAATTGCTAAGCTCTGTGTCAGGGTCCTGGTCCAACAATGTCCTTGGTCCAGGTGCTCTGTTCCCCAAGAGAGTGACCAGCACTGTTAGCCATCAAAAAGATTTCTCTTTTCATTATTAAGAAACCCACCAAGTCCTTCCTCAGTTCCATGTTCCCAGGGACACTTTAGATTGCATCTCACTGAATCTCACAACCCTAGAGGCTCCCTAGCAAGGTGAATTTAAACAAAAAGATAGAGGGAACCACAGGCTTGGGAATTAGTTGCTGCCCATTGTCATTCTGACCTTCCATCTTGTCCCAGGCCCAGCAGCGCCTTGGCAGAGCTTGCAGACTACTCTGATTCCCAACAACTCGAAAGGTCTTAGTGCATCATAGCGGGAATAGTGCGGATGGAATCGGTATGCAAGTTCAGACGGAAACGATCATTGTTATAATGCAAAGAAGGCGGTGGTGCAAATGTGCAGAATTGAGGGACAGCAAGAGGAAGCTCACAAGGGAAGAGTGAGGGATCAAGAGTGAGACTGGAGAGATGGCTCAGTGGTTAAGCGCACTGACTACTCTTCCAGAGGACCATGGTTCAATTCCCAGCACCCACGTGGCAGTTCACAACTGTCTGTAACTCCAAGATCTGACACCCTCACATGGACATACATGCAGACAAAATACTGATGCACATAAAATAAAAATAAATAAATTATTTTTTTTTAAAAAAAAACGTATTTTTTTAACAAGTGAGAAGAACATGAAAGACAGATGCTTTCTCTTCAGTAACCAACTGGGTATGGTAGAAGCTGCATATTAAAAGTCTCAGAAGCTGAAGAAACACAGACCCACTGGTGACCCATTGTGGTCCACTGGCGTGGCAGCTGGGAAGGGAGAAGGTTTTGGGACAATGAGAACGCACCAAGGAAGACACATCTTTCCAGAAAGAAGAGTTGTGCTCAGTGGGTCAGGAGGACCTATGTGTGCCTGTGCTAGGATGGTTGTGTGATGCTTTACTCTTTTGTCTTGTTTTTTGCAGGGGGGGGCACCCAGCTCCAAAATAAATCACACATGGATTATTCTTACTTATGAATGCTCGGCATTAGTTTGGCTTGCTTCTTTTTCAGCTTTTCTTAACTTAAATTATCCCCGACTACCTTGTGCCTCTAGACTTTTTCCTTTTCTTCTGTGGCTGGCTGGGTGACTGGCCCCTGACGTCCTCTCCTTGTTCTCTTGCTCGTCTTCTTCCTTGTTTCTCCTCCTATTTATTCTATTTGCCTGCCAGCCCTCTTATCCTTGCTCCTGCCTTGCTATTGGCTATTCAGTTGTTTTTTAGCCCATCTGGTGTTTCAGGCAGGCAAAGAATCACAGCTTCACAGAGTTAAACAATTGCAGCCGAAACAAAAGTCACACACCTGAAAATAATACTCCCCAACAAGGAGGAAGCGCTCTGCTGCTGTGGAGGGAAGAGGAATCCTCTAGAGAAGCCAGACAGAATCTACATACTGTGATCTGCCTGCACCTCTCTGGTGTTTTTACCTGAAACCACAGTGGACCTTGAGAATAAGCTGTAGACACCTGGACTATTATGGGCCACATGTATTTCTTTACCCTTCCTCCCAAGACCCCTGGGTACATTATGGTAAGAAGTCTATCTGGGCAAAGGGAAGACTAAGAAGTTGTAAGCTTTTAAGTTGAGGAGTTGCTCTGGTTTCTTTTCTACTGCTGTGGCAAGCATGGACCAGAAGAACTTAGTGGAGGAAAAGGCCACCCAGCCTACACTTACACTTCTGTTTTTTAAAGAAAGTAAGGACAGGAACTCGGGGCAGAAACAGTAGGGAAAAGCTGCTTGTTTGCTGTCTCTCTGACTCGCTCCATTGCTCGCTTACTCACTCACACTTGGATGACCTTCTTACATACCTATTCAGGGATGGAGCTGCCCACGGTGGGCTGGGCCCTCCTTCCTCAACTAACAACCACAGTGATCCCCCCCCCCCCCAGACATGCCTAAAGGCCAGTCTGTGTAGGAAATTCCTCCTTCAGGTTTCTCTGCTCAGATGACACTCAGCCACGTCACGTTGTCAACAAGGCTAACCAGGACAGGAGTAGAAGGTTAAAAAGAATGAGATGAGTGAGAAGTAGACTCAAACTCAGCTCACGCTAGTTCACACCAGTGTGAACTGTGTGGACAACGTGAGTTTACCCGCTGAGGTAGGAAAATATATATTAGCTTTAAACTAAAACAGCAACAAAAAACCAAACAAAAAACCCAATAGAATGAATTTAATTTATATATGAAGAGAACAAAACATCAACAGATAATTTCATGTTTAGGTCATATAGTTAACATAGTAAGAAATCCAGGAGTACCAGTCCCAAATTCTATACATTTTTTTCTTCACCAAAATATTTTATCACTAGAGTTTCTCCATCTATCTCTGTCCTTTTTTTCTGTCTCCGTCTCTCTATTCCTCCTCCCTTGTGTGTTAATGTGTGTTTGTGTGTGCGCATGTGTGTGGTGTACTAAGTATTAAAGATGGAGGTATGTACCCCACAGGCTCCCAACATTCCCACCAACATACTGATAACTTGATTGTTATGCTCTATGACTCAAAATACTCCCATATCCCACTGAAGCTGTGGCGAATGACCACAGTTACACCCACATTTTTGGTTGCATCAGCCAAGGCAGCCCATTCCCTTACGAGGTGATGTCTAGATTTAAGGGATGGGTCACTCTGCCGGACACCATCACTGACTCAATAGGGTTCTGTAGATTTAGTGGAAGGGACCTACCAGCCTTGTCCCTGCTTTGAGCCTAGGATAGGTACATAGTCTTCTGGGTGAGGAGCAATGCAAATTCACACTGAGCAGAGCTGTAAATTTCTGAATCCCTGCTGTCCATCTCTCTTAGTTCCTGTCAAATTCATTACATCCATGAGTCTTACCTGCTACCATCCTTAGGGACTTATTGTCCTTTAGAGACAGACATTATGGGATATATTTGAGACCAGATTATTGGTTAAAAGCAGTTACCTATGCTCCCTAAAATCAGAACATTTAATAGTGATAATAATGCAATCTCAGGGACAATAAGCATGTGTAGGACCTCACTATGCCATCTTAATTATGCCCCATTTCCACCAAGGCATTGGTGCTTGGTTCTTTCCAAGCTGTGCTATTGGCTGAATTTACTGGATTAGGTCATTAAACCCCAGTGGTTCTTACCCAGATTCTCTGTGGACATTATGCAGAGTGAGCATGTTCTGTCCCACCCCCCTCTGCTAAAGCATCTGTTGTCCATGGCCATGCTCCAATCCCTCCTCGTAAACAAATGAAAGTTTCCCAGGAATAAGTAATAGTCTTTAAAAATTTCTGGAGCTGCCCTGGCTTCCTTTGAGCACAGTCACAAAAGCTGCCCGCTACGGGATGACTAATACTACCAAAAATGGGGTTCTCAGTCTTGCATGGTGGTCTCTGGTTTGCAGCAAGGGGCAGCATCCCACACACTGCAAAGAATGTGCAATACTGGTGGGGATGTGAGCACGCTACACCCTGGGCCAATTTGTGGTGCACTTGCAGGTAATGCAAGAAACGCTTAGAAACACTAACTATTTGAACCCCACACCGTCCTGATTTATAGTGGGAGCTCCACACAGAGTACTTTCTATCCTCTCCAAAGAACACAGTATCATGCTCTCAGTACTGATGCTTTAGCCACAACCTGTTTACATAATACGCTTAAAAAGGTTAATCTCACTTATGTGAGGTCTCTCCCTAAGTTGCTGGGACTTTTAAACCGAGAGAGGGGCTCTCTCTTTTAAATCAAACTCATGGGTGAACAGCAAGATTCCCTTTGCTGGCTGACTTCATTCAGTAACACCCCACTCTCCAAGCCCAGGTATTTGTATTTTGACATTTTATTGCTTGGGTCTTTTGGTTTCCCAGACCAAGAATTTCAAGAGGGAAAATAATTCCTATTTCTGTTATCCTCCTAGGAGGAAGCCCAAGCCCACTTGGATCCGGGCAGAGCCCTTCCTGTTCTCCAGAGTCATACGTGGGATTTTGGCTCGAGCAATAATTTGAGTGTGTCCTTAAGAACAGTACTGTCTCTGAAGGGCTCACAGAAGGAAGGCTGGTATGATTAGAAAAGGGAGCTGGTATTTTTGGGCTGGCAGGCTTACGTGCTGATTGGCAGCTACCTGACGAGGGATGTATGGAAATAAAGTTAGACAG
Source organism: Arvicola amphibius (assembly GCF_903992535.2). Lineage (NCBI taxonomy): Eukaryota > Metazoa > Chordata > Mammalia > Rodentia > Cricetidae > Arvicola > Arvicola amphibius. The sequence continues at coordinate 132,947,665 of NC_052051.1, forward strand.
CTCATTGAATTGATTCCCTTTGACACATCACACCGAGATAGTGGAAGGTCACACTGAATCCGTTCCTCATCCTGGAGCCTAGATGGTCTCCAGATGGTGGGAAGTGAGGAGGCCATCAGTTACCCTAGTGTCTAAAGCCTGGGACAGTGTCCAGGGCAGGAAAGGGAGAGTAGGGGCTGGAGGTGGACCTGAGCCAGCTGCCTTTTCTATGACTGACTCCTGCCAAAAATTCTAGCGGCCTTATTTCATCTAACGCCATGGCAGTTGCGGGAAGTGGATGGTGGGAGTCCGGCTATGTCACTGATGTGAACTGATTTGCCACTGAGACCTTGGACATGTTATTTATCAGAGCTAGGTTCTAACCTCTCATTTAATTCTGAACCCCATTTCCTCTGTGTTTTCTTTCTTTCTTTCTTTCTTCTTCTTCTTCTTCTTCTTCTTCTTCTTCTTCTTCTTCTTCTTCTTCTTCTTCTTCTTCTTCTTCTTCTTCTTCTTCTCTCTCTCTCTCTCTTTCTCTCTCTCTGTGTGTGTGTGTGTCTTTCTCTCTTTGGTTTTTCAAGACAAGGTTTCTCTGTGTAATAGCCCTGGCTGTCCTGGACACCTCGCTTTGTAGACCAGGCTGGCCTCGAACTTACTGAGCTCCACCTGCCTCTCCCTCCCAAGTGCTGGGATTAAAGATGTCTGCCACCACCACCTGGCTCCTCTGTGTTTTCTTACACAGCTAAACTGGTACCTACATGAGTAGGCCAGGCCTTCATTGTCCAGTGGGCAGTAAGGTCTCAGTGATGCAAGCCATCTATAACTCATGTCTCTCCCACCACAGAATTTTTCTGACAAAAAAAGCCCACATATTCTAGTCAAAATTGTACCAATTTAAAATAAAATATTTCAAAAACAGGCTTTATTCTAAGGAATAGTGAGGCAATTCTCCCATCTTCCTATGGCTCTTACAGTAAATTCTACCTTTCCGTACCAGCTTGTGGGGGGTGGGGACGGAGGGGGACTATCCCATCAGATGGGCCCATGCATGTTTCCTTGGTGTTAACAGTGATTTGTGCATCACTTTTCTCATTTAACTCTGGAGGAAGAAAGGGTCCCTGCGGCAGGTGGTCCATGAATGCCAAGTCTCACCTCTGACAAAACGTGAGAGCGGGCATCTCTCGGATCTTTTCCTGTTTGCTGGGGAGATATCTTGGGGATGGATAAACACTGGGTGCCTTCAAGATAACTGAGTGTTCCCCAAGACATGCAAGCACACAACCGTTCCTCTTAGAATGTCACAAATGATGGAGAGAGAGAGAGAGAGAGAGAGAGAGAGAGAGAGAGAGAGAGAGAGAGAGAGAGAGAGAGAGGTCCGTGGCCTCCCCATAGAAATGTTTTCAGGACATAAAAACTAAAAACTGTTTTCGGCAAGGCATCAGGCAATGGAAAATACCTTTGTCATCTGTTTCTCATTACTCTCTTATCTGCTTCTCATCTTTCATTTTGATAGGTGCAGCTCTGTTTTTAGATTCGAGCTTTATGGCTTGAGGGTTCTAGCTGTGGGTTTCCATACATTTTCACCCACACTCCCTGCAGTACGCTTTTAGTGGGAGGTTGTTTGGGTGATCTGCCTGGCCGCTGGAGTTAAGAGGTCTCTGGCTGGGGGCTGGATCTGCACTTGGAGGGCGTGTGAGGAGGGTCTACACTCTCCGGCAGTCTTTGTTCCCCTCAGCGTTTCTCTTGGGGATGGACCTTACTACCTTCATCATCCTGAGGCAGGTCTAATTCATGGCTATCAGAGCAGGAGCATATTCTCACAACCTGGTTTGGAATAAACACCTTTGAATGGGTGTGTCGTTGCGGGTTAAGAGCTAGGACTGGGGTGGGAAGAAGATGGGGGAGCCAGAGGACAGGAGAGAGAGGGAACTGGGATTGGTCTACATACCAATAAGACTTTTAAAAATAAAATAAAAAATAGAAAAAAGTCCACTGATGACTCACAAACGTGCACAATGATTGCATTTAATAAGATCTTTAAAAAACATAAATGTGTATTGATGTGGGAAGTCCTTCTGTACATGTGTTTCTTTTATTGGTTAATAATAAAGCTGTTTCAACCAATGACTCTAGCGTATTCCTAACTAGCTCTTACATCTTAAATTAACCCATTTATATTAATCATGTGTTCAATTTGATAACTCAATAAATTATGCACAGGTTGTGACCTGTAGGCTGGTTTTTCTTTGCTTCATGTCTAAAAGTCACTTATGATTGAACAAATATTATATTTGTCTTTCTGGGTCTAGTTTACCTCACTCAATATGACTTTTTCTAGATCCATCCACTTACCTGCAAATTTCAAATTGTCATTTTTTAATCACTGTATAGTATGCCACTGTGTAAATGTACCACATCTTCTTTATCCGATCTATGGTTGAGGGACATCTAGGTTATTTCCAGGTTCTTGCTATTACAAATAATGCTGCTGTTGACATAGTTGAGCACATGTCCTTGTAGCATGATTGAGCATCTTTTGCACATATACCCAACAGTCTTAATGCTGGGTCTTAAGGTAGATGATTTCCTAATTTTCTGAGAAATCGCCATACTAATTTCCAAAGTGACTGTACAACTTTGCACTCCCACCAACAATGGAGGAATGTTCCCCTTACCCCATATCCTCTCCAGCATAAACTGTCATCAGTGTTTTTGATCTTGGCCATTCTTACTGGTATAAGATGGTATTTCAGATTTGTTTTGATTTGCATTTCTCTGATGGCTAAGGATGTTGGACATTTTCTTTAGTGTTTTTCAGCCCTTTGAGACTTGTCTGTTGAGAATTCACTGTTTAGGTCTATACCCCTTTTTTATTATATTGTTTGTTCTTTTGATGTCAAGTTTCTTGAGTTCTTTGTATATTTTAGAGATCAGACCTCTGTCTAATGTGGGCTTGGTGAAGACCTTTCCTAATCTGTAGGCTGCCGTTTGTCTTGTTGACCATGTCCTTTGCTTTACAGAAGCTTTTCAGTTTCAGGAGGTCCCATTTATTAATTATTACTCTCAGTATCTGTGCTACTGGGGTTATATTTAGGAAGTGGTTTCCTGTGTCAATGCATTCAAGTGTACTCCCCACTTTCTCTTCTATGAGGTTCAGTGTGGTTGGTTTTATGTTGAGGTCTTTGATTTATTTTGGACTGAGTTTTGTGCATGGTGATAGATATGGATCTATTTTCATTTTTCTACACGTTGATATCCAGTTATGACAGCACCCTTTGTTGAATATGCTTTCTTTTTCCCATTTTATATTTTTAGCTTCTTTGTCAAAAATAAGTTGTGCATAGGCATGTGGATTGATATCTGGGTCTTTGAATTGATTCCTTTGGTCCTCCTGTCTGTTTATATGCCATATGCCAATACCAGGCTGTTTTCATTACTGTAGTTCTACAGTAAAGTTTGAAGTACAAGATTGTGATGCCTCCAGAAGTTCTTTTGTTGTACAGGATTATTTTGGCTATCCTGGGTTTTTTGTTTTTCCATACGAAGTTGAGTATTGTTCTTTTGAGGTCTGTGAATAATTTTGTTGGGATTTTGATGGGTACTGAATTGAATCTGTAAGATTGACATTTTTACCATGTTAGTTTTACCTACCCAAGAGCATGGAAGATCTTGCCATTTTCTAGTATCTTCTTCAATTTCTTTCTTTAAAATCACTGTGAACCTTGTCAGTTTGGTTGCTCACCTTCCTGGACTTAGAGGGAGCTGGGAGGACCTTGGATTTAACATAGTGAAGGGAACCCTGATGGCTCTTTGTCTTGGAGAGGGGTGGAGTGGGGGTATGGGTAAAAGGGACGGGAGGGAAGGGGGAGGAGATGGAAATCTTTAATAAAAAAAAATGAGAAAAAAATTTTTTTTAAAGTTTTTGGCATTCAGTTCTTTTACTTGTTTGGTTAACATTACCTCAAGGTATTTTATGTTATTTGTGGCTATTGTAAAGAGTGGTGTTTCTCTGATTTCTTTCTCTGCTCATTTGTCATCTGTATAAAGGAGGGCTACTGATTTTTTTGAGCTAACCTTGTATCTACTACATTATTGAAGGAGTTATGAGTTATAGGAGTTCCCTGGAATAATTTTTGGGGTCACTTAAGTATACTATTATATCATCTATAGTGAGAGTTTGACTTCTTCTTTCCAATTTGTATTCCCTTGATCTCCCTTTGTTGTCTTATTGCTCTAGCTAGGACCTCAAGAACTATTTTGAATAGATATGGAGAGAGTGGACAACCTTGTCTTGTTCCTGATTTCAGTGGGACTGCTTTGAGCCTCCATTTAGTTTGATGTTGGCTGTTGGTTTGTTGTATATTGCCTTCATTATGTTTAGGTGTGTTCCTTGGATCCCTGATCTCTTTAAGACTTACATCATGAAGGGGTGTTGAATTTTGTTGAAGGACTTTTCAGCATCTGAAGAGATGATCATGAGGGTTTTTCTTTCACTTTGTTTATATGGTGGTTTACATTTACAGATTTTCATACGTTGAACCATCCCTGTTTCTCTGGGATAAAGTCTACTAGGTCGTGGTAGATGAGTTTTTTTTTTTTTTTAATGTATTCTTGGATTCAGTCTGCCAGTATTTTATTTAGTATTTTTGCATCAATGTTCATGAGTGAGAATGGTCTGTAATTCTCTTTCTTAGTAGTGTCTTAAAGCTAGACTGAATGCTAGCAGATTTCAAACTTTAAATCTTTTTTTTTATATGTGTGTGTGTGTGTGTGTGTGTGTGTGTGTGTGTGTGTCTGACCACTTGGTGTTAGATAACTGTTTAGAGAGCTCATCCCTAGGGAAGACTAATTCTCCCTCTCTTAGAAGGTTTTATTTGCTTGTAGCTCTTCATCTAGGAGTAAGGTCCTATTAACTTTCTCGTATCCACACTGACATGTCCACTGGTGGTGTCATTGTCCAGGAAGCAACCATATATATTGAGAACACATGTGTTTAACTTCCTTGTTATTTCAAGAAGACACAGTCTTTTTGTTGTTGTTGTTCGTTTGTTTTGTTTTGTTTTTTGAGACAGGGTTTCTCTGTAACTTTGGAGCCTGTCTTAGTACTCTGTAGACCAGGTTGACCTTGAACTCACAAAGATCTACCTGCCTCTGCCTCCTGAGTGCTGGGACTAAAGGTGTGTGCCACCACCACCTGATTTGAAAACAAAGTCTCATGGCAGATATTTTGGTTCTCTGACCCTTACTCTCTCTGCTCCCTCTCCTGAGATGTTTCCTCAGCCTTAGGTGCGGTAGTTATTCTGTGGCTGCATCAGCTGGGGCTGAGCACCCACGGTTAGCCTTTCCGTTCATCTTGATGAGTTGTCTTCTGTAACAATCCCTTCCAGCTGTAAAAAGAAGCCTCTTTGATGAGGGCTGAAAGCTTCACTTACCTGTGAGTATAGAGATAAGCACTTGTAATGCAGTTAAAAATTATACTCGTGTAGGAAATTGTAAGTAGTAAGCTTTCCTCACCAGTAGTAGGAGCTTGTGATTGGCTGGGTTCATAGGACCAGGCAAGAAATTCCCTCCTGGGTCTCGAATTCAATCAGACAGCTGGGTAGGACTATGCATTGCTCTTCTGCCTAGGCAGCTTGCATATCACCTACCAGGACTATGAGATCTAGTCTTCAGGGAGGAGGATTTGGATTATTTCAGCTTAAATCTTCTGAGTCCTGTGTCCAAACTGTATGGTGACTTCAGGAATCAGAACTTACCACCAACCTCTAAGAGGCAGCCAAGGGCAGCAGCTATAGTCTATATTGTTTTAGGAGTCTCTTAGACTTCACTCACCAACAACTGGAAAGGAATTTTCTCATAACTTGTGTGGGGGAGGGAGTTGTTAGATAGCTTATAGCTTTGGGAGATGCACTATCATTCCAAGTGGTGTGTGTATTATATATAATTTTAGATAAATGTAATAAACCCTGTGGCTGTTTTAAACATCCTTAATGTCATGTCACCTCTTCCCCCCTCTCCATCAGTATTGCCTTCACTCCCTATTGAAAGTCTTTCCCATTTTTCCCATCTCCTTTTCATAACACCTGTGTCCTGCTCTCTGAATCTAAAGCTGTCTCTACTGTGGTTCCTTTTTGTGTTCCCAGTTTTTGTGTCTATTCCATTTTTCTTTGTTTTTGATAACTTCATACCTGTATACAATAAAATGTGACCATATAGTCTCCCCATTTTCCTCCCCGACCCTCTCCTATATTTCCTCTGGTAACATCCCTCTTCCAACTTCATGCCCTTTTCTTTGTTTTTTGATAGCCCACGAAGTCCAGTTAGTGCTGGAGCATGGGCATGGGAGCCTCCACTGAAGCATAGGAGCTAACAGTGGCCATGTCTTCAATAATGAATGGCTCTTAACCTTTAGCCTGTAGCTCCTCTGTAAAAGGTGGTACCTGAAGATCATCTACCTTGTCAATGCTGGGAATGTGGCTTGCTTGACCTTGTATAGGTCTTGTGCGTGTAACCACTGCTGCTGTGAGTTTGTGGTTTCAATAGCCACATCTTAGCTAGAAAACAGCATTTCACGCACCCTCCCCATCCTCTAGCACTTACATTCCTTCTACCTCCTCTTCTGTGATATTTCCCGAGTCTTGGTGGTGATGGGGGTAAGATAGATGTCCCCTTTAAGGACATCTTTATTTTTGTTTTTTTAAAAAAGGAGTTTACTGTTCTCATCTCTCTTGCTTCTTCCAGCATATCTGTTATATAACTTCAGAATCATGAATATACCTTTCCTTACTAGGTCCAAAAAACTTAATAATCTCTGAACATTGTGGATCCTGAATAACCTGCATGAAGTGAGTTCCTGAGCAAATGCAGAAAACAAGAGGTAGTACATGCTTAGCAGTATGCAGTATATATGATACACTGAGAATGGCACTGGGAGGAAAATCCATGCCGGAATTTTCTCTTACCCCTTCCATTGCCAATGTTGTAGCAAAAATCAGTGCCACTCAAGTTACTGGCATGGCCCTAGCTGGCCTTGACGACTGCTCCAATTTGTTCACCCCTTGGTAGTCAAAGTGATCCATTCAACAGCCATCATTTTTTCCCCTTTTAAGAAATAGTTAATTGGTTACGATGGGCTTGGCACTATCCCAAGTCAAATAAGAAACACACAAATGAGTAAGATTTTCTTTTTTCTTAAAAATTTAAACACACATTTCTATAAAGATTTGTTGTATTTTTACATGTATGAGTGTTCTGTCTGCATGTGTGTCTGTGAACCAATGCATACCTGTTGCCTATAAAAGCCAGAATAGGGTGTTAGATACCACAAAACTGGAGTTCTAGATGGTTGTGAGCCATAGTATGGATGCTGGGAATTGAATAGAAGAGCTCTGGAAGAGCAGCCAGTGCTCTAAACTATTGAGCCATCTCTCCAGCCTGAGTAATATTTTTCAAGGCTTCATTCAGCCAGAGGCTTAATTTACATCTGATATGTCATAAACTCTTTTGATCAAGGATATCCATGAAGAAAAGACAAGAAGTCAGAGGGGTTCAGGTCCAGCAACGATTAAGAGAATAGAAAACGTCAGGACTTGTTACTTTAAAATCATCTATTATGAGAAAAGCCTTCTCATAGAATAGTATTTGAACAGAGATAGACTTGTGATTGCCTATGGGAAGATGATCCTAGATAGACATGCCTACAGATGTTAGATACCTACAGGCGTTAGGAGCTGAAATCCATCAGTAGAGTCCAGGAATTGCAAGGATGTCAACAAGAATATCAGTAGAGTAAGAAGACTCTCAGAGGAGAGGACAGAGAAGTGAGCTTGGGGACAGGCTGTCAAGGGTCTTGTGGAACCTCAGTTTTTTTTTTTCTGTGTAACCTGAGAATGTGCTAGAAACTTGAAGAGGAGTAGAGAAATGATCAGAATTGCATTTTTAATGGAACACTTGGACTATCAAATGGTGAACAAACTGGAGTGGTCATCAAGAATAGATGCAGAAATGCCAGCTGGGAGACTTTTCCAATAACTTGACTGACAGTATTCTTTCGCTATAGCATTGACAATGGAAGGATAGGATGTGGTCCTATGCCCATGGATAATGAAAACAGTGTTTATATGATTTAATGTAGAGCATGAGAAAAAAAGAGACAGGATGACACCTTGAGTTTGGCGTTGGATGATTTTAGGGGCTCCATTCAGACCAAAAACTTCATTTGCATCAGAAACATAATAGGAACAAGCAACAGAATGTTTCTCTGTCTTTGAGACATAGACATAGCAGAGACTCATGAGAAATGGAATGGGCACCAGGATTTGTAAGCAAGTTTACTCATCTGGACCACAGGGCTTAGTTTGGAGAACACAAGTTTGGAGAACACACCCTCTTGGGTTCTCTCCAGCAATTGCCTCTGAGTTGTGTAAATCACTAGGTTTCCTTTTTCATCTTGGTTGTTGAAAGCTTAATGCTATATTTAGTTAGTTCTCGTTAAATAATAAAATCCTAAAGTGAATGTCATAAATAGCAAAAATATGAGTAGCTAATTGCTTATGGGTCAGCTTTTTGAGCTGGGCTGTTTGAGAGATTTTTCTCTCCTGCTGTTCTTATGTGGTTACTGTCATCTGGTAGCTCAACTGTCACTGGCTATTGGCTGGGTCAAAGTCTTCATTGGCTTTGCCTAGTGTTCATCACATGGGAACTGGGATCCAAGTGAAAACAAGCAGTAATGGCAAAATCTCATTGAAGTCTACCTTTAGAAATCATACAAAGTCACACTCACTGTTTCCTGATGCTCAGGACAAATCCACAAGGCAGCCTATTAAGCTTACTTTAATAGAAAGAGTTACAAAGAATTTGTGATCATCTTAATCCACCTTATGCCAAGGGGTGGTTGGGAGAAAGTATGCAGAAATTGATTATACAAATTTTATATTAGCTTCACACATACACACACACACACACACAGAGAGAGAGAGAGAGAGAGAGAGACCCTAGCATTTTGCTTCAATGTCATCTTCTACTTATTTTTGCATTACCTTATCCCTTCTAAACACTAGAAAGCTATCTTTTTTATTGTTTATTTGAGACAGGGTTTCTCCATAGCTTTGGAACCTGTCTTAGAACTGGCACTTGTAGACCTTGAACTCACAGAGATCCATCTGCCTCTGCCTTCTGAGTGTGTTGGTATTAAAGGCATGTGCCACCAATGCCCGGCTTAAAAAAAAAACTATCATTAAATGTTGCTACTTTTTGCACTATATTATAATTTACATCGGAAATTTTTACCTTGATATCTGAAATGCCTTGCCTTACAGGACTTGATGTTGAGTTAGTTGAAATTGCTCTAGGGTTTCAGAGGGTTGTGCAAATTCAAAGTTAGGAGATATTTCAAGGAGCCTAACTAGGTCTCTCCCCTAGAGATATTTTCCACTCTCATTCAGTGAAAGCAGAACTCCCAGCACATTAAGACTGTCAGACCATAGCAGTTGCCTTAAATGCTTTTGTAGTTCTCAATTCCAGTTTCCCTTCTGAGGATTCATGGCCTCAAGACTGACCATTGGAGAGGACCAGAAACTTCCAAGTAAGAGGATCTGGGAAGAAACTCTGCCTTGATTAGGGGTTTGCTTCTTCTCCCAAGTAGCTGGAGATTATAATAAATCTCAATCCTATAGACCAATATTGATGTCTTTACTAGTTGGGAATTGATCAGATTGGAATAGATCTCAATCCTCAAGGCCAATATTGATGTCCTTACTAGTTGGGAATTGATCTGTTATGATTTAACACACGTCCAGGTTTCACCTAATATCTGACTATGGAGTCAAATTCAAGGAGATCTATGGTTTTGCCGAAGACCAGAGCTGTCTGTGGACTCAGCTGGCTCTTCCTGCTATGGTGGCTGCTGCACAGAGTTCTTCCTCTATCACTTAGAAGGAAATGGATTTCCACTTGAAAACACCATATTGAAATGGCAGGACTTGGATCAGACCAAAACAGGTCAAACCGCGAGTACTAAAAGGGACTCTGGAGACAGAGAAAATAACTGCTTACGTTGATTCTTCCTCTTGGTCGACAAGACAGACCTCTGTTGGGCTACAGAGAGCCCCTGGAGGGATGAGAAGGGCTCACTACTTGAGGGTTAGTAAGTCTAACAATGGTGAGCACAGTTTGACTGAGAAGTGACAGTGGCTTTATCTATTGGCTAAGGAAGGGGTGATGAGTGTTTTCATTTCATATACAGTGAAGACAATTCCTCAGGATTTAATGTCAATTAGATATGAGAGGATTCAGGGTGAGTCAACTCATTTTTATAAGTAAGAACAATGATTTCGGAGGTAGGTTTTTCCCCTTTAAAGATCTCCATGAGGCTAACAATGACAGACGGTGAATGCCTCGTGCAGTGATGATATGCTATGATGCTGTTAAGATGAAAAAAAAAATACTGTATTCACTCTGTGAGTGATGTAATAGAAAAAGAATGATGGGAAATAAACCAAGGTTGAAATTATGTATTAATGTGCAAAACTGGGTTTATAGGTGTAGTCCATCAATATTTTATTATGGAAAATCTAAACATTGAAAATAAAACATTCTTTGCAGTCAGTATCTGTGCCAAGGCTAGTTTCATCTATGTTGCTGTGACAAAATATCCTACAAACAAACAAACAAAAAAAAACTTTTGCGAGAAAGAGTTGATTTGTCTTACAATTCCAGGCTACAGTCTATCCCTGAGTCATGGCAGAGACTCAAACTGCTAGTCACATCACCTCCACAGTCCACAACAGAGAGAAACAAATACATCGAGGCCTGTGTGTTTACCTGCTTGCTTTTAGTTAGCTTTTTGCTGCTTGTCTTTTTTTTCCGCTTTCTGGTTGGGCCGCTGACATTGCTGTACTGTGGTATACACTGAGGTAACAGTGCTTATATGGGGTGTGTTCTGGGAAGTGTTTTTCCAGCTCTGAACAAAAAATAAATCTATTTACTCCATTGGAAAAAAAATATATTCAGGAACACCTGCCTAGGGAATGATGCCACACACAATGGGCTGAATCACCATAAACAAATTAACGATCAACACAGCCCTACACAGATATACCTACTGTACAACCTGATCTAGATAATTCATCATTAAGACTCTCTCATCAGGTGGTGCTAAGTTTTATTAACTGAATAATACCACAGTGCCCACAGTGTACAAAACTTACCTTTATAATATAATAAAGCGTGCCTTTACAATGCATCTTCTATTAAAAAACCCTCCAGAGAAAGAATATGGCTTATAGTTACCAAGAGAGGCAGACGTTTGGAAAATAAGCGAAAGGAAAAGCAGGGCAGAAAATAATAATTTCAGGTCACCTCATGTTACAGAAGCTCCGTGGTCAGGAGCCCCTTTCTCCCTGACCAGGACATTGCAAGTCACTCAAAGGACTATTGCAGCTCTGAGAACCAGCTGCTATTGTCACAACTTGAAGGAGTCCTCTGCTCTCTGGTGGGTGCAGGTAATTGGCTGAGCTTATTAACTAGGTGACTATCAGCAGTGTAAACATGTCTAACACTCCCAGGGAGCTCCTGTTGAGGCTATGGTATAGTCTAAGATGCTGCATATCCTTCAACAACTGCCTCTTAAATGTTCACAAGAAAGAATAGGAGGCAGGAATGGATGACCAGGTAGATGAGGAAATGGGTGAGTGCAGGGATGGGTGAAAGAAAGTAGGCTTGAAGAGCCTGGCCCAAACATACATGGCAGCAATCTGTAATCTTCAAGACTTTCTTTCTGCTCCAATGGTTCAGCTTATACCACAAGTTTTGGTTTGTAAGTTTCTTTGCTGCTTTTGGTGATGAAAGTGACCTTATTGAGAAATAAAATCTTAGTGAAAGTAGTTAAGATGTAAGTTCAGGTAAAATCAAACCACTCTAGAATGATGGCTCACACTTGCAATGCCAGCACCCAGAAGGCTGAGATAGGAAGATGAGGTGATTTAAATTTTTTTTTAAAAAAATGGCCCCCATAGGGAGTGGCACTATTAGGAGGTGGCATGGCTTTGTTGGAGTAGGTACGGCCTTGATGGAGAAACTGTGTCACTCGGGGTGGGGTGGGCTTTGAGGTGATTTTTGCTCGAGTTATGCTTAGTGTGACACACAGTTGCTTCTGGGGCTTGTGGATCAAGATGGAGAACTCTCAGTTCCTTCTCCAGCACCATGTCTGCCTGCATGCTGCCATAGCCACCCAGCATGACGATAGTGGACTAAACCTCTGAACCGTAAGCTTGCCCCAATGAAAGGTTTTCCTTTATAAGAACCGCCTCAGTCATGGTGGCCATTCACGGCAACAGAATAGATCTGTCCTAACTGGACAGATCATCAAGTTCAAGGTCAACCTGGGCTGGCTGATGTACTTAGACAAGGTTACAATGTGAGACCCAATCTCAAAACTAACAAGAGCAAAGTCACACTGAACTCCAGCATCTCCTTAATCTTAATCCAATATGCCTGGCGCCTTTATAAGAAGAGACAGGCGTGTAGAGACAGATATACTGGGAGGAAGTTACCACATGACCATGGAGTCAGAAACTGAAATGCTGGTCACGAGAGTCAACAGATGCTCTAGCAAACCAGTCAAGGGTGAGAAGCGTACATTACAAGTTGCACAATGAGCATGGGACCAAACCCACCATGATTTCAGAGTAGAGAACTTTCAGATAACTCATTTCTTTTATTTAAGGCACTTGGTTTACAATGCTTTGTTATAGCATCCTTGGAAACTGATGCAGCTGGCTTTCCCCATCCTCAAAACCAGTAATGATGGTCTGTTGTACCCACTGTGGCAGACTAGCTCAAAGCGACGGTCCGCTACAAATTTTACTAGTAGATCTCTGTTGAGTATACATATTACCTGGCATATTTATTTGAAACTCTCATAATCAAATCTATCTAGTCATTAAAATTAAAAAGGGGTATATTTCAAATAATTTAGGTAATCATAGAAGTAGCATGTTTTAGGATCTGTGTTAAAATGTTTTTTTAAAAGGTCAAAGCACACCTAAATTAAGGATACACATTATAAACGTAAGGTCAAATTGCAAAGTATAAGTGTGCAAAATTAAAAGATCTTGAATTGCAATTCGAGTTTAGATAAAAAGTTTTAAAATAGATAAAATTGATAAAACCAACATTATTTTATATAATCTTTTTTAAATTCACAGCTTCATTTTGACCTCTTATTCCTCTTTTTCCTCTCTCTGACTAGTCTCAGGTAGAAAAATGGGAGGAGACTTGGGTTGTCTCACACTTGAGGTTTTGTGTTACACGCAGAGGTGTGACACACCTAGTAATAAAGGCAGGGCATAGAAAATACCACTGACCACACTGTCTGTCACTGATCCAACTATGAATTCAAGGGGTGAGTAGGTGACGAGAGGCATCTGTGGACCCACAGTCAGACCACAGACAACAACTATTCCGGTCCTTGACTCATCTTTCCTCTACACTCAAAAGAGACTGGAAGCAAATGAAGGAACTGGATGTTTGTGGTCTATGGATGAGCTCAACGTTATAAAACAGAGCTGCTTTTATTAACAACAACAAAAAGGGACTTATATAAACTTGGGGGGACATGGTTGATATCTTTCCTCTATTTTGTTTTGGTTGTAAAACAAATACGAGACAAAGTCAGACACACAATGCAGATAAAAAGCAGACTTAAAACAGACGCGAGGAAGCAATTTTTCTCTCCCACTCTGAGAACCATTTATGTGTAGCGAGGCCAGAAAGACAAAGGAGGTGAATGAAAATGCCAGGCTGTGGTGGACAGACCTGGCATTTGTAAGAGCCGGCTCCTTAATATTTGAATTGGCCTTATTGGCTAAATGCCTTTATTCTTTCAAAAAGCTCATGTAATTATTCACACAACGCTTCGCATATGTATGTTCTCAACCAGCTCACAGAACAAATTCACACAATATTCAGGGAAAGCAAAGAGTGTCACCATGGAAAGAAACATATTAAAGTGGAAGGCACAAGGTACAGTGTTAAGATTTATCTTTCTTCTACTATCTGGGCAGTTTCCACCATAATGGACTATAAATTGTAATTTTTGAGACTGAATGGCTCCTCTCTTTGCAGTTGTCTTGGTCTTTTGTATAATGCCAACCCCCAGCTATTGGACAGAGCAAACTCCACCATTCTCCAGCATGTGCTTCAGAAGAAGGCAGACAGGCTTTGGTTTACTCTACAGAGACTGAGTCCATCCTTTTTCCTCGAAAGCAGTGCCTGTCACTAAAGCTAAGATGTGTTTCTTCCAGATAACAGACTGGTGGATTTTGTTTCTTGAACCATTCAGCCAGTCTGTGTCTTTTAATTGGAGCATTGCGGTCATTTATAGTTAAAGTTATTACTGAAATGTGCGTGTTCATTGTGGTTGTTGTTGATCTTTGTTTTGGTTGTTGGTGTTCGCAATGACACTTTGTGTTTTAGTTCGACAAATAGCTATTTGTCTCTTCTCAGTCTCTTGCTTCTTTTTTTTTTCTTTTTCAGTCTGAAATACTGCGTCCTGTGTTTTCTTTAGGTTTGACTTGTTGAATATAAATATTTTTAGGCTATTTATATCGTGTAAAGCTTTTCCTTCTTCTCCAGCTATATCAGATAATTTTGCTGGGTACATCAGTCTAGGTTGGCTGGCGCAGTCTTTTAGAACTTTCAATGCTTTGTTCCAGGCTCTTCTGGCTTTCAAGAATTCCATTGAGAAATCAACACTGATTCTTATGTGTTTTTCTTTCTTTGTGATTTGAGTTTTTCCTCTGGTGTCTTTGAATACACTGTTTTTGTCTTGCATACTTGATGTTTTAATTATGATATGCTCTGGACATTATTCTTTTCTGGTCTTGTCAATTGGGTGGTCTGTATGAGTGTGTCATTTCATAGTTTTGGGAAGTTTTCTTCATGATTTTATTTGTGGTATCCCATATTTTGTGTATATTCCTTTCCTGTGTTTAAATATTTTTTCCTCGAGATCCTCTTTTATCTTTAAGTACTGATATCCTACTTTTTGCTTGATTTGCTCTATTTATATGCTTTTTCTTTTGAGTTTTCTAGTTGGGTTATCTGTTTTTTTTTCAATTCTATATTAATCTCGGTTGTGTCTCCTTCAATGATTCAAACTATTTATAGAATTCTGTCTTCAGATTCTGATTTGTCTTCATCGTTTCCATCAACTTTGTGTTTTCTCAAGTTTCATTTAGGTGTTTATTCCCTTTAAGTTTTTCTTTCTCCTTGAATTTCACTGAGTTGTTTCCTTGGGTCTTCTTTAAACTCTCCAAATTCTTTGACAACGTTTATGATTTTTCTTTAAATTCTCTATCCTGGGATTCATTTACATAATATTCATGGGTAAACATTTCTAAAGGATTTGTAAGTTTTGGAGAGGAGAATCTGTCCCGATCTTTCATATTGTTTTTTTTACGTTTCCAATAAAATCTGGGCATGTGGATTTGTTGTTGATGTTGTTGTTAGTTCTGTGTCTGTTTTGTTTTTGTTTTTTGAGACAGGGTTTCTGTAACTTTGGAGCTTGTCCTGGAACTAGCTCTTGTAGACCAGGCTGGCCTCGAACTCACAGAGATCTGCCTGCCTCTGCTTCCCGAGTGCTGGGTTTAAAGGTGTGTGCCACTACCGCCCATTAGTTCTGTGTCTAATATGGATAGAGCTTGTTGGGGGCAGAATTGAGCATGAGAATGGGGTAGGCCTAGAAGTTGTAAATGGCTTAGGTTGAACTCAGGTGAACACGGGGAAGTGGGATGGTATGCAGGATGTGCATTCTAGTCCAAGCCTGGAGTGAGGGGGTAGATCTGGGGATGGTGGGGCTGGGGAGCGGAGGGTTAGGCAGAGTTACTTGGCTGGAGCCGGGAGGAGGATATGAAGCATCTCAGAGGGTGGGGAGAATGTATGTGCCATGGGTGGGTCCTGTGGGTCAGTGACAGGCAGGACACATCCTGGAGGGAGCTGGTTGTGGCACAGACAGGGGTAGGCAGATTAGGCTAGGGCACTGGATGTAAGTGCTTGGAGAGGGTCTAAGGGGAAGAAGATTAACCAGTATCACCAAGCTAGACCCTGGAGAAGGATGTCTTTTAGAGGTTTTAAAAAATGAATGCTATGTTTTAGATTTTAGAATGTTGTCCTGTGGTGCATAGTTCTATTGGTCAGTGTGTTTCTTTGATTTATCCATATAGTATATAATGGTAATTATATACTATATTCTGAGTAATAGATATTATCACCTCAACTACTGATCACTCTTTGTTGTGAGAAAAATACGTAATCTTGCCTTTTACTCTAGATGGCACCAGGACTCAGGTCCCAACGGGCTCTTCTCTTCTTTGTGCTTCAGTAGGCCATGTGCAGGACAACCTCTAACGTTTGTGTCCACACTCCTGTGTCCCAGGGTGTACCTGTTTCATGTATCGCGAGCTGCCTCTTCAAGGTCGATCTCACACCCGTCGTTTCCAGGAGACTTCATCCAGCCATGCAGCATTCCACTGGTCACTTTCTCCCCAAGATTCTGGGCGGCTCCTGCAAGACCATCAGTACAGCCTTTGTGCGAATACTGTTTCACGGCCATGGATGTTTGTCTTGTTTCTCTAAGTTGTTTTAAGTCTTGAAAGGAAAAGTATTTTGTGTCTGGATTACAGAGAGGTTACAAATGCTCCTTTGGGCAACTTTTACTAAAAAAAATAAAACCGTGCAGTTCCGTCTTTGCAATAAAGACTAGCAAACCCCTTCCCCTGGCTAAAACACTGCAGCACTAACAGCCTCAGTGGATCTGGGACCCTCATGGAACAAAACTTGTAGTCAGCCTGCCCCAGATGCCCCGCCATGCCATTTGTATTTTCAGGAATGTACCACTGGGCCCCCTAAAAAGATACAGAAAGGAGTGGGAGTCAAGAAAGTCTTTGGAAATTAAAGAAGGTGTGGCCAGAGGCTCCCCCAGAAACCTGTTCAGATGCTTTCTGGTAAACTCCCTATCACGGAGCTGTCTACTGTCTGCAGAAGATTCAAATCCAGGAGGCAATCCATGAAGCTGACTGTCCAGTCAAGACCTCTCTTTCCCTGCCTTCAGTAGGGAGAGTGGTCCATGAAGCTGACTCTTTACATTCACCATCCTCATCCTTCCTTCTTTCAGTGGAAACTTCTAGACTTAGTTCTGTGGGTTCAATAGAATGACAGTGACGAGCTCGCCGCTGGTTAGAGGTTCTAGGTGCTATTCCACAGCAAGGGCCTAGGTCTGAGATTCATAAATGCCCTGGCCAGAGTGTGAAATACTGCTCTTGTCTTTACAAGAGAGTAGGGTACCTGAGTGCAGGGAGTTTGGGTCAGGAAAAAGGAAGTCAGGAGGAACCCTTGGGGCAAAAATGTAGGCAGGGAGGCCAGGTCACCACGCTGCTGCTTTAGACACAGTGTTAGGAACTGGTTGCTCCACTGTTGTTAATGGAACTCGTGGATGAAGCAGCAGTTGTCTGGGGAAGGCTATTCATGTTAGTGTTCGTTATAGTTTGCTCAGAATTTATGTAACACGTTTTCCGTTTCCCTTGGAAAACGTCTACTCTACATCCTAACATTTAATCTGCAGACTTAATGGGGTTGACTAATGTGAGCTATAGGTGCTTGGCTATTTTGAAAGCAGGCCAACTTAATCTACTAGTACCATTTTTAGGCTCACAGGAAAAGGGGGAAAAGACAATTAAGAAACACAAGTAACTAGTGTACTTTTCTTGAGCGTTCTTAGTAAAAAAGAAGTGTGTATGTGTTTTTAAAATATGAAGGTCTGGTTTAAATAAAAAATTTAACCCTTCAGTATTTTAATATATATTTAAAGGTACAGGGTTTTGGGTGGGGTCTGCTGTATTGCAGCCAATATCCTGGCATGTTAGCACACACAAATCTCTGGTTTATGAGACACTGGGCGCAGTTACACAGAGGGTGGGGTAGACAAAGCAAAAGCAGTGTTTAAATCGTGCTTGGAAAACATTTGGGACTCAGTAGAAGCCAAAACCATGGGAACTGGCCTATATCCTTAGGGCTTAAAAGAGATCCAAATAGGCTTACCGTGGAATGGAAGTATGCGGAGTACCAGACCTCAGCCAGACAATCAGGTCTCACTTGTGTGTAAACTGGCTGTACGCTCAACTCTTGCAAATCTGGGCCTCAGTTTCTTTACCTGTAAATATGAGTGAGTTTCTAGCTCTTCATGGTGATAAATCATTTTAATGGGGTCTATTGGTGAACACAGTCTCTTTACTTACTTTCTTGGGGACTCTGTAGTGTGAAGGCTCTGGCTGCGTTTGTGGTTTGGACTTCTGGGTTCTCACCCACAATTCCAATAAGCAAAGGACCGTACGGCAATTATAAACATTGGTGGCAACATTAGGGTATCTACAAATCTCGCAGGTGTGAGCTACTTGGAAGACTTGTTCGTCTGGGTGTTTGTTGTGTGTCTGGATATAATCCCCCAGTTTTTGTGGTTGTATCAGTACTCAGAGAAACATGTTTAGGAAGACGTTTTGGATCAGTATGTGGTCTCCTTTATTCCCTAGTGGTGGCAATGGCGTGGATGCAAAGAGCAAGAAAGGCTGACGTTCCTGACTGAGTTCCTGCTATCTGCTGTCCTTGACCTCACTGACTCTTAGGAGCCACACAATGAGATCAAGTCAGGGAAGCGATCAAGTCTGAGATGTCGCACGATTTGTTCCAGGAGATAGGATTAAATTGTTCTGCCTGATTCAAAAGAGCGTCATTTGTTTATGTTGCTGTTTTTAATTACAAGACCAGACTGTCTCAATGGTTGGATTCCAGAGTGAGCTTTGCATTGAATGTTAGGATTCTACTGAAAGAGTTTTCAAAGATAAGGTCAGCAAAATGTACTTCTTATGAAGAAGTCATGGATTTGAGTATATTGAGAATATTAGCATGCTAAAAAATTAAAACCAACCCTCAAGTATCAAATGTCTCTTTTCCCATGAAGCAGCAGAGGACTTCCATCTTTCTGTCTATTTTTATTTCTCTTTAAAAATTCCCAAGTTTCTTTTTTTTACTCTCAAAAAAGGTCCTCTATTCACCCCCTCCCCCAATAAACTTGTCTTTAAATAGTTTCCAATTAGCCAATCAAGGTCCCAAGGATGAGTACATCAGTCTCTTTCCACGGCACTGGAGGAGACGAGAAAGAGGTTGTTTGAGTAAGTGATGTCATCCTCCGCTGGACTATTTAAAGCGAGAGTCCAGATGAGCTATGAGTGGCGTGGGAAGCGGTGGAGTTTTCTCTTCTGAAGAGAAGGGAACTTTCATATTTCCAGCATATTCTTAAAAGAGCATGAGTATTTCTGAGTGGTCAGGTTGAACACATTAAATTGCCATCTTCTATGTGAAATATGGCTGTGTTTCGTTCATTTCAATTTCATACATTCCATTGTTCCCAAAAGTTTTTAGACTCAAGTGGGCCAATGTTTTAGACTGTTTCGGTGTGTGTCTCACCTTTAACACAAAGGATCTATTCTGCCAAACAAGATAATTAAAGCCAAATAATGCCTCAGGGAATGGACAGTGTGGTGGGTACCATCCCCAATTGTGGCAATACAAAAAGAATTGATCTTTGAATGAATTGTCATTTATACGCTTCTCTGAACTAAGTTCAGAGTTCAGGTGCAGATGTGCCTGAGGTCCACGCAGTGTGAGGTGCAGCAACATGGAGGAGAACTAAGCACGACGAGAGTCTCAAGAACTCTAAGTCACAAAGCGGGTGGGGAAGAGAATCCCTGTCACCTGAAGATCATTATCAGCAGTGAATATAGTCACTGGGTTTGGTTTAGACTCCTGAGTCAACATTGTATTTTTCTGTTAAAAAAAAAAAAAAGAATTATGCTGAGTAAATTTCGGAGAAAAATGGGAACGTGAATAACCAAACGCTACCTAAACCATCCTCGGCGGTTAGTTCTACGAAAGATGGTATGAAGTACAGCTGTCATAATGCAGCCAGGGATGCCCGTAAGGATTGCGCTTGGTAAAAGCTTTTTGGAATCCCTTTCTTCTAACACATTCTTCCCTGTAGTGTGCCTAATGCCTTTTATCTTCTGCATGAAGCTCCCAGCAGTGTAGGTTTTCAAATGTCCTCATGAGCAGGTTCAAGGTAAACTAAGAGCCTTGTTGCTTGATATTCAGAGCTGGAGTCAGATTCGGTTCCAGGTCATTGGAGATTACAGAGCTCACGCTGGAGCATTAATAGACGCCAGACGAAGCTGCACGTGCAGGTTGGGCTTTAGAGGATGCCCCGAGGCAAGCACTTTTCTTACTCCACACAGCTAATTTCTGGTTGGCAAAGGACAGAATTAAGATCAGTCATAATATTTCCTTGTTTTCTTAATCTTTGTATGAAACATTTAAGCGCGCAAATCCTACCATGGATTGAATTAACTCGTAGGTCTTGGAAACGTGTGTGTGTGTGTGTGTGTGTGTGTGCGCGTGTGTGTCCCTGTCCATTTTAGAAACGTATCAAAGAAGGGTTCATGTTCAATCCCCTGCTAAATCTATTCACTTCACAGAGTAGAGTGCACTGAAAGAGATAAGGTTTGGATTGCCTTTGGGTGCAGATGCCATTTTCAATTGAGATATGCCTGCTGTTTGCTTTTGCTTAAAGATTTGGCTCCGGTAGACTTTGCTCTTTACTCTTGTACAGATACTTCAGGATGCTTTAGTGCAACAGCTTCCACAGATTTACTGGTGGGGGAAGGGAAATGTGTTGAGGTCACTGCAAAACTGGGTCCCAGGGAGCTTAGCATTCAGGCAGGATTGAATACTCCCACTGCTTTCCTTATCTTTTTCTATATGCAGGGAACTTGAAAGCAAACCCTCCTCACTGCCTTTGCAGTTCTTTAGTACCTATCCCCGTGAGCTAAGTCCCCAGTGCCTCCCACAAATGTGCCAGCCATTGTAGTCTCAGGAAACTCAGCCATAAAAGTACCCCAAAATAAGCTTTATTGCCAGACAAGTGTCATATTTGATACATAGACCTACAAAAACAAACACAACCAAAATCCATAAGTTTTTCCTCACAAACACTTGATTACAAATTTACATTGTTTTTCTTTTTCTTTTAGTTATTAAAAACAAACAAAACAAAAAAGCCCCCAAACATTGGATATAGCTGGTGACTACTCTTTGGTCGACACAGGTGTGAGGGATGACTGGCAGTCTGTGTGCGCTTTGGCCATTTCACGGATGAGGTTTCAACACTGGTCCAGGGATGGGTTCTCTGAAGAGAAGAACATGGACATGTGCTCTTAGTGGGACCTGCTGGTGGAGCATCTTTTCAAATGGCAAAAGCAAGCTAAACATCAGTTCATGTTACAAAGGTATTTCATACACAATAAGCTATGATAAAATGAGGCATATGGTGTATAACTACAGTATTAATGAAAAATTCTAAAAAAAAAAAAAAACCCACATGGGTTTTAAGAAAAAAACAACATCAACATATATTCCTTGGCTGCGTGGCATGATTGTTTGCACATATGGCAATCCTGAAATAGCTTGTACCTAATAAATGCACCATTAATCGATGACAGCACCAAACACGAGAGAACGCCAGGTGTTCCTATTCCGAGGAACAGCCGTTCTTCAGCTGCCTGGGGGACCACAAGTGTGCAGCGCGCCCTGGTAAGAATGAGGTGTTGTGGGCGGCACATGTGGCCCCTTGAGGTTAGGAGAAGGAAATACAGTACAGTTTGGCCTGCATTGCTAATGGTCTCACAAGCAGTCAAGGTATTTTGCTACAGAGGTTGAGTTTCCTCTACTGTTGCCTGGTGAAGTCTGGTGATGTGAAACACTGTCACGTGAGCTGCTCTGGCTTTGAGCTTTGGATAGGATCAAACGACATTCGCGTCTTTTAAAATATCGATTACACTGCCCGTTCAGCTCCTCGAGACTTTCTTTCGAATAGTCAGGGGCATACCAGTTGGAGGGCTGGCAGAGAAACCAAAGGAAACATCTCTTGAATGTACTGGATTTCTTTTTCAAAGCACCTCTAAAAGAAATAGCTCAAATTTATAAATCTAAAGAAAACCAAGCGAGTTTCCCTTTTTGTTTACATAGTTTGTTCATTTCTCCATATATTACTGCATTAAAATAAATAAACATCTATATTTTTTTAATTAGCAACTATAGCAAAATACCCAAAGTGTTCCAGACTGCTAACAGGAAGAAAGCTCACATTATTTTTGTGCATTTAGTGCCATATGCTGATCTCTTTGAACATTTAGGTTTCTTTTTTCAATATATTTTAAAATGAAGTTATATAAAAAATACAGTAACTATGTTTGCCTTTGCACTCAAATCTTTGGCCATACTGGAGCCTAAATTACCCCTCCCTGTGAGGGTCAACATTCCAAAGTCTGAATCAGGGAGGAAAGGAACAGAAGTCTTTTTTTTTTTTTTCCTCTTTCCCTCTATTTAAAATTAGTCACTGACATTCCAAACACTTCTGAAGGCTGGCGGTGCTGGGGTCTGAACTGGGACCCAAGTCTGCAAAGGGCTAATACAGTTCAATCTGCAGCTTCATTCTGAGAGCCTCCCCCAGCACCCCCAGGAGGTAGTCATCCTCATTGTGTTCCTCCAGCTTCCGAAGCTCCTTCTTCCCGTAGAGAGGGATGCTGCTGATTTCCAGTGTGTACGTGCCAGGGGTGAGCTTCTTCTTGGCCGTGTGCAGGTAGCTGAGCCCATTCCTTTGGTGGATTCGGAAGACGCCTTCGTCATTCCCTTGGGAGATGACGTAGCGGATATGGTTGTTGAGGGGCTCAATGGCAGGCACCAGTTCGAGGATGTGCTCCTTGGAGCCAAGGCCAGAGAGGTTGAACTTCATGTTGACTGGGCTGTCCATGGCAACGCTCTCTAGGCTGATGTGCTCCACCTGGGGAAAGAGCGGGACCACATTTGAGTTTTTACAGAGCACACAGTGGACTCAGAAGCCATCCATGGCTGGTGGGTGACAGTCACGGTGGCAGGTTTAGGCTGTTCCCTGTCTGGCCATCAGCTGTCTGTCAAAGAGGCTATTGTAAATAGAGGTGGGGCAAAACTTCATCTCGTGGAGGAAGCCCCCTGCAAATCTTCCTGATTCCCACCTGGCCCCAACAAGATCATTAAAGTTTCAGGACTTAGGCCACAGGCAATAGCCACATAGGTAGGTCTTCTGATGAGTTTACAGGATACAGTGCTTATCACTCAGTAATTTTAAACTGAGAGACAGTCATTTTGATCTGGTGTCGTGGCCCCTCGTAGTCTGCCCATGTTTCAGGGGATGGCCACGTACTTTTAGGCCTATGGGCAGCCCTAAGTATATCCAGTGGGACATTAATTAAAGAAGTGGGGAGGGGCCGGGTGGTGCATGCCTTTAATCCCAGCACTCGGGAGGCAGAGGCAGACGGATCTCTGTGAGTTCGAGGCCAGCCTGGTCTACAAGAGCTAGTTCCAGGACAGGCTCCAAAGCCACAGAGAAACTCTGTCTTGAAAAACAAAAAAACAAAAAACAAAAAACAAAACAAAACAAAAAAAAGAAGTGGGGAGGGTAATAGGTTGTGTCAGGAGGTTCTCTGCAGGGAGCCGGAAGGCAGAAATGGGGACCGATATGCATTTTGTACATGTGTGAAATTCTCACCCATTTGAAAGAAGAAAAGGACAATTTAAGAAGTGAGTCTAATTTTATCTTTTCTGGGGTCAAAATGAGAAGACTATTCAACAGTAGGTCTTGCTCCCACGGAAACCATCACGCTCAAGGCTGGGCTCTGAGTTTGCTAAGGATCTCAGAATACACCGAGTCTGAGCCAAGATGGGTGAAAGCCAGCGGTTAGGGCCCAGATAACAGGATCCGAATTTGTCAGCTGGGGTGTGAGGTAGGATTGCGCTTTAGTTAGACATACCAAAAAAGCCATAATGCTTTGATGTGGGTTTGTGCTCAAGTGAGGCTGTGGCTATGGTAGCTAAGAGGAACCCATCATTATTTAGAGAGAATTATGTTTCATGTACCGCATCATGTATCTTGATGAATGATTTGTCATGATTACACATCCTTGAATACTTCAGTCTACTTAAAAGTAAATGTAACATTAACTTGTTTTTTTTTAAAATACTGTCAGAGATTTTGGGGCTAAATTAGTATGGTCCTATAGATAAGAAAAGGTTCAGGTGTGCAGAAAACTGAGACAAGCTGCCAACTCATAGAGTCAGTTAGTTATTGGTGACTGTAGTTTATTTTTTGATTGTTTTTGTTTTGTTTTGTTTTTGGCAGGAGCAATTCTCAGCAATATTAATTGGAAAGAGAGGTGACTTGTGAAATCATACTGTCTCAGGCCTCAGGAGAAATCACCCTACATGTGGTTTATTAATCTCTAAGAGTTAGGTGCTTGTGTCCTGTGAGACACAGGGGCTGAGGAACAGATCCAAAACCAGGCAGCCTTTGGTCCAACTTACCGGAGTCTGGGAAGTTGGACCTCTTGTTCTTTACAAAAGGCAAATTAATTGAAAACAAAATTTTACGATGGGTAAGACCTATAAGCACAGAGCAGGTGACTGGGAAAATTCAGAATCATTTCACTTATGAATTATTTCCAAATAATTATTTCTCAAGTGGGCATCTTCTACTATGTGGCACAAATTAAGACAAAATGATTTAGAACTGAATCACTGTCTTCCTCAGGGCTTTGTGGTGTAGACATCATCCCAACTAATTTTAATTGCTTATCTTTGCCACACTGGATCTGCCAATTTACCCATTAACTATCCAGATAGACTGAATTGTGCTGAAGCTGAGAGCCTATAAATGGCACTGTGACAAGATGATGTGGGTACTCTTTTTTTGGGGGGGGGGCAAAGCAGGGTTTCTACCTCCAGGTCTACTCACAGCTGAGGCTGGCTCAGGCTCCTGCACGCTCCTCTTCTGCCTGCCGTCTTTCTTGGGGAAGCCATTGATTTTGCACTCGTAACATGCTTCTGGGGACAGGGCGTTTTCCTCATCCACCTCCGTGTCCGCAGAGAGGTACTGTCCTTTGTTGAAGCCCATCCCTGAGACACAGTGGCTGTTCGTGAGGAAGAAACACGATTAGACATTACCGTCAGCCTGGGCAGTCGAAAGAGCCTTCAGAAACATGGACACCACAGAGCAAGTGCTGAACCACTGTTTCTCAACCTGGGGTGCGACTCTTGAGGGAATGTCAAATGGCCCTTTCACAGGGTTCGCCTGGGACCATCAGAAAACACAGATGTTTACATTATGATTCACAACAGTAGCAAAATTACAATCACGAAGTAGCAATGAAAATCATGTTATGGCTGGGGGTGGGGTCACCACAACGTGAGGAACTGTATTAAAGGCTCACAGCATTAGGAAGGTTGAGAACTACTGGCTTAGACTCTTAATCACAAAACCCCATCTTCGTGGTTCTGTTCTTTACCACACAGAGAGTGAGAGTGCCCCTTGGTTTGAAACAACAAAATTCTGAGGACGAGCCCTGCACTGCCTCAGCTTGTAATCCGAACTAGACCAAAGCACGAAAAGGTAGACTTACTTAAGGACCTAAAAGCAGCACTGGACGTCCAAAGACAATGGTAAGAGAAAACTCTGCTGCTTCATAAGCCTGAAGCTGGTTCTTACTGCCCAGAAAAAATATCCCTGCTTTAGCAGCTGGCATTTCTGAATTCCTATTTTAGTTAGCAAAGAGAGGCAATGTGTTGGCTCTGAAGAGACCTGTACTAGGCCCAGTCTTTGCTGTTACATGTGATGGTATAGCAGTTGGGGGAAGGTTGGTCCATGTCCCTTAGTGCTGCCTCGTCTACTATTTCTTTCAAAGGAGATCGTCCCTATTTCTAGATTACCATCTTCTGCATCACTGAAGAACACTCTCTGGGTAGAAGGGTGCATGGAGCTAGCACTCAGTCATGAGTGGGAAGATTTGAAGTCAGTTGCCCAAGGGGAGCCAGCCTTGTAGAGAAGGACTGTTCCCTTCCTGGACTACATAAAACCAGAGAAGAAAAGAAAGAGATGAAGTCCTTCCTCAGAGATTGCTGGGCTCAGCATCAGAAAAAAAAAAAAAAGTCATTTCTACGTTGACCTCTTGCAGTTAACACACGCGCTGCATAAGCTTTCAACCGGCCTTGAGTAGGAATGAATCAACTGCAGCCCTTACAAGGAGCAGAGTGATAACTCAAGTCCTCGGCTCTTTACAAAGGAAGTGACTCTCACTTCTGGTGCCTAAGTCCCAACCCTTCCATTTCTTGGGCGGGAAGCAAGACTGCCTGAGCTCACTGGAGAGAGGCATAACCAGACTCTGCTGTTGTTGGGGACTACGAGTTGCCTTACCCCTGTCCCACTCTGAAGTAGCCCGGCGGACAGCCGCAGAGGTAGCCCCCTTCCGTGTTGGAGCAGCCATAGCTGCACGGGTTGTTGGAGGAGGAGCACTCGTTCACATCATGGCAGGCGCTGGAGAACTGGTCAAAGGAGAACCCGGAGGGGCAGGCGCACTTGTAACTTCCCAGGGTGTTGTAGCAGGAAGCAGAGCCACAGGCCCCAGGGTTGGAGCACTCGTTCTCATCTGTCCGAGGAAAGAAAGAAGCGTTTACAAGGGGGAAGGGGCGTGGACAGGAAGATGGCCGGGGGTGGGGGGGGTGGGGGGGTGGTCTCCACGAGCCTATCAGTTTATAGGATAGAGAACTTCAAAAAAAAAATACTATTTTGGCTAACTTCAAAGCAGTCAGAGAGTTAACTACAAAATACTTCAAAAACACTTCTTTAATTAAAGGCAAAAACAAAAACAAAAACCCCAAATCAGAACAAAACAAAACAAAGCCTCACACTGCCCTTTTCCATTCTATTTGTACTATTTCTGAGTATGTGGGTAGCCCTTAGGGACAGATATTTGCAGTTTACCTAATGAATAATCCTTTTGTTCTCTTAACAAAGGGTTATTTCAAACAACAGATTGGTATTGCCAGGGCTTGGGGGAGGGAAGAAGCGGGAATAATGGCCCCTGGGTATGGGGTTTCTCCTGGGGGCTGGCAGCTGAGACTATTGGGGTAGGTAGGTGCTGCACGAGTCCCTTGGAGAGGGACACACTGAAGCCATTCAGCTGAAGTGATAAAAGGGTGTGTGTGATTTTATGGTATGTGAGTCATGTGGATTTTTTTTTTTTTAAGCTCAGCTCCTATCAACATTTGTGTCTACTGCCCCTCAGCACGTCCCCACCCCTTTGTGGATATGGGAGAGGGAGTCTACGGAAAATTCAGAGCCTTTTATGAAAATATTGGAAATGGCCCTGCTTGACTCTGTTGAACCAAGACTGGTTTTAACTGCTCCGGAGCCTGCCTGGTGCAGACCCTGCCTTCTGCGAGGGTTGCATCCTGCCATTAGCTGACACCGAGCTCTTAACCGTTACATGCTCAGCTTTGGCCCGTGGAAGCCTGGCAGGAGCACCATCACAGGTCTGTTTTCAGTTGCTGTTATCACAGATTCAAGGCCCCACGGTGCTTTTGACTTTGGAAATTATGAGCTCGCATTTAACTGTTGGGTTGATAGATAGCCCTGGGTTTGGCTCCTTTGAGCTTTATTATAACCCAGATTTCACCCTGGGCACAAATCACATCTGGTGCATGGAATTCTTTCCATTCTTGTGACTGAATATGGAGTGTAGAGTGTCTGTGGACATATTTCAGCCCAAGTGGGGAAGCAGGCCCATCTGTGAGTATACGTATCCAGGGAACACAACGATTACAGGGTGTGGGGGCAGGGACCTGCAGTGGCTCATGAGATCTCCTAGATGGAGATGGGACTCAGCAGAGGCTGCTAGAAAGGAAATTGAACTTCATTAAGCACAGGATAGAGGCTACCCAAAGGACAGGTAGTAGGTGCATTTTAATGAAATGAGCATAGTTTTAGAGTTAAATGAGACAACTTAAGCGTTGAACTATGAGTCATTGAATATAAAATATGCTCAAATTACCTAATGTGTGAAATCCCCGGGCTTTATTACATGCAGAGAAAATATATAAATTCTCAGTAACTTGGCTACATGGGACCTGAATGTAACCAGTGTTTTATTTCTATATTTGAGAGACTTGGGATTCTGCCCCGAAGCTTCATCCGCATTTATAATTAGTTCTCACATGAACATGCCACATTTCTCTTCTAACACGGAATCTCAGATTATAACTTAATGAATGCCATGTTCCCACTATGACTTCATTCAGGCATTGTGTTAGGTTGAAAAATTACCAAGAAAGCCAACTGAATTTGAATGTTCCACTTACAAGAACATTTTAGAACAGGATAATGTCTCTGGAAGCATCGAAAGATCTCATATTTATATGCTAAAATATATAGCATGATAACATTGTATGTATTTAGCTAAGTATGGCCTTGTTTAAGTATACTGTGAATTAAAATGCCTTGCTAGTCTATGTTGGGAAAAGTTTATACTATAGAAGGAACTGAAAGCGATCGGCAGTAAATGGCAAAAAAATTTGCATACTGAAGCATTTTCTTCATGGGCTAGGGTTTGCAAGAGTCACACAGTTTCAATTCTGAACAATCACAATATGTGTCGGGGGTTGAGAGTGCCACCTACATCCGGACAGTATATGTTCTAAACGTTCTCTTGATTCCCTGGGCTAACTTACAGGAAACTGACTAAAAGTGGGAAACTTACTAAAGTGGGAGTTTGGAAGGAAAGGCTTTTCCAAAATGAACACTTTCAAGAGAACTTTTCCTTTCCTTGAATTGGTGGCAACATGAATAGCACCATAAACCTATGACTCTGTCCGCTCAACAAGAGTTTGCTGCACTGACTGACAGCTTCGGCTGTGCACGAGAGGCCTCTGAGAACACTACTTGAATGTCCTCTTCAGAGCCTCCTACCAATCACAGGGCATTGATACCAGCAGTCACAGAAAATCTGAACTTTGTCATGGTTCTTTTTCTTATGCTAACTTGTTGCTTTTGTTAGCTTCCTTCCTGGCGGGAGTAATTTCACTCTATTTCTGCCAAGTATCTGAGCTAACGTTCCAACTGTTACATGGTTTAAAGGCAAGAAGAGTGCCGGCTTTATCAGAGGCCAGCTGAATTCCTGGGAGGACCCAGAACCTTGGAAATCAGTCTCTGCTTGTCTACCAAGGGAGTGGCTGTTTAGAGATAACCATTTTAGGAAAGAAAAGCTCCTAACCAAGCCTTGCAATTGGGGAGACCGGCTTATGTACTTTTGATCCCCTTTCTTTCTGGGTCTCGCTGGCCTTGGATTCTCCTGCTTTAGTCTGTGGGTGCTGGGACTGAGGGCACACATTCCCACACCTCTTTCTTGGTGGGTGCTGGTGCCTTGCTCAAGGTGTTTCTCTCGTCAGAAGGCACATGGGTCTGGGTCAGGGCTCTGGCAGCCTGGGCTAGAGCACTTAACTCAAGGAATTTGTGAAAAGGCAATGGGAATTGTACCTTATCCTTTCAAATGTCACTCAGGTAATTTCAAATAGAAACTCCAAAGTCACTAGAAGCCTGCGCAGAAAGTTTTGCATTGGATGTTTATAGGTCACTTAAGAAGTATAAAAACTTGAATCGATGACTTATACATGCTATCATTTCTATTTAAATTCCCTCTAAACCCAAGAATTCGGTGTGAGATAACTTATAGAGAATGATCCTTTCGTCTTATGTTTTGCAGAGCTAACCGAGAAGCCTACAGTCCTTACTAAAATGATGGCCTTGGGAGTTTAGAAACATGATAATCTAATAAAATTCTACATCATCTCTAATAGTCAAAACCACTATTGTCTGTATGGTAAAGAGCTTGCCAGCACTTGGCCTCAGTATATGAATGAATGTATCACGTCATAGGCAATTCTATGACATTCTCTGTCTCTGTCTCTCTCTCTCTCTGTCTCTGTCTTTGTCTCTCTCTTCTCTCTCTCTCTCTCGCTCTCTCTCTCTCTCTCTTTGTGTGTGTGTGTGTGTGTGTCTTTCTCACACACACATTTTCTTTGAAGGAAAAAGGAAGTGTATTATACTTATGAAAAAATTTTGATTGGCAACTTCATCGTTTTGGTAATCATCAAAAAACTTAGTTTTACCCTTTTATTTCCCCAGCTGCAGGTTTTTAATCTTTTTAATTAATTTTTAAAGTTAGTGTATAACGTAATGGTTTTCATTTGTGACACTTCCCTACATATAGTCATTATCCCTTGCTCTAGATCACAGGCTGCCTCTGCCTTTCCTCCCACAGATATGCACTGCTGGTGCAGTAAAGCATCTGCCCCTGGCCTGGCAGGAGGCCACAGTAGAGATAAGAACTTCACAGACCTTGTGTGCTTTCTTCTCAGCTCATTGAACTGTCATTAGGAAATTCTTTGGAGAAGAACATAAAAGACCAAACCAAGTTCGTTTGGTGGATCGTTACACTACATTTGAATGATGTGATGTGTGTAGTAGCTTAAATCACCTCGTAGACAAGAAGGCATCTGCCATTCTCTGGGGGGTGGAGGGGGGGGGTTGGCAGCTTCATTTCCCTTCTGATTGGCAAGGCAACTTCTACTCTCAAGATGTGCTGGCCGGTACAGCTATGGAGTATGTTCGAATAGAACCAAGAAACTGGGCATATGCTAAGTGAGTTTTTGACCAGTGGTTTCCATGGCTATGACCAATGTGAAGAATAGAATGGAATGCCTATGTTTTTTCTTTTGCAAGTGTTTTTGTCTGGAGTGGTCAGCAGCACTCGCTGTGACTAGTTGCCTTTTCTATGTTGAGACACTGTTACGGTGACAGGAGAGAACAGACAGACTGGCTTCAGTTCTTAGACTTCCTGACCAGGCATGGTGGTGTATGCCTCTTGTCATATACCACAGCCCTGGGAAGCAGAAGTTGCAGGCCAGCCTGAGGCTACATAGCAAGTTATAGACAAGCCCGGCCTGTGTAGTTACAGTTCATTTGGATTTTAATAAATAAAGCTTGCCTGAAGATCAGAGAGTAAAGCAGCCCCACTGGTCAGCCTTACAGACCAGGCAGTAGTGACATACACCTTCAATCCTAGTAGCCACACTAGTTGCCATAGCAATGGGCAGTGGTGGTGCGTGCTTTTAATCCCAACCCTAGAGAGGAATGTAAGATGGGAGGAGACAGCTTTCAGACACAGTCTCATTCTGAGACTCCTGGAGGCAGGATCATCATTTCAGACTGAAGTAGAGGTAAGAAAGAGCCAGTGGCTGGTTGTTTTGCTTTTCTGACCTTCAGGCTGAACCCCAATATCTGTCTCTGGGTTTTTATTAGGCATGCTACAGAACTATATGAGGCCCTGTCTCAAAAAGGAGGGGAAGGGCCCTTTAGATTTCTAAGAGGGTAATGCATGATGAGTTCTTCCACAGCCTAAACCTCACAAATTACTGACTGGAAAGAAAGACATGGTGAAGGAAGACATTTTTGATGCCATGCTCAATAGCCTCACAGTATACCAGAGAGAGAAAAGGACTACACCTGTAGCTGATGTGCCTTTCAATACTCCAGAGACGGGTTTATTTTGGATTATGTCACAAGTACAGAGCCTAGTAGAATAAACCCCGGCGTGCATCGGTGTTTTTATGCAGACTTCCCCTGTCCACCTTTCTCACAGTGAGCACGAAACCCTGGACTTCACATGCGCTAGGCAAGTGCTCTACCACTAACACTAAAGTGAGAAAAGTAAGTGCCCGGGAATGCTCACCAACACACTGATTCCACTGGTAGTGTTGAATGTATCCCTGCGGGCAGCCGCACCGATAGCCGCCGAGGATGTTCTGGCAGCCATGTTGGCACCTGTGGTTCCCGTCGCATTCGTCAACATCTGCAAAAAACAACCCAACGATGGTCTTTACGGTTCCCGTGTTCAAGGCGTTCCAAACACAGCCTTCAAGGGGACACACAAACAAGGCATGGCGTGCAGAGAGACCGGGCCTTCCTGCCACAGGATCGTTAAGTCAGCGGTGGTGCAAAGAATAGCTGAGATAAGAAACCACCTCATTCTTAGTGCCGTCCACAAGACCCTGGCATATCAGCGTTCTGAATCACAGCCTAATTTCTGCAAATCAACCATAGTAACCACAAATATGGTGCATTCTGAATTGATTAGCTCCATATGGTATGATTTATTTGGTAAATTATATATATATATGTATATGTATACACATACATACATACACACACACATATATGTACATTACAGACTCTAGTTGATTCAAAATGGTTCACATGTAATCCTCATTGTGGGGAAGACACAAAAGCCATGGAGATATCGACAAGGTGTAATGGCTTTGCATGCAGATTTTTTTTTTTTTGGTTGGTCAAGACTAATTAGATGCAAAGCCTTTTTAAGTATTTGAATATGTTGTTATTTTTAGGCAAGATGTGGTATGATACATATGGAATAATTTCTTTGTTAATATATGCATACACTTTTGGAATGACAACTAAGGCTTTGAAATCTACCCCAAAAGAGTGAAGTAAAATTGGCATGTCTGATGTGTGTGTAACAAATTTACATGGATAATTAATAAACGGTATCTTATGTGGATGGTTGTGAGCTGAATTCACACATGGCAAGCAGCTGTAGGTTCAGAATGCTTTCAATGTCTATTGACTTCAAATGCAAAATTAAAATTACAATTTTTAAAGCAAAAAACTGACTGAAAAAAAAATACAAAAAGTCCTATAATTCTTACAAAGAACATTCTAAAAAAAATTGAATGTTTCTAGAGTTGAAAACCACATATTTCCTGGAATAATAACTTTAAAAAGGACGACTAACTCAATACTATAAATTGCAACACATTCTAAAGATATAGATGTGAGGAGGCCTTCAACATTAACATATTCATCTTCCTATACCTGAGCATCTGCCAAGAAAACACTCAAGACCATGAGTCTTATGTATCTCCAAGTCAGTGTTCTTTTGGATTTTGAAAAAAAAAAAACCACTTATTTCATGCGAGGCACCGTAGGGTCCCACGAGTAAAGAGCACGGGGCAAGGGCTTCCGTGTACTAAAGGACAATATTCATCAGCTCCCTGTACCCAGTTAATTATTGTTTGTGTGTGTGTCTTTGTATGTGGTGTGCATGCATGTGTTTATGAATGGTCTTATGTATATAAGTATATATATATGTATATATGAGTGCATATATATGTGTGTATATGTATATATGTGTGTATATATATATATGTAAGTCTATATATGTATATATGTGTACGTGCAGAAAGGTATGTGCATGTATGTGTGTGTGTGTGTGTGTGTGTGTGCGTTTGTGTGTGTTCCTCTACAGTGCTCCCCCACAGAAATTGAGGCAGGGTCTTTTGCTGAAGTCCGAGCGTTGTCGATTCCTGTTGTCTAGCTCTCCACCTTGTCCCACAGAGCCCAATCTTGCCTCTAGAGCCCTGGGATTACAGAAGAGGCACCTATTTGACATTTGCCTGGGTTCTGGTGACCTGAACTCTGGTCCTCAGGCTGGCGTGGCACATGCTTTATGTACTAAGCCGTTTCTGAAGTCCAAACATTACAGATTCGTTTGCACACGAACTCACCTTCACAGTTCAGCCCAGAGGCATCAAGAGAGAACCCTCTTTGGCATTCGCAGCTGAAGCTCCCAGGGGTATTTTGACAGATTCCTTTTGCTCCACAAAGTGAAGGCTGAGACCCACATTCATTATTGTCTAGCAAAGCAACAAGATGGATGGAAAGAGTCAAGCATTCTGGTATGTAGTATGTGAACTAAATCTCTCTGCGCAGAATGAGCAGATGGATACAAGCTCAAGTTTCCATTATGTGGAGAAAGCGTTCTAGACAACATTAAGTCTGAATTTATTAGCAAGAGTAGTATAAGAAGTGCATTTTTCAGGGACTTGAAACCAGAATGTCTTTTAGAGTTATTAGAGGCACCACTCTGGATAATGTGGACTAAGAATCTCTTAATATGCGCCTTCTAAAATAAAACTGAAAAAAATCCCAGTATGGCTATTAGCCTTTCATCGTGTTTTATCTGAGCATCGCAGCAGGATGGGATATAAAACTGAAGCACTGCCTCCAACACAAAAGTGTGTTGAGGGCTTCTGCATCTGACGCCACAACTTAGGACGTCACGTGGAAGCGCCGCGCAGTGTGCCCACCGCACAGTGTGCCCACCGCACAGTGTGCCCACTGCACAGTGTGCCCACCGCACAGTGTGCCCACCACACAAATGCATCCATGTTCCCTACAACTTCTTCAGGCCAGACTGAACTGTGGCCCTGCACCCATCGGACATCTGCAAGGTACCTCGACTCTGATTTGCCTTACCGATGCAGGCAGTGTGATGCTGGGTGAAACCGGGGGGACATTTACAGGTGAACCCCCCCAGGGTGTTGACACAGAGGAACTGGCAGTTGTGCTGTTTGGTTTGACATTCATCGAGATCTGAAATGACAGAGAAGTCCAGGAGGATCAGAAGGGTCGTTCAGTTGTGAATAATGCGGTCTCATGAAACCACAGGAGCTGTGCGTTTTCTATGGGGGCGTTTGGTTTCCATTTCAGCTCCAGTCTAGGAAGGTTCACATATGCTTATTAGGAAAGGTTTGAATGTGCACATTAAACAGCCTAAGTGTGGAAGGCTACCAGCCAGGACAGGGTGGCTAAAGGTTTGTAGGGCAAAGCTTTCTTAAAGTAAGAACGGGATGGGCAAAACACAGCAAGTCCACCATTTTCAAAGCTAACATGGGAAAGCAGTCCTTGTATTTAATGTAGTTTAGGACATGGATGGTTACTTATTAAAGGGACGACTAAATAAAAAGAGAGTTTGGAGATGGAGGAAGGTTTAGCAGATTCAAATGGAAACACCATCACGAAAATGAGAGGAAGCAAAAACTTAAGTTTCTGCTGGGCGTGGTGGTGCATGCCTGCCCCAAAGACAGTTAACAAACCCCAAACCAGAGCAGAACAAACAAAAATAAAACAACTGGAAATTTAGGATTAATGTCTTATAGGAAACACTTCTTATAGGAAACTCAAAATCTGATTTTGGTTTGAGAGAAACTTAATTTGGGAAAAGTAAGTTCCCTCTACAGAGGAAGGTATGAGCTCCACACATTTTATAAACACTGTGAAAAGTCAGTTCACGCAAACCATTTCTCTAAACAGGGTCAGGAACATCCCAGAACTTGCTGCTTTTTCTGCACTTATTTTTTTTTTTAATATAAGTTGGAAACAAAACCTTGCTTGACAGAAAATACCATCTGCTCAATCCATTAGTATCACGAATTGGAGGGTTCATGTAAAATCTAACACAGTATGGCATTGAAGCCATTTTAGTGATCACATTTAGCATGGTAATTACTTTTAATACTCCACGGAACGTGACACACACACTGACTTTTCTCCGTTCTACAGGAAATGTTAATGTAAGACTGTGGAGAGATGAAGTCAGATGTAAGCAGCAACAGAAAATCTAATTTCTCACGCACTGTTCCAACTCTTGCTTCAATATTTTTTTAACTAAAAAGTTACCATATGAATGCATGGATTATGCTATTTTCATACACATGCATCATTGTAATTTTCTCAAATTTATCCTCATTATCTCTTCTTGTTTTTCCTCTTGCCTCTGACCATCTCCCAAGAAGTGTTCTTCAACTTCCATGTCATGCATATTTTCTTTTACATTTTTATCTTAAAAGTTTTTAAAACTGATATTGAAGGCAGCATACAAAAGCTTAGGTTTCATTATGGCATTTCTAAACTCCTTTATAACAGAGTTTAGAGTCTGTATGTCAGAAAACATGATATTTCCATTCTTGAAGTTGGTTTATTTTGCTTAATGTGATGACATCAAGTTCCACCCACGTTTCTTTGATGTAATTTTGGGTTTCTGGCTGGAGGGGGAAAAAACAACCTCCATTATGTGTGCGTGTTTGTGTGAACACGTGCAGACATTCTGTGTTTTTCCTTTTTTTTTAATTTCTAAGAAGTGAAATATTGTGACTTAGATTTTAAGTTCGTCTTTCTTCCATAATGGGAGGCCTGGTGCAGTTTTCTGGGAAGCAGGGTTTTAATAGGGGAAGCATAAGCTACATCTCTGGCCACTAAGATACAAACATTACTGAAGAGAGAGACAAGGGCCGCTGGCTCTCCTCACCTTTGCACGTCTTTCCGTCCTCCTGCAGGACATACCCCCGGGGACAGGAGCACTGATAGCTGCCCTCGGTGTTCTTGCAGATAAAGTTGCATGGTTTTGGAGACTGTGAACATTCATCAAGATCTATGGGGAAGGACCATGAACATGAGAGCCCTGGTTACACGAAACGGCCAGCCCTTCTCCTGCCCCCACCTTCCCACTTCATCTTTCTTGATTTTCCTCTGCCACTTACAGTGGCATCCAGCCAGAAATAAACGACTCTTAGAACAGTTTTCTCAAAGGTAGCAGACTGGCCTACTGTGAAGATCAATGCACACATCCTGGCTAAACCTTGTAATGTCTAGACAACTGTCTGGGCTCATTTTTTTCCTTCAGATTCATTAGGCTGGCTTAGACCCTGGAGGCTTCATCAGTGGGATCTCCCACCTTGTGCCTTCTGGACACTTCCATTTCTTCACTGTCTCTCCAGAGTGGGTTTAGTCTGAGCCACTGGCTCCCCATTGTAGCCTTTCATGGATGTCCAATGACTGCTCTATTCACCCGTCAGGCTCACATCACTTTTCCCTCCTTTTTTTCTTTTGATCCCAGGGTGGTGCTACATTGTGGCCTTTCTACACAGCTGGCTATTCACAGACTCTCATTGCTAAGACATACTGAACTGTCCTCACAGGGACAAACCACCTCTTTACTACCAGGCCTGGGACTGACAGCAGGTAATCTCTATTTCCTCCACAGAGCTCACGGGATGGAGGACTTGGCATGGAGAAAGTTCTCAATTAGCAACCTGGTCCTGGCTTCTCCTGTTTGCTGTTTCTACTGCGTGAGTCAAATGTGTGTGAGGGGTCAGTTGGCTTTTCTTAAATCTGATGTTTTGTATGCCAGGGACTTGTTACTAAAGTAGGTAATTTAAGAGGATATTGCAGAAGCTGAGGAAATACAAAGAAACTAAGAAATGCTTGAAAGACAAAATAACCCTAATTAACTAACTAAATAAAGAAATAAAGGCTATTCTCTAGCCTTCCTTTTGCCACAACATGGTGTGCATCAGACAATAAAAAATTAAAAAAAAAGATACATTGTAGAACAGCCAAAAGACGCTGTAGCGAGACTGCTTTGCAAGGAGAGATTCTAGATGATGCCTAGTTGCTTCGTTTCATGAAAATTGTAGAAGTGCATTCTGTTTCACACACAAACACACCGGAGTCACAAGAAAAGTCTTTTCCACCAATTACATGCACATTTGTAAATTTTAAATTAAATATAAAATGTTAAAAGCACATTTTTCAATATTGATGTTTCCCTGATGACACAGAATTCGAGATGGAGTGGACCCGCGCCCCACACAAGAAGACTGAAAGGCAAGAACCCCATCATCAAGAATAGCACCCTTGACAAGTCCAGCGTCCTTTAGGGGTAGCGGCATAGACAAGCGCTCCACCGACTGCACTTGGTCTGGAGGAAGCAGGAGTTGCCAAACCCCCTGTGTACAACCTCCTCTTACCTACACAAGCTGTCCCGCTGATGTCGGTGGTGTAGCCAACCTTGCAGAAGCACCGGAAGGTGCCCATGGTGTTGACACACTGGCCATTAGAGCAGAGGTTCGGCATCACCTTACATTCGTCGATGTCTGCACAGCAGGAAATAAAGAGAAAGGAAAAGAAGTTGATGTCTGAACAGTGGGGGCGACTGGAAATGAGGAGGAATGAAGGGACAGACATGAGGTGGCAGTGAGCACCCACAGAAGTTCCAGCGTGACTATGGGGAGGGGAACAAAATCACCTGAAGAGGCGGGGAGAGAGAAATAAGGAGGGCCACGCTGCAGGCTTATGCTGGACTGTTTATCCTTTCTGCATTCTGAGTAGGAGTTACTATTTTTTAAATATATATTTCAGAAAGCTACCTCTTGGAAGCCTGGCTCTTCTGAGATATGTGATAATTTACTCTATACAGATTTGGGCCTCCAGTTCCCACCTGCCTTAGATCAGAAGGGAGGCTTTTGTTAGCAGCCAGGCTAACAGAAATGTGAAGGAGTAGTGCTATCATAAATCCATCTGAAACACTGGCACCTTTATGTGTGTTCTACACATATGAATCACAAGAATATTCTTGTGTGATGCTTTATAGAGGGGTGTGTGTATAGATATGTAAGCACTTATGTGCAGGTGTGTGTGTGTATAGATATGTAAGCACTTGTGTACAGGGGTGTGTGTGTGTATAGATATGTAAGCACTTATGTACAGGGATTGTGTGTATAGATATGTAAGCACTTGTGTATATAGATATGTAAGCACTGTGTACAGAGGTGTCTGTGTACAGATATGTAAGCACTTATGTATAGGTGTGTGTGTGTGTAAAGCCTTTGTATACAGCTGTGTGTGTGGAAGCTAGGAGGCCAGGCCGGCTGGCCAGTGAACCTGTTTTCATCTCCCTACCACTCCTGGCCTTTCAAAACGTAGGTGCTGGGAACCTAATTCATGTCTTCATGCTTGCAAGACAAGCACTTTACCCAATGGAGCTATCACCCCAGGCCACACTGCCCAGAATTTAAGAGATCTCTTCCTACACCAAATCTATGGGAGACTTTATCACCTCACTTGCCAGATGAGGAGAGAGAAGCACAGAACCAGGCTAACAGTAAATAATGTCCTAAAGAACATGGCACAGACTTCTCTGATCCCAAAGGTCATGGCGGCTGGTAACCCCCTGACAACCTTTGCCTTGTTGAAAGAAATGCTGCCCTCCTGAGTGTAGGCAGGGATTCATCCTGTTTTCTGGATCCTTCCACACCAGTCAGCTTCATAATGAGGATCCCCTTTGCACACTTCTTTGAAGCTAATGTGGGTGTATAAAAGTCACCGGTCTGATACAGTGCCCCGGGTCCCTCAGCACGCTACCTCTCCCATCAGTGGCGTATCCCGGGCCATGAGGACAAATCTTTTTGTACTGCGCAGTTCCAGGAAGTGGGCACAGCTCACACTGGTGGCCCCAGCCTCGTCCGCCATCACAGCAGCATTCTGACTTTGTGACGAGATTGCGGCTACTCGAGGCCATTTGACACATTGTCTGCAGGACCTCCGCGAAGCACAGGCCCTGCCGGTTGTCTGGAACGGACACAAGCAAGATGCGAGTCAAGGTCAAGAGCTGACAGCCCGGTTTTCAGCGACAATCATCCTCTCCTTCTCAGCCACAAACTCCAACCCTGAGAGCGTTCTTCTTGTGCCAACAGTCTACACTTGGTGATTATAAAGCTGTGTTGACATTGCATCCCCATGGTGATCAAACTTGGCAAAAGTTCTACAACATTTACTCTTTTCAGTTCAACGAAAGAACATCACATATATGTATTTTCTTTATCTAAAAGTAATGACAGGTAGGGATTGTAAAATATATCCAAGACTATGTTAGGAACGTGGCGCTTATTCCACTAATTTTCTAGTGTTTTCTACAGCAAAAGGACTCGGTACGTTATAGATAGTATACTAATCTAAGTAAAAGGGTTTCTTCTTCAGTATGGCTTCATAAGCCAAGAGTACCAGTGAAATTGTCGTCTGAACAGAAAACAGTAGTCTTTGTAGGGGATCTTTTCTCTTTCCTCAAAGACTTATTAGCAGTGAAGGTCTAGGGTGGAGACAACAGGAACTAAAATACATTGTCCTAGGTACAAAAACCTTCCTAGGGTTGGACGTAGCCTGTTGCTGTGCCTCTGATGTTTGGCCCCATCAAGCCAGCAGCCCGTTGATGGCTCTTCCTTATCTGGTTACTGTGCGCTCGACCACGCCCTCCTTTTCCAGCTGCCCTCGTTAACTGTAAATGGTTAGGGGAAGCACACACATTTCAGCCTTGGCTTAGTGTGATGTCGTGCCCATGAGGTCTAGGTTTTCCACGAGAAAATATTTCGTAGAACATTTTTCTGGATGGTAATAGAAAAATTAATCTCCGCTGCACTTTTGCTTTGCATTAATATGTGAGGCAAAGCTTACCTCACACGGCAAATATTTTCTTTGGGAATTAAGTCATTTCCTCGTGTAAGTCTTACTAACGTCACGTTTTCCGCAGAGCTTAATTAATCTTAATTTTGGAAAGACCGTTTCAGGTTGTTATTTACATTACATATGCATGCATGGCATAGGCATATAAATATATCATCTTAATAGACTCATACCTAAGGGGAGAGGCGTGTAGAGTACTGTGCTTACGAGGGCCAACGGGCAAGAATACATGTGCGGAGCTGTTCTCTGATGACATCATAAACATGTTCTGCTTACCAAGGAAAATATTCATAGATTCGCTTACCAAGGCATTCAGTGCCTGAGGAACTTGACTGGAAGCCTTCATTGCACTCACATCGGTAGCTCCCAATGATGTTAATACAACGCCCATTTTCACAGATGCCTGGCTTGGTCCTGCATTCATTTTCATCTTCACAGAAAAAAAAAAAAAGAAAACCAATATGAGCAATGAGAAGCTTATAAAGCCTTAGTTTCCTAACTATCTTCCAGTGGTTAAATCTCATTGAAAGCTCCTTGGCAAAATACCAATAAGATGGGACAGGTCACATCCCAAATGACTGTGGCGTATGACTATGGAACCCAGTGTGCCTTGTCCATCCAGGTAGTTCCTGCCCCTGTAGAAGAGGGATGGAGTTCTCATAGAATTGCAACGACAAGGAGAGCCCTTTCTGAAGATAGCCCACCAGCAGAGGAAGAATGCTGTGGAGAAGGACTGAAGTCTGTGGGTAGAGAGATGGCATCTTGAGATGGTGCTAACCGGGGTGAAAGCTTGTTGAGTAAAACCCCAGGACCAATTGTGGCCTCTGAAGGCAGGCAACAGGACAGAGAAATCAGGGAGCAGTGCTCTTTGGCTTGGTGACAGATGAATAAGTAAAAACAAAACAAAATAAAATCCCAAACAAAACAAAACAAAACCCCAAACTTATTTATAAAAATTCCCAATATCCGTACTGGGTTTGCATAACATTTTGTAAAATGTATTTGATGATTTCTCAAAGCTGTTTTCACCATAAGGGACCTCATGACAACTTCATCTTTTTGGTAAGTTCCTCTTTTTCTTTTACACATTTTAGTTTTTTAGTCCTGAGTTTTCTGACATATTTTTCCTGCATTCTTTTTTATTCGCATTTGCTTGAATATCTTTCCCATCTCTTTCTTTTCAAGCCATCAACTCACCCTTTGATTTAGGTTTCTTACAAAAAGCGTTTAACCGAACTTAAAAAGAATTGTAAAAATGCATTCATCTTTCATCTAGCAATTGAAACCATTCATACTTATGATTTCATTCTTACCTGCCACTTCATATGTTTCAAATTATTCCATATTTACTATGCCGTTGCTCCATTCTCTTAACTATCAAATCCATCTAATTTTCTGTGTTTTCCTTGCATCTCCACTCCAGGTTTAGAAATTACCATGTTCTTTTTACTCTTCTACCAACAGCCTTTAAATGATTTCAAAATGTTCCTTTAATGAATTTCCTACCAGAACCAAGTAGAACTTTTTATCTTTTCCACACCATATATTGAATCTGTGCATGCTAGGTAAACATTCTACCACTGCGCTATTCTAGGCTCCTTTATATTTTGAGACAAAATCTTCATAAATTGCCCACACTGGCTTAACCTGACTGTCGTCTAGGATGGATTTGAATTTGCCATCCTCTTGCCTCGGCCTCCTCAGGGTCTGTCCCAATAGTGGGATCTGTTCCAAAGTTTTTAGCCAGCACATTGTGTTCTGGTTGGACTGTTAAATTACTACACATATGCTGCGATTGTCTCATGGATTAGATTATAGATCTGGCTAACTAGTTCAGAGAGGGCTTGTGGATATGAAATAAATTCCAAAACAGACGTTTGACAATGCCTTATTTTGATTGTTCTTTAACCCCATTGTGTTTAAAATTTTAGATCAAGATTATTTCCCTTTGAACATTGTGAAAATAGTGGGCTATTTTCTTTTGCCCAGCATTTTTGTTCATTGTTAAGGAACCTACTTTTCTTTTCTGGAGGTACTGAATATTTACGTTTTGTTTTTAGTATGTTCTAAAACTCACAATAATGAGACTTCCTCTAGATAGTCAGTTTTAGGGGAAACACTGTTATGAATAATTTGAAAGTACTTACAAAATGATCTGAATTATGAAGTTTGAATTTTCTAGTTTGTTGTTTCTACAATCTGAGTGCTCAGGCCTGCCATCCTAGATCTGACCTTCTCTGTCTCTCTCTCTCTCTCTCTCTCTCTCTCTCTCTCTCTCTCTCTCTCGTACATATGGCGTTTTTAGACAGGGTTTCTCTGTGTCCTGCCTGTCCTAGAATTCGCTGTGTAGACCAGGCTGACCTTGAACTCATTTGTCTTGCCTGTTTCTGCTTCCCCCACCCCTAATGCTGGGATTAAAGGTTTACACCACCACACCCAGCTTAATATATTTATAACTTAACGCAAAAAATTAACTTCTCCAGTAACGCTTCTGATGGATGTGCCACCTAGCCTAAGCTCTGGCACTTGGATGACCAGTTGATGTGTCTCAGGCTCTACCACTATTACCTTGCTTTACTGCCACTGGCAATAATGAGAATTTAAAGAAAAGGGAGGGGGGAGCTGAATTCTCACAATGCTGGCTGCTAACGTCTGTAGAGTGTATCTTAGTGTGGTGCTACACCACCCGCAACACCTTGATTCCCAGCCTCCACCGTCTCCCCTGGACAATCTCTGCACACGGGGACAACCAACTGTTGCCGTTTCCATGGCCACGGCTCTCCCTGTGACCACTCCCTCTTCCTCCTCTGTGTCTAACCCAAGACATAGAGGTCACCAAGGGTCACCAAGAGGAGAATGATGCCCCAGACAGGTCTTGTTTCGTTCATGAGCCTGGGCATCGTGGAATTGGGACTTCTGTGGACCATCCCAGGACAGCCCCTGCTGTGTCTATGCAGCCATGGTGCTGAGGGGTGCCTGTGACTATCTACTGGGGACTGCCCTCACTTTAAGCTCCTTTCCCCTTCCCACAAGATGAGGCCACTTTGTTGTCCTCCAAGGTCTTACAGTTCTCCCTCCTCAAGAAATCACACCGTGGGCTGCATTCTCCAGTAACACCTACCTGTGGGAGGAGGAGGCCGCTTGTTTGTCCCTGCCGCCCAGAATGGAAATAATCACACAGAAACCATATTAATTAAATCACTGCTGGGCCCATTAGCTCTAGCTTCTTATTGGCTAACTAGTACATCTTAATTTAACCCATCTCCATTAATCTGTGCATCACCATGAGGTCATGGTCTACCAGCAAAGTTTCAGAGAGACTGTTTCTTGGAGGCGGCTCCAAGGCTCCTCCCTGACTCTGCCTCCTTTCTCCCAGCATTCAGCTTAGTTTTCCCTGCCTAGCTGTGTTCCCCTATAGCTCGGCTACAGGCCCAAAGCAGTTCCTTTATTAACCAATGGAAATCACAGTATACAAAGGGAAATCCCACATCATCTACCCTACAAACCCAAACCAGAACGGAACATTTCTCAGTCACACATGATGGCTCCAGTTAC
This sequence comes from Arvicola amphibius, assembly GCF_903992535.2. Lineage (NCBI taxonomy): Eukaryota > Metazoa > Chordata > Mammalia > Rodentia > Cricetidae > Arvicola > Arvicola amphibius. The sequence goes on from NC_052051.1 coordinate 132,991,379, forward strand.
TGTCACATCTCCTCATTCTCCGTGAGGGATGAAACTTGAAAGAAGGACCTGTGATTGTTTGCCCCACTTCCGAACCTCTGATTCTGGGCTTTTACTGGCCTTCTCTGTCTGTCTCCAGTAACATTTCCGGGAAGGCCACCAAATCCAACCGCCAAGTTGCTGTCTGTATCTTTCTCTTCCAATCCATAACACCTCGAAAAAGGGACTCCCCGACTGCCTCCCCCATGACCACTTCTCCACGCTCTCAAGACAGCACACCATCCCACAGGGAGGTCACTCTGTTTCCATTTCCATGGGTTTTCAGAGCTCAGTTGCTGCTTCTTCTCTTCTCTTCTCTAAGATCTGCTTCCTGGTGTGCGGGTCAATTCCATGATCATTTCAACAGTAAGTATGCCAGCAGTTTATACCTCCGCCTCATCAGTGTTTGCATGTGTAATAATAATAATATTACACATAATAATAATAATAATAACAACCAGTGGGATATGAGCCACACCCAGCACAGCCCACAGTCCTTTGTGCACCTAACCACATTTGCTTTTTTAGAGTCTTTCCCATAGTACATAATGTTACAAAAATAACATTATCCAATCAACCCATTTCAGCAAAAATCTGTCTCCTCTTTTATTTCTCTTGTCCTTCATTTCTCTTGTCAGGCGTCCATCAGCAATCCTGGATGTTGATTAGCTTGCTGTGTATTCTAGATCTGTCCATGCAACCATGACCCCAACCTGGATGATTTTTAAATAGCCACCTAAATGACATCACTACTTCTGCTTCTTCCCCCACTTAAAACGCACCATTAACAAGGCAGCCAGAGTGCTCTAAAAACGCCAATTAGAGGATAACAATGTTAGCATTTAATTGAAATTTTACCATCTGCTTATGTCCTAAATGAGCCATGACAACGATCCCCATGAGCTAAGTGTCCTCACGATTGCTATTTGTTTTAGCACAAGGAATTGGAGACACAGTTAATCCAACTTACCCAAGGTTACAGGCCAGCCAATGGCTTACAGCTAGGTTCTTCACGTTCATGGCACATCCCCAGCCTTACAAATAAACCACTTTGCCTTGAGGCTTTCTCCACTGCGTCTGCACTGCTTTGGCCTCCCTCCGGCCTCCCGCTGTGCCACATTGTGGCACAGACCCCAGCGATGCCACTCTTCCTGCTGCCACAGGTCTACGCTGTTCCTGACACTTCTTTGTTTTCTGTTCTATGTCACAGTTCCCGTCACTCCAGTAAACCCTGAGGTGTACTCTACAGCATCTCCTTCCCAATCACAAAACCTTACTTTCCTTAAAGAGCTTAATTAACCTTGTTTGACATTACTGGTTCGTTTGTTTCTTTATTTGTTCAAGCCTGTTTTTCCCAAACCAGGGAGAAAGTGAGGGATTTGGCCTCAGATGGAGCCAGTTTACTCTGTGCTGCCAGCACCACAAACATGGTGAATGCTTCATAAATATAATTAAACTAATGGATGACTCTTGTGTAAGGGTTTTCATGAGGCACTGGGCTCTTTGTGATGGAGATTTCAGTCTTTTTCCTAAGAATTTCTCCAAAATACTCAAATCTACCCCCAGGACTTTTTATTTGCTTAGAGTAGAGGTTGCTTAGGTTTCCTTTTTTTTTTTTTTTTTTTTTTTTTGTCCTGGAACTTTCTCTGTAGATCAAGCTTGCCTTGATTTGAGCTCACAGAGATCCACCTGCCTCTGCTTCCCGAGTGTTGGGATAAAAGGCAAGCACCATCACACTCGGCTAGCTTTCCTTTTTAAAAGGGATTTTATTTATAAACTTACTATGGATACCTGTCTTCCACTTGATCATTTTTTTGGTCCATTCTATATCCACATTTTTATTTGTGTTTTCTGTCATTTCTGTTTTGTGAATTCACACATACACACACACACACATGCATGTGTGTGTGCAGGTGCACATGGCACCTGGAGGTTACCTTCCTCTTTGTGCTCCACTTTAGTTTTTGAGGCAGGGTCTCCCACTAAACCTGGCTTTCACCATCCTGACTAGTCCAGTTAGTTAGCAAGGCCCGAGAGCCCCTCCTCCACCCCTCTAGTGTGGGTACTGTGGGTTGGACTCAGGTCCTGATGCTTGCACAGTGGGCACTTCATCTTCACCAACCAGGCCATCTCCCCAGCCCCCCCCCCATTTCTACTCTGCGACTTCCAAAGTGAATTTAAAGTACTATGACAGGTGCATTTCCTCTGAGCTTGGCTAGATTATCTTTATATCGTCTTTTTTCCTGTATTTCAATAGTTTTAAACCATTTTGGTTTTTTTTTAATTTAACAGCGTTTCTCACATGTTATTGAAGTGATTTTTCTAAATCATTTTCTCTTTCCCGTTGTCTTGAGTTTATTTCTTATCTTCCTGTCTTTTCCCTACTCTGTACACATGACATGAATTTTGGTTAAATTGCTCAGCCTTGAATAGTTTTCTGCAGTTTAACTCTATTTGCTGAAAAAGCAGCCTAGCAGGACCCTAGGGGAAAGCACACATAATCTACGGTTTCAGTTCACATATTTCTTTATGGACATCTTCAATGAATCTGTCATGCTTTCTGTCCCCAGGGCACTGTACTGAGTCAGACGATCGTTCCGGTCTGAGACACAAAGTTCAGGAAGTCACTCTCTAGTGACGGCTCTGTCCCTCTGCTTTTGGCCTTGACTCTAGGAATCGTCCCATCTAGACAAGCCTGTCAATAGTGAAGCAGCATGTTGCCAGGCTGTCTCTCACAGCTGCCTTTCCGGAGACTGCAGAGTAGATCCTGGCCCCCACAGAAAGACCCCCACGCCTCTGACTCACCATGCTCCTCATCTTCTAATCAAACTTAAAAACTGAGCTGGCTGGCTGAAGCCAGAAGGAGAGCCTGCTCTTAACACCGGTGTGGTGACTGCCACCACACCGTGTTCAAAGGCGGCCTTCACAGTCTGCTGGGACTGGGTCTTCCTTAAAGTCTAGACAGCCCAGCATTCACCTCTTCCCATTACATTTCTAAAATCCCCAACCTTGAGAAGGACTTGTCTTTATCCCATCATCTTTAAAATGAACTGCCTTCTCCTAAATTACTATCTCAGATGCTTATGAATCCGTTTTTAATCAAATCTAATGATCTCGGTATTTTTTTTTCTGTTTATTAGATTTTGGCATCTGTGATTTGTTCAAGAAATGATTCTTTGATTATAATGCATTCAGGATCAAGTTTCTACCTCTGGTTAATTTTACAGCTTTTGTTTTTTTTCCCCCTATGTTCTGTATAACATCCTTAGCTTGCCATGTTTTGCATTTTTATTACAATTGAGTTTTTTTTTTTCAGAAATTTTCTTGGACCCCGAGGTCATGCATGTACATTTCTCATTTTTCAAATGACTTTATTTTCCATTCTAAATTCTGCAACTACTTTAAATTGTTATAATATTTTGTTATTTGTTGGGATTTCCAATTATGAAATCATACTGCCTGCATCATATAAAGTTTTTCCCCACAGTGTTCTTGTGGAGGTCCAAAGAGTATTTGCATATGTTTCCACCACCAGTGTGCTGTAATGAAGAACTGAGTATCTGACCGTCTTTCAAAGCCAACTTCCTACTCCATAGCCCAGGCTGCCTTGGAACACCTGGTACCAAGTACTGGTGTCACAAGCTTGAGCCACTAAGCCAGGTTTTGGGGCTTATGTCTTTTATTGCATATTTTTTTTTCTTTTTCTTTTTCTTTTTTTTTTTTTTTGGTTTTTCGAGACAGGGTTTCTCTGTAGCTTTTTTAGAGCCTGTCCTGGAACTAGCTCTTGTAGACCAGGCTGGCCTCGAACTCACAGAGATCCGCCTGCCTCTGCCTCCCGAGTGCTGGGATTTTTTATTACATATTTTAACAATAAAAAAGGACAGGTACAAAATGCTAGCCATCAACAAGATCATAACATATTAGGACTAGAGGAGATGTCATCCTTCCCGCCCTCCACCAGTCAGTCATACACCATAACGAAAATGAGGGACGAAGAATTCAACCCTTTTCGGAGCTCCCCAACTCCTCTGTAACAGTTCTAAAGAGACGCTTCCTCCTGCTGTCTACCTTTGTCCCCAGGAAACAGACAGACAAATGTACCGGCTTTATAATGAACGTCTGCTTGTTATAAACAATGGAAAAGTTCCATGTAAATAAAGCTGAACATATTTCTGAGTACTCTAGCTGGATAAAATTAGACTAAGAACGTACCTTCCGATTTGAAACAAAAGAAAAAGTGTCTCAAGCACAGTAACCAGGACGGTTCTTTCCTTCTTCCCCCCACGTTAGAATTCTGCACTGTGCTAGATTTGAGGAACATTCTCTTTTGACTGAGGTTAGTCCCCTGAATTGACAGGTCTTGGATGAATAGTGATTTTGAAACAACCGGGGTGCAACTCATCTCTTAATGTAGGACTTAAAAACAAAACAAGCAAGCCGGGCGGTGGTGGCTCACGCCTTTAATCCCAGCACTCGGGAGGCAGAGGCAGGCGGATCTCTGTGAGTTCGAGGCCAGCCTGGTCTACAAGAGCTAGTTCCAGGACAGGCTCTAAAGCTGCAGAGAAACCCTGTCTCGAAAAAAAAAAAAAAAAAAAAAAAAAAAAAAAAAAAACCAAGCAAACAGAAACCCTAACTTTCATTAGATAAAGTTTGTTAAGTTACAAGACAATGCATGCCGCAGTGTGGACACTGAATGCCCCCTCAGGGTGGATATGCTAAAGGGTTGCCACCATGTGGTACTAGCAGGAGGCGGTGAGACCTTGAGGAGATGGGGGTATAACAAGGGGTGCCAGGGTCACTGTATACTTGTCCCCTGTGGGGACCATGGGACCCCAGCCCCTGCTTCATTTCTTTGGCCTTTCCATGACCTGGAGGAGCCCTTTACCTCTTGTGCTGTGATGCCTGGACCTAAGTTCCAAGCATGGGCCCTCCGTCATGGACTATAGACTCCATAGCTATGAACCAAAGCACCGCCTTCTCTTTGTACTCTGTCTCACGCATTTTGTCGCAATGACAGTCAGAGGTGAACACGTCAGAATCCACGCAGAACTTAGCAGGGTGCCGCATTTTTAAGATTTATACTATACATCTGACTTAGGAATTCACTCTTGTCAAAGATCAAACTTTTTAGACAAAGCCGCTCTAGATTAGAACTCTTTAATAACACTTTAGATTTCCTATGAAATGACATGTTATTTTATATGGCTTTACTCCGTATGTTCACGGTCATTTCTGTGTCAGCATATACACACATTTATCACACTCGTTTTAACAGCTATGTATTTTCTGGCATGAATACTCCACAACAGATTTATCTATGTATCCGTCATGCACACTTTGGTGGTTTTGTTCTTTTTTTTTTTTTTTTTTTGCTAGTACAAATAGCACATTATAGCACAGTGTTATATGTCCTGTACTTCTTTCTCTGGAAAAGATTAATTTTTTTTTAAATGAACTTAACTGAGGTACAATTTACATGCCATAAAATTTGTAAGCATACAATCCAATGGTTTTTGGTCAATTATAGGCCCTCATAACTGTCACCACAATGCAGTCTCGTAATGTTTCTGTCCCCTAAAGGTACCCGTGTCCATTTGTGGCCTCTCTCTGGTGAGGCTTTGAGCAGCAGACAACAGCCTGTAGATTCACTTTTAAGAAACCTTATTCTTTACTTTGGTGTTCTTTTTGCAGAAACAGGAAAGTATTAATAATTGCTGTTTCTCCAAAAATACCTCAGTGTCCCTAGGTAGTGGAGGTTGGTAAGGGGGTAGCAGGTTCTAAGTTAAACAGTCCCTGTTCTTAGGGAGGAGAAAGCTTGTGTAGTGGCTGCAGTGGCTGGGGTGACTCAGGTGGCAGACAGCACTTTAGGAAAGAAAGACACAGGGAATGACTGTGGTAGTTGTGACATGCTTGCACAAGGCAAGACTGACACATGCCATGAAATCATAGCTCCACCCCCTACCCCTTTAAACATGAATGCACTGAGACTCAGACAAGTCGAATCATGGGGACAAGGTGCTAACCCTGCTGGACTGACCCTGAACTGCTCTTCTCACTCACGGGAGGACGCAAAGGTGGGACAGGTAACCTCGAAGCTTTCATTTTTCTACATGAGTAGAGGTATTTCCCGGATGTTTTCTACACTTCAGCGTTTGATGGTTCAGACTCACAGAGGCTAACAAACAACAAATGCCCAAAATTCCTAGCTGTGTGGACCACCACTGCACAGTCCAGAGTCCCGTGTGCCGCCCTGGACCCTGAGAAGATGGAGAGGGGCCTTGGCACAGCCTGGAAAAGAGCTGGCTTATGTTTAGCATGTCTGGGAGCTGTGTTAGTTCTGGCTTGAAGCAAGAGCACTGCTCAAGCAGAGACCGTCCTTGGGGCTTACCTACACAGCCCTCTCCGTCGGGCCTGCGGGTCATGCCAGGGGGGCAGATGCACATGAAGGTGCCGATCAGATTCTTACACATCATGCCTCGAGATTCACAGTCGTGCAGCCCTTCGGCACACTCATCCAGATCTAGAAGACATTTATTAAGATATGTATTGAAAGGAGAAAAAAAAATAGTTAACAACAGCACATCGTGTTTAGCGGGCTGTAGGCTAGTAATTTTCAGTCATTATTTCTGGTCTTCTGACCCTCGTCATGCTATCATTTGGTGTGACAGAGGAAGGAGCCTAGTCTCCCAAACAGCTGGCTCTAGTCCAGATGTGTAGCACTCTCAGGACTGGTCCTTACAGTGAGCCAGGGAAGGGTGACCTCTGCTTGAGTAAGCATCCGGGAGTATGACAACAGCAGGGTGGGATGCTCAGGCCACCCTAGCCAGAGGCTTTTAAACGTCCTGTTATCTAGGTGGGAAGATCGACAGCAAAGCTGCCACGCTTCTTCCTGTAAAGCCCTGGGAGAAAACTGCTCAGAAGAAGACAAGGGTCAAAGTACGATCCATCCCAGTGGGGCAAGTCAAGGTGCGGCTCTTGTCTCACCTTTGCACATCTTTTGGTCTTCCCGGAGGGCGTAGCCAACTGGGCACGTGCATTCGTAAGACCCGAAAGTGTTCATGCAGCGGAAGGCGCAGAGCAGCGGGTTCTGAGCACACTCGTTGATGTCTGATTAAGGAAGTCGGCATGCACTCAGTGTGAGGCTCTTCATTGTATCCCCCACCCCCAAGGAACCCCTTTCTCTTTAAAGGAACACTAGTGTGTTTACTTACAGACCATATAGGAAGCAACAAGGTAATAAAACTCTCACATCTGGTATATAAAATATAGTACCTGGCCAACTCCTCCTCCAGTGAATTAACAGCCATATGCTTGGAAGAACCCCAAAGGCTACCTGGAGTCTTAGTGATGGGTAAAAACTCAGCTGAGAACCCGCAGGAACTAACATTAATTACTATGTTGGCTACCCTCCCTCCCTCTCCCCTTCTCCAAATCTAACCTTCAGGTGATCACTATCCTAGCAGGGGCAGTCTGAGAGTTAAATGTCAACTTCTTAATATCCTATCCAGGGTACATGACCTTGAAGTCATGTCTCAAAAAAACATGAATGAGATTCTGGAAAGGAGCGCCAGAAAAGAGAAGTGCTATACTTTCTTCCTTTCCACGTTTGCAGCCTAGGCTGTTGACTGTGCCATGCGTGCATGGGACAAAACTCAAGGAAGCTAGCTTCTAGGTTCCAAGGGTGGAACTGAAATCTGAGCCTTCACAAGCCAACCAGGCTGCCGTTGCACACAACTCAAATCTTCTAAGATCAAAGCATCAACATCCCTCAAAGGAGTGTAACCCTGCTCAGAATGTATCATTCCCAGTACTCAGAGTACAAATTAAAAGTTAACCGATACAATGAAAAGTCATGAAAATGTAACCAACACTTAAAGGAAGGAGAAAATAACAGATGCCAGCTCTGAGCCACTCTGGTGCTGCTGTCAGGGGACAAATGCATAGAACAGTGACTGAGAGAGCTGGATGAGGCAACGGACAATGTGCTGGTGGAGAGCATAAACAGCAGAATAACACAGCGGCTATAGATGGAAGTAAGTTCCTAAAACACATTCTGTACATCAAAGGAAGATAATGCAATCTCAAGGCAGGACGACTTGCCTTCGCAGTTCATCATGGGCCCCGGCTCAAAGCCTTCATTGCAATTGCATTCAAAACTTCCAATCACGTTGGTGCATGTGCCATTCCCACAGGGATTGCCGATAGAACACTCGTCAGTGTCTGCAAGGCAATGTAAGGTGTACAGAGTCCCGCACACATTTCAGGGATCTGGAAAAAGCACAGTGAACCCCACTCCCCGCCACAGCGCCTCCCCCTTGGTCTTGACCAGCCTTAATGTGTGCAGAGGTCCACGGTGCACTGCTTCAAGAGGATGTGTGCAAAGACATGACATCAAAGGGACAATTCTAGTTAGGCTTTTGTCAATTAAAAGAAGTGGGTTTTTTTTTCTTATTTGTTAGTCTTTCATGCCTTTAAGGACCAAACCCAGGCTTTGTGCATGCAAGGCAAATCTATCATTGGACTATATCTTAAGGTCTTAGAGTTTGTGTATTTGGTTAAAAGCAGAGATACTGGGAAACCCCTCTTCACATGAGCCAAGCTGCATGGGGAAAACGTAGAAGTGAAGATTCTACTACTAGGTCATCTTGATTTCTCAATTTTACCACCACCACCCAGCACCAGCACCAGCACCAGCACCACCACCACCACCACCACCACCATCACCACCACCACCATCCACATCACCACCACCACCACCACCGTCCATATCACCACCACCATCCACATCACCACCACCACCACTACCACACCACCAAGGCTACCCGAGGGTCCCTGGGCTAATAGGAGAATAAAATAGGGCATTCACAGTACATCAACCAGAGGCAATACTCACCCACACACCGGACTCCAGTGTAATCCAGGTTGTAGCCCATTGGACACTCGCACCGGAAGGATCCATCGGTGTTGATACACTGCCCGTTTGAGCAAATGCCTGGACTCTCAAGACACTCATTGACATCTAAAATATAAAACTGCCCATGAACTTCTTCATAAGAAAAAAATGTGGCTAATCTAGCTGTATCTACTAAACACATATCTAACATGAATGGAACATAAATATTTTTTCCTTTTTACTAGAAAAACAGACATTTCACATATGATACATGCATATGATAAATGTTTCATAAACTATTACATACTTTCTTTAAATATGATATACTATAGGACATACTAAAATTAGCATGATTTATAAAATAAATGAAAAATCCACCCAGGTTAAAATGTGTCAGAGCTCACCTTCTCGTGTGTCATGCAGACTAGGGACTGTCCCATGGCCGTATGGACACAGATCCTGGAATGCAACTGCAGAGAACATGTCCTCCATCACTAAAGGGCTTATGTTAAGAACTAGTTAACACCATACAATCCATGTTTAACAAGTGTTCTCTCTCTCTCTCTCTCTCTCTCTCTCTCTCTCACTCTCTCTCTTTTTCTTTCCCTCCCTCCTTCCTTCTTTCCTTCCTTCCTTCCTTCCCTCCCTCCCTCTTTCCCTCCCTCCTTTCTTCCTTCCCTCCTTCCTTCTTTTCTTCCGTCATTCCTTCTTCCCTTTCTCTTACCCCAGCCCCCTGCCTGAGTCTGAAACTTTGCTACATAGACCACACAGTCTTGTACTCACAGAGATTGCCCTGCTGTTTGTCTTCCGTTGTTCTGGGAGTAAAGACGCACAGCACTGCATCTGGCCATGGTTTATTTTATTTTATTTTATTTTGGTTTTTCGAGACAGGGTTTCTCTGTGGCTTTGGAGCCTGTCCTGGAACTAGCTCTTGTAGACCAGGCTGGTCTCGAACTCACAGAAATCCGCCTGCCTCTGCCTCCCGAGTGCTGGGATTAAAGGCGTGCGCCACCATTGCCCGGCTCATGGTTTATTTTTAAAGCCAACACTGAGTATACTCATAGAAGGCTATCTGAGCTCTTCCTAGGGTACCACCAACTTGGGGACTCTGGGTCTGTCCTGTCCCCAACACTAGGATGTCCAAAACTGTCCCTGTCCTTTACACACAGAAGCTACTCCCTACATAAGGACCCACCACAAGTTGATCTTGCTGGGAAATACTCTACAAGTCACTGGTGCTGATGGGAAGCTGTGGGGCCAATGTTCTGATGTCACATTTCAGAAATTTGCGTAATATTTGGAGAATCACAGCCCATGCTATTACAGCAACCATAGGCTTTTATTAACTGTGCATCCATTTTTGGTGTTAAGGACCGAACTCCAGCCTTGCAGGGGTTAGGCCTATGCTCTATCACCAAGCTACACTTCTTACACCCCCCGTCTGGGACTTGTGAAGTCGTGTGGGAGTTTCCTTTCCATCCTCCCCTGGCATCTTCTGCCCTCGCCTCTGCAGTTCAGTCTTCAGAATGCAAGTCATGCTAATGCTTTGGAAGGAAAAGTAAGCGGGCTGTGTCAGTGGGCACGCTGTGTGTAGATGCTGGTGGGGCTCTTGCCAAGTGGCTGCTTCCGGAACCACTGGCAATCCTGTCTGAAGGTACGATGCCGCCCTCCACATGCCGTTACTCTCACCTTCATCGTCTTTGGGGCACAGCTCACATGGGTCCCCCCAGCCCTCGCCTGGCATCTTGCTACAGCAGCATTTCGCCTTGGTGGTGTTGAAGGCTTTGGGCACAGAACACTTGCCGTTTTCAAAGTTGGTGAAGCAGAAACTCTGGCGAGTATCTAGTCAGGAAAGCAAAGGGCACAGTTCCTCACTGCTCGTGAGACAGAGGGAACAACGTGGATACAGCTAGTTCGGAGGGAACATTTCTCATGGGCTGGACACAAGGTGCACGCGAGATGGGTAGTTAAGAGACAGGCCTGGGCATTCCTCACGGTTCACTTTCATTTGCTAGTTTAAATGATGTGCATATGTAAACATGTATTACATCTAAATACGTTTACGATGTGTTCAGGGATTTGTAAAATCGGCCTTAGCCGGGAAAATATTCCCACAGTCTCCTTTTTTTTTCTTCTTCACTCTCACGTTAAGGCTGTCCAAAAACAATGAATTTAACATCCAGTAAGTCAAACGATGCCCGAGGCAACTCATGTACTGATAAATAACAGCCCATGCCAGCAATCAAATGAAAATGGCAAACCAAGATGATTTTTCTTTTAGCATAAAATCTAAACATTGTACTAACGGTCTTAACAGACTGCTCGAACGCTGTCCATTTGAGACACTCTTGAGAAGTCCGTGCTGTAACTGCAGACTGTGTATTACTAATAGACAAATATTTTATCATGAGAAAGCCTGAGCACGATGCTTCACTGTCCAGGTTTTAACCGTCTAGGGGACACGCTGCCAGAGAAGTCACACCACAGCTTACCGAAGCATCTCCGTCCATTATCAGACAAGACAAAGCCAGGGGGACAGATGCATTGGAAGCCCCCGGGGGTGTTGGTGCAGGAACCGAAAAGGCAAATGTTGGGGTCTTCGTCACATTCATTTATATCTGCAGGACAGTAGAGTTTGTTAATCCAATCAATGTTCTGTTCAAGAGCTGAAAATATCTACTTGTCCATACTGCAACAGACATTAATTGACGGATGTTTAAGAGATGACACTGTGAACAGAGCTAATTGATTCTTTTAAAGTAAGTTATTGCCTTAAAAGTGAAAGGTCATATCCAGTTTCAGCCAGCCATATGCCAGAACTTCCCACGTCTACCTCGAGGTCCTGTCACCTGATCACTAGGCGGGGGCTCCACCTGCCTACCTGACATGACCCACTCACCTGCCTTACAGGTTCAGTGTGCTCAGATGGCATTTACTCGTGGGCCCCTCCCTAATGCCTCCTTTGGGACTCCAATGGGGCTACCTCTGGCTTTTTAATCCCTACACACACTCAGCGCGCAGCCTGCCTGTTCTGCTCCTCAGTACCTTCTTCCCACGTCCAGTCACCAGCCTGTTACTCTACAGCTCTTCGCCAGCCTTCAGAGGAAGGCAATAGCTGCACAGTGAATATGGGTGAGCGAAAGAAAGGCCATGCAAACCATAGGAAATGGAGCACAATGTAAGCGGAACCACAGATGCAGGTGCTTCCAACAAGACAGGGCACAGCGACATCTGCATTTCTACATCCAATTGCTCTAGCATGCGGGATCTCTCCATATAAGGATGGATGTGGACACAATGAAGAAATGAAATCGAATGTGAAAAGCAAAACTGACACTCAGTGGGTGGAAGCACCCATTGTGCAGGCATGAGGACCCACGCTTAAATCCCTAGACAGTATGTTAAGAACTGGGATTGGTCACATGGGCCTGTAGCCCCAGCACTGGGAAGCAGAGGCAGAGGGTCATAGGGCTTGCTGCCTGCCAGCCTCACTCCAGGTTCAGTGAGAGATTGTCTCAAGGGAGTAAGGGGAATAACATCTGTATGTACATACATATATACATACACCATACACATACACAAATATACTTTACACATACATAACACATATATACTTCCCACCATGCACACACATACTAGACACACCAAATCAGACATATACAACATATATACACCACACACATATATCCCCTCCACCACACACACACACACATACAAACACACACACTCTCTCTTTCTCATACACACTTACATCATATGCACACATACACGACATATATACTTCTCCCCACCACATATACATGCTCAATACACATCACATACACACATATACACCATCCCCTATATACCACATACATGCACATCACACACATGTGCATACTATCCATATAACACACCAAACATACATACTAATACACTATACACACATACCACACATACATTACACATACATATTTCGCACATGCATTACTCCCCATATAGACCCCCCAAACATACCACATAAACACATATATACTGTGTAGCCAATACGGATACTTTTAAAGAAAGCGATTGATGGACTATGGATTTTCTTTGCTACTTTGCTGTGAACTCATCCATATGTACACATACATATCCTCTTCCATATCCCCAAAACAAAATTTGTAAAAATGGCAGAGAATCTTAGGCTTTCAAGAAACTTTTACCAAGATGGTTCATCTGTGTTTATTATCATTTTGGCTAGTAAAATAAGAATCAGTCTCATAATAAACTATACATGCCAACAAGACCGACGGGGATACATACTGTCTAATCCTGTGGCCTGAAACAGATTTCAGTTCTATGACGTCAGCAGCCCACTTTGCTCTGTAACTGCCTTGAATATGAACATCAGAGGCGTTTATCTTTAGGATCTGAGAGAGTGAAAACCTTAAAGCCAGACCTATCCTCAGCAACCCTTTCGTGCTCACAAAGCCTCCCTTAGACGCCACTGCTTCGGAATGTCAGTCACGCTGAAAGAACAAGTGACAAGAAGCAACGGGGTGAGCTGTACACAGGTCGCCTTCATCGTGTCTACCGGGCCATCCGAGGCTGTGCAGTGCCCTCCTGGACTGGGAGCTGAGGTAGAAGCCATCTGCTACCACCAAGGGATGGATAGTTCCCATTTTTATGTAAGTAAAGCCTTCCCAAGAGAGGAAACGTCAGGAGAACCATCAAGCTTTCTGGTTCATATTTTCAGGAGCCTGGTTCATATTTAATAACTACTCTAAGATCACGTGTCAAAGATCACACTGTAGAAATTTTTAAAATTCAGTAGGCAATCTCTACTGACATTGAGGACTCAGGTACGAAGGATAATGAAAAATCCCTTGATAGCATTAAGATTTCTGTCGATGAAAACAAGCCCGCGTCTTTAAGTTCTCGCTGCCAACACTCTACAACACAACCATTTGGATACAGGCACGCAGGGGCTGGGTTTGAGGTTCCCACGCAACCTTTACCATTGCCAGGCCTTATTCTCCCGCACACCCCGTGACCTCAGAACGAACTCAAGCCTCACCAATGCAACTCTCGCTTTTCACTTCATATCCGGGGGGACAGATGCACCTGAATGATCCCTCCAAATTCTGACAGGTCCCAGGAGAACAAGAGCCGGGAAGCGCGACACACTCATTGGTATCTTTAGAGAGAAAGAAGAGGGGAAAAAAAAAAGTGACCCGGACATGAGACAATCATGGCCGTCTTATCTGTTTGCTGAAATGGTAGACAGTGTTCGATGGTGACCCGGACTCCGCGTGGGCCCATTGGTCAGCTGGGTCACCATGGACAAAGACGCCCTGCACTCCTCCGATATCGTGGCTGGTTCTTAAGAGGAAGGCTGCCAATCCTTTTGATTTGTTTCTTCATGTACTTTCATTGAGACATAGCCTCAGGCGCCGTCCCCAATAAAAACTCTCCCCATGATACATGCCCAACTGGTGGTGAATGCCTTAGACCGAAATGTCCCTGACACAGGTCACTGTGGTCCTGCCATCTGATGGTGAAATGTGGATAAGCTGAATGAGACTGTGAGGTTCACGGTGTCTCACACAACATAACGCCACCAAGATGACTGACCGTGTCGTCTCTTACCGATACAGTTTTTGCCGTCTGGCGTAAGTTCATAACCCTCATTGCACAGACACTTGAAGGAGCCAATTTCATTGAAGCACCGGCCGTTTCTGCACACTTGTCCAAAAAATGAGCTGCATTCGTCTATGTCTGAAAGCAGAGAGAGGCCAGGGTCTCAGAGGGAACGCCAGCACAGAACCATTTCGCTAGCTGAACTCTGAAAACATTTGCTGGAACCCATTTCCAAAAGGTCCACCCTGTACTTCAGTGACAGAAAAGGAAAATGACACACCAACCCAACCACTCAACGGTCACACAGGGCTGCTTCGTCTTTCAAAGGACACAGGCTATAACTTAGGAGATTTATGAACAGGTAAAAAGTTTGACAATTTAAGACCAATCTTTCGTTTTTTTCCAATTGCAAAGTATTTCTTTTGGCAGAGGAGAGGGGACTATAGGATGTAACTTGACTGCATGACTTGCAGATCCTTTACCTGGACACAGGATCCTATTCAAAGGACAAAGTAGTGAGCATACTGAAACAGAAATCAGCTATATTAAAAAGTTCAGGGCTCGTGACCATAATGCACCATTTGCACCATAATGCACCATTTGCAAGGAAGATGGCAGGTGCTGGGTTTTCAGGTAAGCCTCGGGCTGATTACGAGTGAGTGAGAGAGTCATTGCCTATGTTTCCTGAAGGCTATTTTTTCATTACAGCATCATCAGACAGGACTCTTAGGTCTCCCTGGAGGAGAACTACAAAACCTACAGAGGAACCCAAGCGAAGTTGGATAAAACAGCCATCTAGCTGCAAATCCTTTCCATGATTGCAGAATTCCGAAGGATAAAGGAAATCAACAGGGAAGCTGGGATAATTAGGAGGTGGGGCTGAGCTCTAATGATCCTACAATGGTGGACATCATCCTGAATGCTCCCCTCACAGTTCCCGGTCATGTGGCTTACACTATATTACATTGAAAAGCACCCCACCATGGATACACAAGTAAGTGTTGCCCTTTCTCTTATATTTACTCTGCTTCCTGGGGGGAACCTCTCTGGCATCAATTCCCATTGGTATGTCAGTGTGTGGCAAAAACTGAAATCCTATATTTAGCACAGGTGTGACCCGAGGACCCATCTCAAAACTTGCTCACTGTTCATTTTTTTTAAAACTGGGAAAGGCATACAGGCTTTGAAACTGATGGGCAAGGAAATTTCCAGACATGGACAGTCTGCTAGGTATGGAGAGTCTGCTAGGGTTGGAGTGTAAATTAGAAATGAACTCATATAAAATACATGAAGTAACATGAGAATAATTGAGGGTCTCTCTCCATCTCACCTAGAGGGCACAAAGAGCCTAAACTCTAAATCAGACCATTTATGGGCATCTGGATGACCTTCCTCCGTGATAAACTGGATTTGTGAGGAAAGGCTCAAAACAGCCCATGGCCTGGAGACTACTGAGGGAAAATGGCTGCAGGTAACCAGAGATTGCTCAGCGGCTTTGCCTATCTTCTGAAAGAACCAAGGCTGAACCAACGGAAAGACTTACCGAGGCAATCATTGTTGTGAGTGAGCTCAAACCCAGGGTAGCACAGACAGTTGTAGGACCCAACAGTGTTCTTGCAAGTCCCGTTTCCGCATGGATGCCGCTCACACTCGTCCACATCTGCCAAGGAGAACTTGACGTTTAGCTAGAGCCAGCTACTCCCCTTTAACATTTTCTTTCACCCTCGCCGCTTCGTGACTTAGATGCTCCCCAGCGCAGTGCTAGGGACCCATGGTTGTTTGAGGTAAGTAAGAATGTGAAAATGGGGAAAAAATCAAAACTGCAAACTGGCCAGGCAGTGGTGGCACACGCCTTTAATCCCAGCACTCGGGAGGCAGAGGCAGGCGGATCTCTGTGAGTTCAAGACCAGCCTGGTCTACAAGAGCTAGCTCCAGGACAGGCTCTAAAGCTGCAGAGAAACCCTGTCTCAAAAACAACAACAACAACAAAAAAAAAAAAAACCAAAAAACAAAAAAAACTGCAAACTGACGAAAAAACAGTCTGACCTATGGGTATGTGTAATTCTCAGAAGCAATGGGTAGAAACGTCATTGGCAGAGATGTTGCAAGGAACAGGCTCGCCTAGCAAATGTTAAAGCATTATTAACACTTGGTCAAGAATTGATAAATCTTAATTTAATCATGAAAAGTTCGGCCTCTTTAAGGAAGTAGTGAAATCCAAAGAGGGGTTTGTTTAGAATTTAGTCGTGAGCTTTCTAAAAAATTACAGTGAGAATAGTTAGCAAGGTCATCTGTGACAGCAGACAGCAAACCCTTGTGCTGGGAGGCCAGCCTGCAGGGTCACTATCCAGGGAACAGACACTTGTGTCTGAGAGGCCTGGGTCTCCAGCTGACTTTATTGTGAAAGAATTGTTCTTATAGGACATGTTGTTCCCATATGAATTTCTGAGTCATAAATACAAAATGTGTGTGTGTGGCAGATTAGACTCTCTGAGTACAGAAGGAGATCCCTGTGTCTCCTCTAAGCAAGCCTTCCCAGAAAGTCCACGCACAGGGGTCCAGAAACAGTGATATAGGTTGGAGACTTTTTTTTTTCTTGTCATTCTGGGGCGGCCCATGGTGGGAAGGTGCTCTCAGGGTGCAGTGGGTAAACTGAGGCTTTCCCCATATGCTGCTCGTGGCACAGCTATTCAATGAAGGAAATGGTTCCAGACTAGAGAAACCTGATTTTAACACTCACCTCACCAGGTGATCCCTACAGAGTTGGGTGCACAAAAATCCCCTGGCTTTTTCACACAGAGGACATGCTACTCACAAACCACCACGTGTTATGTTTTATCTTCCTCCTTCAAATATGAAGCTTAGAGAGGACCTCTGAGTTACATAACAACAGAGTTATGGCATTTGGTGCCATCCCAGCCTCTGCATTGCCACCTGCCTTTGCAAACATACTAGCCACCACTCAGCAATTAGCCAACCCTAATATTGGTTACTGGAGATTTTTAAAGACTCTGGTTATATTCCCTCCCGCAATTATTTTCAGAGCTAAAGCTTCAATGATGCCAATAAATCCTAAACTACAGTTTGTATAAAAGGATGCAGATCTGCACACGTGTTTGTGTTAATATTGTCATCCTCGCTACTCCTGTGCACACCAAGATGCATTTCGTGGGTAAATTCCACCTGGCACTGAGTTCGTCTGAATGACCGTCATGCCACATGAACTTCTGGAGCCAAATGTTGAGGATCACTGGACAGAAGAACCTACTGCATCATGTCCCTGGCTTGCAAATTTCACTCCAAAGCCTTAAATTGTTTAGCGTGGTGGAGACATGGTGGCTGCCCTTGGAATCACTGTCCTTAAGTCCCAGCCTCATGTCGGTCCCTGGATGGGAAAAGTGGTCCTACCCATGCACATGGTCTGGTCTTGAGAAGCTTTGAAGCCATTGTTGCAGATGCACTGGTAACTTCCTTGCAAATCAACGCACAGGCCATGACTGCAGACGTTGGGAATTTCCAAACATTCATTGCGATCTAAAATAGGAAAGAAAACAAAAGACACGTTATGCATATCGGAGTTTTATTAAGAGTCCCCCGTTTTTTCACAGACGTATGTCTCTAACCTGCTAGTAATTATTACAGACAGGCTAAGAATGGACCAGGACCACAGCTGAATTAATATAAGCGAGGCTTTCAAGTACCCAAGGCTCTCTTCATTCAGGCAATGTTTGCAGGTTGACTGGGACCTCAAGGATTCTGTTTGATACCAGAGAAACCCACTGAACATCATTTCTCAAGAAAACAATTTGAACATTATGGTAGATGTGTTTCAGCATGATGGATAGCTTGAGGCAGACAATCTTTCTAAAGGCATCCTTAAAATATTTTAAAGGGAGGAAACGAGAAGTCATTGGAGAACAGGGAACCCATACGTTGCCGTATCTGGCGGCTGTTAGCCTATGGCTTACCTACACAGGCCCCGTTGGGAGAGAGCTTGAAGCCGGCCGCACACTCGCAGCGGTAGCTGCCGGGGCTGTTGATGCAGTCTGCATTGCGCTGACAAAGGTTGTCGCCATTGCTGCACTCGTCGATGTCTGAAAAAGCAACGGGTCCAGGTAAACAGTCTTACACAGTTGCTTTAGGGTTACTTTCAGGTCACCGACTTCCACACTCAACTCTTAAATACTACAAAAGAGATGGTACAAAATCACAAGCCCACGGAAAAGCCACTCACGCAGCTAAGTCTTTGGAGGAAGGACATATATCTCTCAGATTACCTTCACAGACCAAGAGCAGGTCGTTGTAACTGAAGCCCGTCGGGCATTCGCAGCGGAAACTGCCGATCTGGTTGATGCACACGCCGTTTGCACAAATGCCCGGAATCTCTTTACATTCATCGATGTCTGAAACAGAATGGATTGGATAAAATATATGTGCTTCTGCTAAACGTCTTTACCATCTTACCTCTGCGTAGCCTGAAATGAAAATACATATTCTCTATTCAGGTCAAATGTAAGCTGGCATACGCGGTCGCGTGGCTCACGGAGAACTGAAGCCCACAGTGCCCTTAGCTCCTCTGAAGAGCTTTGGAAGAATGAAGGTGACTGGTAAAACAGCAAAAGATGCGACAAGAAGGCCGGTGACTCACTTAAGAGACCAAGGTCCCAACCACCAGCTGTGTGACGGTCAACGGAATGGCTGCCGTTCATCTGACAAAGCTGCGTTTCCTTCAGTTAATGTATTTTGTTACACACACCCTCAAGTAGATTGCGTCACAGAGACTTAAAATTATATTGCTTAAGCCAGGAGGGAAAAGTAAAATTCACAACAGAAAGTATCCAGAAGGAAGGGATTCATCTGAAAAGGGATTCTGTAAATTCATAGTGAGACCAAATGAAAGGGATGATATGAAAATGTACAAAAATCTCAAGATGTATTATTGAAAAGAGTAGCAGTTGAAATAAAGTGAAGCAGGGCGGAGAGGTGGTTCAGTGGGAAAGCGCTTGCCATGTAAGCACAAGGACCCGAGTTCAGATCCCCAGAGTCCACACAGTAGCATTCATCTGTAACCCTAGGGCTGGGAAGGGAGGGATCGGAGGTGTGTGGATCAGTGGAGATCCTGGCCAGCTTGTCTGCGAGAGACCCCGCACACGGGAAGCAATGTGTAAAGTGTTGAGGACCACGTCAGATATTAATCTCTGGTCTTTAGAAATTCCTGGCGCACGCATACATGTGCACCCACACAGATACGCACAAGGTACTTCCACCCCCACGAACACAAAATGAGCTAGATGATTTAGCCATGTAAGACAGTAAGCGTTGCAAGGGAAATTTGAACTTTTGCATGGCATGCATGGAATTTTGAGACTGTCAAGTAAGTAATTATCATACTTTAATTGCTAGGCTATGCTGACAAAGTATAACACAAACACAACTAACATTTGGTCAAAGTTTCTTGATTAATCATGTTAGCTCGGAATCTAGATTATTGGATTTTGTGGTACTGTTATGTTTTGAGACACTTGAGTACAAACTGTGATATATACATGCGTATGTTTATAGATGATACATACATGCATAAGAGACAACTCACCAACGGCTTTTCCTGTGTGGATGTCAAAGGTGAATCCAGGAATGTTACCACATATAGTTTTGAAGTCAGCTTTAAAATGGAAACAAAGGCGGACACTTTTAGCATTTTCAGACACATCCAAATTATCTTTACACCACGACTTTGACCAACAAGAGCGTTTTTATGTTATCCACAACCAGTCTTCTACATCGTAATCATGTGCATTTGATAACAATGTCTGCTTCTGCAAATGATCTAGGCACCCTCTGCCACTGCCATCTCTATCACCAGCTTCTTATCGATCTGACATCAGGAGAAGGTAAGCGGAATATTCAAGAAGACAAACCTTCTTTGGCAATTAAGTTATTTTTTTCCTTATGATACAAAGAGCTTTAATAATGGTTCAATCTGAGCGGCTTAGGTGGCTCAGGTGTAGAGGCTCTCATGGGGCAAGCCTGACAACCTGAGCCAGGTTCTTGGGATCCATGGAAAAGGGGAAGGAGAGAATCAACTTTACAAAGCTGTCCTCTGACATCCATCCATCCATCCATCCATCCACCCACCCACCCATTCATCCATATTTGTCTGTCTGTCTGTCTGTCTGTCTGTCTGATCTACCTACTGACCTTCCTATCAACCATCTCAGTTCGTCAGATAGCATGGTACCCCATGGAATAGTCCCTGCTGCTATTGATTATCCTGTTTTCCAGAGAAGGTGTCATTAGAAAGGGTAAGTCCTAAGTCCTCTGCTTGGATCACATCACCAACAGGGCTTTCATATACATATATAGATCTGTCCCCAAACCTAAACCCTTCATTTTCTATCAGAGAAAATGACATTTATTTTCTCCAACCAGTAGTCTTGCTGGAGTTTTATAATGGAGACTGATGAGAATGTCTTCACCTCATCTTACGGACACAAACGGGGCTGGGGAAGGCTAGCCAAACCCACCTGATAACGAGCGCAGTATTATCTAAGGTGCCCTGCCTGGCTCACCACGTCAACACCTGCCCTCCAGTTTTTTAATCGAGTTTGCTGTCTTTGAGGCTGGGGACCATTTAGAGGTGGTGGGAGCAGTCTAGAAGGGTTGATCTTTGAAGGTCAACCTTTAAACCCTGCTTCTGCCTCCTACCTGTGTCCTCTGGCTCTTGGTCTATGCCCTGTGAACAAGCTAAGGCCTTGGAGCTTCTGCTACGCTGGACCAAAGGGCTCTGCTCAGCTTTCCCCACCATGGTGGGTCATGACTTTGGAAAGCATGAGAGAAAATCAATCTGCCGTCCCTGAGACGGGTCGGTGGGCTGTTCTGTCATGGTGAGGAGGAAAGTACATGCGGCTGGGTTTGAGTCACCAAGTCACTGGGTTTGAGAACCCTGCACCACTTCTCCAATCTCTTCCCCTGAATTCATCTTAGCATCCCCAGAGTGAAATGTCTGAACACATGCCACACCGATATTTGGTAACAAATGCACAGTCCATTCCTTTCCCATTGGTACTCCTAGTTCAGATTTCAGGATCTGCAACTATGCTAAATTAGCATTCTCTAGGCCTCACAAGGTCTAGATGAAGAGTAAATTGAAGACAAGTGGTTGCTATTCTCGACTCTGTGATCCTTCCTTTCCTTCGTTCCTTCCCTCCCTCTTTCCTCTTTCTTTTTCTTCCTTCCTTCCTCCCTCCTTCCCCCTCTCCCCCTTTCTTTCTTTCTTTCTTTTTTTCTTTCTTTCTTTCTTTCCTTCTTTCTCTCTATCTTTTTCCCTTCCTCCCTCCTTCTATCCCTCTCTCCCTCCCTCTCTTCCTTCCTTCTTTTTTTCTTTTAATGGAATTTGTGCTTGCATGAAATCCTCCCATGCTTGGCTGGAGACAGGTTCTTCTAGGCCCAATTCCCAGCATGCACTGAGCACATCACAACAGGCCATAACTCCCAGTTCTTGGAGATTCAGTGCCCTCTTCTGGCCTCTGCAGGCACCAGGCACAGAAACACATGAAAGAAAACCCCAGTACCCTAAAACCATTTTAAAATGTATTGTCATGTATAGGTTCCTTCCGTGTTGTGGGAGGAGCTGCACAAGAAACACATTAATGAGCTGGTGTTTTTTTTTTTTTTGCAGTTTGTTTCTTGAGATACTTTCTTAAAACATATTTTTTCAAGCAATATTTCTCCATCACTTTATTTTACATATTTTCAAGATTTAATTTAAACAATTATTACTGAATTTGCTAGCTTTTAAGTTACTTTACCAAAATATTATACTTTCCATGTTGAACACAGTGATAAACAGTAGTTGCTCAATAAATTTGTTGGATGACTAAATAAATAAGTGGCCAGTCTTTTTGATGATGATTGTATACAGACCAATGCTATAAACTCTGGCAACGGTGCTTGCCTCATTTCGAGATTTGGAGCTTATGAGTATATATCTCAGGAGTCAGTACGAAGCCCTAGCCCGCTGTTTGGATCTATCTGGACCTGCCGCACATGGTGACTGTATGTCACAGAAAGCACTGACCGAGCCTGAGCGGCGGTGCCTACCTGTTCCTGGTGTTGGGCACGGCTCACAAGGCTTGTTCCAGGCTTTGCCCACATTGTGTGTGCAGCAGCACATCCGCTTGGTCACATTGAAAGGCAACTCGTTTTCACACGTGGTCCCATTATAGCTTCGGTAGCAGAAGCTTTTCCTCATGTCTGTGTGGGGAGAAACGGGTCAGCTCAGCATCGAGAGCAGCGAAACCAGCACGCTTGTTCAGCCAACTTCCCTGAGGGATGGAACTCTGGGAAAGGTCTGTCGGGGTCGGCTGTCTTAACTCTCTGAACTGCTCCATCATTTTCGAGTGGACAGCCCCTGCTTTTGGGCAAAGCATTTTATGGGCAAATGAACATGCATTTCTTCTAAAATATTCATTTAATCAAAAAATATTAATTAATTTAATTGAAAAAGAATTAAGTATTGAAATTTGAATATGCTCTTATCTATACAAGGTACATTTTATATACAGGGAGAATCAAAATTATCTAAGACCTGTAATTCCAAGCCCTAATTTTTTTTTTTAAATCTCAGATTTACAGGATATATATCTATGTGGCGGAAAATTAAGAGCCTGAGACAGAGCATCAGTTCATGGGACTCTGAAACACTTCCTCATTCCTGACAATTCCTCCTTCATAAAGATTTGGACCCAGACACTCTGAACAGCGATTCTGAGGACAGAGGTGCCAGAGGCGCCAAGTCAGCAGCTTTGACCCCAGCGGTTCCTCTCGGGGTCGGCTACTGACCCATGCAATTGTGCCCTCCGTTGACTTGCATGTACTCAGGTGGGCAAATGCAGGTGTAATTTCCCAGGGTGTTGTAGCAGGTCCCGGGGCCACATACGCCAGGATGGGCAAAACATTCATCAATGTCTAGAAGAGGCAAGAACATCCGTGAGTTAGGTTGGTTCTGAGTTTATACAGTGTAGCTTACTGAACAGAACACAGGTGATTCCCTAATTCCATGTTTATAAGATTCAGAAATGAAAAAATACCCACAAAGTATGTGTTTACATTTATACACCACAAGAACATACTTCAAAAAAAAGATAAAAAGCTCTCAATCCTAAAAACTATGAACTATAAAGAAACTACCTTATGCCTGTGTACATTTGGGGAAACTCACATTCTCTAAGAGGAATTTCTTTGAAGTCTGCTTTTTCCTATGCCATTTGGATTAAAGTTTTAACAGCAGCTTGAAACTGAGTGTAGGCTATGTGATCCTCTTTTCAAACTAGAAGTCCCCTCACAGGCTCTCAATTGAGGGTAAATCACATTTTTTTTCAGATGCATTTGTCTAATAAGTTCAAAACTAAAGGCTGTAATAGAATAATGTTTCATTCCTAATGTTCAGTTTTAGAAGCAGTCCCTCATCCCACACACAAACACTGATGTTATATTGTTAACTAGAGCTTGAAGCAATAAAGACAAGGGTGGTCCTTGCCTCTAGAGGCAAGACGGTCTCCTAAAATTAAAATTATAACTGCTTTGTGATGGGGGGAGGAGGAGGCATAATCCATACAATATTTCGACGTCTTTATATTTATCCAGCATTTAGAAATTACTGACCAGGATTGACTTGCCATCACATTGAAGTTTACCTGTCCCTACTTAAAATTATTGTCCATGTTTACATATAACTAACTTCATATTCGCAATTTCATTTGCAATCTATATTTAACCCACCATCTTACTCAGAGAAAAATGTAAAGTAAATCACTGCAAATGAACTGCAAATTGAATCTGTCACTATACAAAGGGACAGCATTGCTATGAAAAGATAAAAGCTATCACAGTCTCAACAAGCTCTCATCCTTCTGTAGGATGCAGGGCCCTGACAGCAGACATTGCGGTTGGCAACAGCACCAGATCCCCTCACCTTCACAGATGCGGGTTTCCTCGCTGAGGTAGTAGCCCTGGGGGCACTCGCACTGAAAACTCCCAAAGGTGTTGATACAGTTTCCACCCTGGCAGAGCCCTGGTAACTCCTGACATTCATCAATGTCTACAAGAAGAGACAGTCCATTAGCAACAAACATCGTGAGCAAAGAGTCAATATCTGCAGCTTTCCCACGTGACATCTTGTATGGACTATAGATATCTGTGCACCTAAGGGAAGGCCTGTAAGTGCTCTGTCTAATCTGACCATGATTCTCTTCCTTGCACAACTGCTGGTTTCTGAGGGGAGGAATGAGAGCAAGCTGCGAGCATTTGCTGGGGACAATGTAACAAGAGGGTCTCTGCATAACAACTGAACACCAGATGCTGGCAATGGATGGCTACTTCGTGGTAAAATTGTAGCTAAAGGTGTGTGACAGACTGCCCACCTGTAGTTCCACTCAGGAAACCTGCTGGCTTTTGTACCGGCTTCCCTCTAACCTAAGCTGATATCCTTATTAAAACAAACATGACAAATAGCTATGAGCTCACCTTCTAAAATGATTGTGATGGGGTTCGGTCTAAAGCCCTCACCTCCAGGACACAGTGTATAATATTCAGCTGGGAGGGAAAAAAAGGGAAAACAAGAAGTTTCATTCTCAGGATCCCAGTGGTTGAAACAAGCAGCAAACATTCAGCAACTGCCGAACTCAAATCCTCAGGGAACTCAAATCCATAGTTTTCTTTGTGTCTTTTCAAATGCATTACCATAACGTATATCACATTTTACTCCCAAATATCATGACTTCATCAGTGACATGCAGTGGGAATAACAAAAGCCGTTTTTTTTTTTTTTTTTAATTTTATAAAGAACACTGCCTTTTAGATAATTCATATCACAAATGCTTTGCCAAGTAAATAAAAACGTCAGGAGCCTGTGGTACAAAGGTTTGGTTCTGTGCATATCAGAACACATGTTTCCATTTAGACTGCCCCATGACTGACTTCAGGATACACTCCACCTACGGACCTGAACAAGCAACCTCCAAGAAGAACTGGGAATGGCCTTCATCTTTGATACCATGGAGAATCGAGATTATGACCATTCAGATTGGATTGTGGTTAAAATGATTTTTTAGAGTAATACAATGAAGAAAAATAGGAAGAGAGGAACTAAAATTCCTTCTCTATAAAACACTCTGGGCGGATTTTAAAACAACCACTGACAACAGTCCAAAACCACCCCTCCCCGCGCCCCCAGTCCAAGAATACAATAGCAACTTGTTTCTACGCTGGGCTGGGAATGTTCTGTTCCCTCTTCTCTCGGCTGCATACTTACTGCTGTTTACAGGGGGGCACGTCTCGCAGGGGTTTCCCCAGGCCTTCCCCAGGGAGCAGCAGCAGGAGGAGCGACTGACGCCCACCCCAATCTCTGTGTTGCAGGACAGACTCCCGTCTCCTCGAGGACCGAACTTCAGGTAACAGTTGCCCACGCGGTTGTCTGCGGAACAACAGAGGAGCTTGCTATGGAGAGAACCCCTCAGGAAGGCATTTCAAGGACTGCGTTCAGAATTTTGCATGCTGATGTGGAGGGTGCATTTTAACTCCTTGTACAATACAATCTCTTGCTTTTTAAAAGTCTTGAATCAACCATAAGAAATGATGACAGACGATAGTCACTAGAGACCACAGACCGTTTTCCATATGTTCATGGAGTAAGCAACGCAGTGAGGCATTCCTTATTTGGGGGTACTCTGGACATTTCGAATAATGTGAATACAAGAAAATTGGGTTTAGTTAATCTGTATCTTGGGTTTGTGAAGAGGTGGAAACATATGTAGGTAAGTTAACTAAGTTTGTAACATGCTAACAGTCTCATTCTGCTTGACTGTCATTGGTAACCCCCAAATGGGTTGACATCGATCTCCACAGCAAGGTTTGCAGAAGTGTCAAACTAGAGCGCTCTAGCAAAAGGTTCCAGGGACGCTGGAGGTGGCCTCATCTCTGTAGCTACCACCTTGAACCATGGCTTTACATAGTTTCTTTTTCCTTTGAGTGATCTTTTTCCTTTGAGTGATCTCAAGTTAAGAGTCTTCTCTTACCTTTCTTCCTAGTTCTAAACTTTTCTGCTGATTTCTCTCTTAAGTGGTATTAGTTATTTCCAAGTTAACACTTCCAAGAATTAAACTGGGTACTCTTTGTTCACACACAGAGCTGTTCTACTTCACCTTGAGGCTTAGGGGTTTTCAGTCGATGGAAGTCTCCATCTTTCTCAGCTGCCCTGCCTTGTTGCCACTTCTGATCCCTCCCTCTCATTCCCCTTTCACACAAGTAACAAAAAGACTTGATAACTTTATCTTCAAAATGCACCTGGCAACTGACGTCATCCAAGTCTTAATCTGAATTCCTGCTATCAGCATCTTTTTAAACCTAGACTCCAATGGCGTTCCAACTCATCTCTTAGCTTCAACCCTTGGTCCAAAGTCCAGTCTGTTTCGGCCTTTGTAGCCTAAGTAATCCTTCAGAAGAACTGCTTCAGGCCAGGCCACCCCTAAGAGGTCTCATCCCAACCAAAGTATTTTGAGAGTCTTTATGAGTTCACAGAGTACCTTTCTCTTCTGGCTGCACACAGTGCAACCATCTGACTGCCTCTTGTTGTTATGTCTCAATATTTTCCCTAGTTTCTGATGCCAGATCTTGGGTGCAGGAACTGGGTTAACTCATGGTCCCTCCCTTGCTAGCTTTGAATTCATCAATATTCCTTTCCCCCTCTTTTATCTTTATCCTCCCTTCCTGTCTTCCCCTGCCCCATCTGACCATTCAAATGCCCTGCTGGTAGCTTTTGCATGTGTTCTTATAAAAGTTTTAATGTGCTAATTTAAAATTTTTGTCATGTAAAACACTGAGTTTTAGTGTCTAATCACAGGTGCTTTGTGGCCAAACTGTGTATGAGTTCTATGATGTCCAAATGCTTATATTTCTTGTTCGTCTGTGTTGAGATACGGTTTTTCTCTGCAGCACAGGCTAGACTCTAATGTTAAGAACCTCCTGCCCCAGTTTCCTGAGAGTTCAGATTGCATTAGAAGATCTGTACAGTTTACTACATTGGTTTCTAGTAAATCTGTATCACCGCAAGTAGTGTAATGAACATCCTACAGACATCTGTGAAAGAGTCACTGTGTTAACATCTTTGGTCTACAAAGCCAGGAGAGAAGCTTAGGGTTTGTAGATTCTTCAGCTGGAAAGATCACCGTCCTTCATTATCTGTATTCATTGGATTCTTTCTAATGTTTTGAAGGAATTTTAATGGAATTTATGGAAAACGAAATATCTCTATACTGAAAAAAAAATTACTTATTTTAGTAAGGATTTAGCCATTGCTAACTCAAATATCTACTACCTCTTTTCTTGGTTTTGTACTCAAAAGTTGTCCTTCAGATTATAAACTTGGAATCGTCTAGAGCGCTTCTTAAGTGATCAGGCTGTTTTCGCTAAGTGAATTATATCAAGTACGCATTATAGTTCATCGTCAAGAGAATTTAAATACTCAGCTCTGTCTGTCTGATTCTACTTACATCATTTGCCTTTCACTTACCGACACAGCCCACGCCCGTGGGGTTCAGCTGAAAGTCAGATGGGCAGTTACACTCATAGCGGCCGGGCGTGTTCACACACAGGCCATTGACACAGTTTATGGGATCTGCACACTCATCTATATCTGTGAACATATAAGATGCCCATGTTAGCATCTTTACTTCTACACGTGAAGTGCTTTTCCGAGGAACTGAGTGGATCTTCCCCCCCCTCCCCCAAGTTATTAAAGATTGTTGTGGAAGACTCAACAGAATGAAAACAGATTTGACACAAACATAGAATAGGTTTTGCTATGGTGAAGAGTCGATATAAGTGTGTGCATATAGGTACAGTGCACATGTATGTGCATTCATGTATGTGTGTGCATGTGTGAGCAGATGTGTGTGTGTCTGTGAGCATGTTAATGTATATCTTTTGAGGGTATAGGGGGAGACAATAGGATTATACTTTCTAAACCTGGCTGGCCTAAAATTCACTATGTAGACCAGAAAGGTCTGGAACTGTAGAAAATGGCATTTTCAACAGTGCCGTTTAATAACTTAATATATAAGCAATAATCAAATGCTGCATTCTGAGGAAGGAAAATGATCTGCTTAAGAAAGATGAAGAATCCAGGCTGGGTGATGGTGATGCAGGCCTTTAAATTCAACACCCAGGAGACAGAGGTAGGTAGATCTCTGTGAGTTTGAGGCCAGCCTGGTCTATAAGAACTAGTTCCAGGACAGCTAAGGTTTTTATGCGGAGAAATCCTGTCTTGAAAAACAAAACAAAAACAAAAAGCAAAGCAGAATAAAAAAAACACAAACAGAAAGAAAAATAGAAGAATCCATTGAGAAGCTCCACAGGTTGAGAATTGCTATTCAACCTGTGTAGAAGTTCACCGAGGTTGTAGACTTTAGGTCTGGTTAATTCTGGTGTGTGATTTTTTTTTTATTTGAAAGTTTGTTAATAAATTCTATTAAAAATTAAGAAAAAATGAAATACATGTACAAATTCAATATGTTTACACAATACATGAATGCTTACTAGTTTTGTATTAAATAATGAAGTTGTTTATCTAAACACTAATAAATTCCATAGTAGAAAGTAAATGTGTCAGAATGTACTTTTCTTTTTCAAAAACATTCATAGCCTGATGTGCAAGTAACTTCAGAAAAATTTGAGGAGTTTATGTATTTTGTATGGAATACTATGCCAAGCCATGAGAACACAGGTATTCTCATGACACCCCGTGCCCCGGCTGGGGTACCTGTACAGTTTCCTCCTGTCCTGTCCAGTTCGTAGCCATCGTCACAGATACAGTGAAACATCCCAGGCAAATTGTTACATGTTCCAAAGACACAAATGTTCTGGAAGGAGCATTCATCAATATCTGAGGGCACACACCAAAAAAATAAGGTCACCTCTTGTTTGCAAAGACATTTAACACTTTTAATATGTAATAATGAATTTCTCTAAATTCTAGGATATTTATGAGCAGTAACATTTTTTTCTTTGTCTTTAGCTGGACAAATAGTTCAAATGGTGAGTAAGGCACACTTATCCGCAGGGTAAGATATTAAACAAGTCCTGCTTTGGTTCAATGGGTATCTTATGCTTTTTCCCCTTTCTAGAGGGTTAGCCATCTAACGTAGAGACTCACACATGCTAGGCAAGTGCTTTACCACTGAGCTACACCTGAGACCCAATTGTTTTGGATTATAATACACTCTAATAGGAAGTGCCAGCTTAGGCAGTATAAATAGGATATGAA
This sequence comes from Arvicola amphibius, assembly GCF_903992535.2. Taxonomy (NCBI): domain Eukaryota; kingdom Metazoa; phylum Chordata; class Mammalia; order Rodentia; family Cricetidae; genus Arvicola; species Arvicola amphibius. The sequence goes on from NC_052051.1 coordinate 133,021,210, forward strand.
AATTAAATGAAATTAGAGAAATTTTAAAAAGCAAAAGTAAATGGAAGACTCTTCCTAATTCATATAGACAGTACATAGTTTGTAATCGGCATATTGAAATAGAAAACAACATAACACTAAATACTAATTGTTTGGTAAAAAAAGTCTTTAACACAACATTAGTTTGTTTTATAATCTGACCTATCACCATAAAATCATTTATAGACATGTAGAAAATACTGTTCTTTATGCCATGAACTAACATGATCCACTGCCCATAAATTTGTATTTTGTTAGAATATCTCTACCAACAGAGCAGGGGAGGAGGCTCAGTAGGTTAGGGCGCGTACTGCTCTTCCAGAGGACCTGGGCATGATTCCTAGCAGCCACACTCAGTGAGGCACAGCCATCTGTCAATCCAGCTTCAGGGATTTGATACCCTCTTCTGGGCTCCACGGGCAATGCATGCTCACATGCACACATCCCGCCCTACTCCACAGCACACAGACCCACTCATGTAATCAAAGATAAAATCTTAAACTATTTTTTGAGGAAACAATTCTTTAAAAATGATTTTTAAATATAACAGTTATTTAGTGTGTATATGTGTGTGTGTGCATGTGTGTGCATGTGTGTGTATGTGTGTGCGCGTGTGTGTGTGTAAATGCACACATCGTGGCTTGCACATGGACGTGAGAAGGTGATTTGTGGAAAGTAGTCCTTTTCTTCCAGGGATGAGCCTCATGTCACCAGGCTTGGTGGCAAGCACCTTTACTTGCTGAGTCATTTTGCAGGGTCCATAGATAAGTCATCCAAACCACTATCTTGAAATAGTTGTAGCTTAAATCAGAAGGGTCTCCTGGCTACTTAAAATAGGTACACTAATTTGTTCTAACTGTCTTAGGTTTAAGGAACTGTTCAAATCGTGTTAAATGTTCAGCCAGTATTCAAATGTATCTTGCCCTGTGTTGAGGGCTAAGGAGGGAGCGCTAAGATTTCTTCATGTAGGCTGCAAATAAACTGTCGGTAGTGGAGAGAGAATGGCACTGTCTTTCTGAGCACACATTTTGCTGTGGAATGAACTTTAGCAAAAGCATCCTGTTTATACTAACGCGGCAGCTATGTAAGCTGGGGTATGGGAAAACCATATGGCCGATACAATTCAAATGAGACCTAACGCACTGCTGATGCCATCTTCTCCTAGGACCTCCACCTTCCACCATGCGCAGATGCAATCAATCCTAATGAATAATTTCCTGGACAACACCGCCTCGCAGGCATCATTTCTCTCTTAATATCTACTTTCTGGTGGTGGGGCAGGGTGAGGTTTGCCTTTGAGTCTCCCAGTACAGTTTGCTTGTGTTTGTGAGTCTGTGCTGGTGCTTGCCGTTTCTTTCACACTATGGTAGGGGGAGGGCCTGGAATTTGTTTCATTTTATCATCTTTCCCCCATCGTTAGCTTGAGGGGGAAGAGGGGAAGGAAGAGGAGGAGCCAGGTTTGGAGTTGGGGGAAGTCGTTTTTTGAAAAAAAAATGTTTCTATGAATGGCAACTTTTGTTGACGTTCCACAGTCTCACAATGAAGCTACATTCTTTTCATTCTTCAATCATATTATATTTCCTATAGCAGGTTGATGGCCCAAACTCCATGTACTGTGAATTGAGAACTTAAAAGAAAATCCATTTTTCCCCCCTTGGACAAAAGGGGGAAACAAGTCCTTGATGGACATAGGAGGCTTCTAGTCTCAGCCTCACACACCACAGCCTCAAACACAAAAGGAAATGCCAGGAACAAGCTGCTTTGACTGTACCGAGCATGGTAAACAGAGATGGCTGAGGTGGGCAACAGATCACCCTTTAAAACCAGAAGAGGTGTGCCACATGCCATTCATTTAGTGACACCAAAGGAAGAAAGAAATGGCTTAACCAAAAGAAAGAAGAAAGAATAAGCCAAACTTCCAACTATTGGCGCTTAGCCAGAAATATCTCATAAGAGATGAAAGCCAGCCTTCCTCATTATTCATCCCGCAAAATAATCCACGCTTAAACGAGAGGCTTTTATATGTGCTGTATGCGCTGTGTATTCTGCTTCCAGGTGGAGCCCGTTCCAGCCCTTTCCGTGGTTTCATTTGCTGCAGCTGATCCAACTTGAAAATGAATTGGAAGCCTGGCAACCCACCTTGGCAGGACCTGCTGTCTGAGGCTGGGGTGAAGCCCATCTCGCACTCACAGCGGTAAGCTCCCGGGACGTTCAGGCACTGGCCATTCTCACACAGGTTGATGTTCTCTGCACACTCGTCGACATCTACAGGATAAGAAGACATCTCTGTCATGTTCCAAATTTCCCAAGGCGTTTGTCTCCTTGCTCAAAAAAGATATCTGTTTCGGCGGCTGGAGTTGGGGTTCATTAATACGAAGCACCAATTAACCCACGCGCTAGAGTGGGTCCAAGGCCCGAGACAGATGCTCCCTGACTTACACACCTAACACTGGGCTCTAATAGAGATGGATGGAGTTTCTCTCAGTTCTCCTTAATACCCATTGATGAATCGGTATTAAAAGCAGTATTAGTAGATGGGATCCTGCTCATTCATAGAAAAGCACAGCAATGGACTTCCCTGTTTCCCCAACTGAGGCGTCTTAGAGAAAATGACAGATGCCATGGAAACAAAGCTTCCTTCCTACTATTAAAGTCTCACCAAAATATACAGATGAATACTTTTCAAAGGCCTTCAAGATGAGTTACTTAATTCTAGGAAGCAGAGAAGGGGAAGGGGGCAGATGTCAGCGTGTCCTGAGCCAGGTGGCATGGCCATCACCAGGCATGCAGTTTTTATTGAGTTCACTAGAAAAAAAAATCCAGGCTGAGAGAGGCCAAAAGAGCTGCAAGAGTCCCATCAGGCCCCATTCTGGGTGTAGATGTGTTTGCCACCAACACCATTCTTTCTTTGACACTACATCCCATACAAAGTCCAGGAAATACGTAACAGCCAAGGCTCTACAGAGAGGGAGTGTGAGTCTGCACTTTGACTAATTGCAGACCTAGTCTTATAATTATGAGTTTACAGGTTGAATGACCATCAGCTGGAGACACCTGTCTTGTAAAGCAAAAAGTCATTTTCTTGCCCAAAAGGACGATCTAGTCTTACACATGGGTGTAATGAGACGACCTTTCAACCTTGAGACCTGGGAGCGGGCAGGAGGGAAACAGCAACCAGTGTGTACTGAAGTTTACGTGGTGGCTTCCTAAGTCCTCTGTGTCTTCTGTTATCCCATTTAATCCTCTCAAACCTGGGACAAGAGCTAGTAAAACTCCAAGGAGGATAATAAGCAGCTTTGATGACCTCTCTTAGAAAGGGACATTACACATCCCATCTTCGAGAACTGAGAAGTTCCCCCAGATCATCCACTTAGTGATAAAAAATGCCGCTATGGTTGCTATGTCTAATTTAAAATGAGAAGAGCTCCCTCCTCTTTCATGAAGTTCTGGTAGAATTCTGTGCTGAAACCCTGGGCATTTTTTTTTTTTTTGGAGGGGAGAGGGAGAGGAAACTGGGATTGGTATGTAAAATGAGAAAGGATTGTTTTTTTAAAAGAAATAATAAAAATGAGAAGAGCTGAGGTCACCCTGACTACTCATGTAGGTAGGTTTACACTAGAGTAAGCAGCATAAACACTGTGAACCCAGGTGCCTCCCCCAACACCTGTGTTTTTCTGATGGGTACTTTATCAAGTAGTAAGAGGTAGCGATTGTCATTAATGAGAGACCCTAATTTCTAGGGTTCAGGGAAGGATCCCCCAGACTCAATAAGCCACACCAATAGATGCAAAAGGCAAGAGGATTCCTTAATGTCGAAGGCGCCAACGAGGTACTCACTACTCCAATGAGAATGAGCCCCCTTGGTATTTTTCCAGCAAGCATTTATAGGGTCTCAGGGTTACATAACAGGGAACTATAGCAACAGCAATATCATTGGTCAACTCAAATTAACATATGGGGGGGATCAACATCAGGAAAAAAAAAACAAGTCTAACAGGATAAAAACAAGTCTAACAGGATAAAAACAAGTCTAACAGGATAAAAACAAATGCATTTCCTTTTGGTAGAAATGGTCCACAGCACTAACTGGTAAGGCTATTGTACAGTATACTGTCAGTATTCTCTGGTTCAGCATACCTTATAGTTCATATATAACCTGTATTAATTGTATAGATTGTGCACTTAAAGCTGTTAACCAGTTGTCAGAACCTTAAGAACGAAAACAAGTCTAAATTAAGCCAGTTTTCAGCCAGTTTCTGCCTCCCGAGCTTTGATGTACAAAGGACTGGGTGTTTTTCTCAAGACTGCTCCTGCCGCCCACAGATATCCTGTTTTTGCCTCTTTGGCAGGTGCAGCTGATCTCAAGGCTGCTTCTGCCGCTCATAGGTATCCTGTTTTTCCCTAGTTGATCACAAAAACATCTTAAGATGGAGACTAGGGTTGGGGGTCTTTCAATTAACAGTATAGGAAAAGAGAGACGTCATTACTTTAGAACGTCCTCATTCTCTGGAATCTTTTTCAGGTTTCTGTGTTTAAAGGATGATAAAGGTATGTGCTCATTCACAGGTCAAGTAGAAGCACAGACAATTATTTCTGTGTTCTTCACGGTTTTCTTAAGACAAGGAAAGCATATTTGGTGTCCTGAGCATATGGGAGCACTCCGCAGGTCTGTCACTCACCTGAGCAAGTAAAGCCATCTCCAGTGAAACCTTCTGAGCAGGCGCATCGGTATGAGCCTGGGGTGTTGACACATTGAGCATTTATGCTGCACTGGTGGGTTCCATTCGAGCACTCATCCAGATCTGTGTGAGGAGCCAACATGACAAAGATCAGCAATGAAGATGGGACATCCGAATGCCGGGCAAGTGTGGGACTTGCAAAAGCGTGAGCCAGCCCAAACTGATTTTATTTTAGCTTATCTGGAAGGACAGTACTCTATAGCCCTCAGATTTTAGGTTCATAATCCAAAATATTCATATCATAACTGTGGCTCCAGCTACCAATTCAATACATGTATGACGTATTCATAAAACACTTAAAGGAATCTGGACTCAGATTTCACGCTGGCCTCCACCTATGGTGGCTCTTACTGCCGGTTCTCTTATCACTGTGAGACAATCTGTTTGGGAGATAGCATCTGCGAGAAGAGAGTCAGCGTAGAGTTCTAAATTAATTTTATAAGATGGGAAGAGAGATGTGGTTCTTTCTTTCATGGAATTAACAGCCTATTGGAAGGGATGCATGTCAAACACAGGAAAGAAAGAATGCTGTATTTTTCTAGAGACCATGAAGCAGGTTCCAGATACAACCTAATCTGAAATTCAGGGAAGAAGAAAGAACCCATTGAAGAGGTAACTTTTAATCAACTTCAGACCCCCTCTTCCAGGGATGAAGGGGCCTAACTTGACTGAGTAGGAGAGAAGGGTGTTTCTCATAGAGGACAATGGAGACAGGGCCACTCAAGAGGAAAAGTACAGAATGTGGCGTTCATGACAAGGGGAGTGGCAAAGCACAACACAGGGGCCAGGGCAGGGGACGGTGGAGCTAGAAAATGCTGCAGGGACCTGTAAACCTCGGAGAGGAAGCTGTGTGAAGAGAGGCTTAAGATTCTGCTACTGCTGTCTGAAGAATAAGTGAATATGGGGAAGGGAGGGGGAGGACAAAAGGGAAAAGGAAGAGGGAAAGGGGGTGGGGCAGAAGGGGCAGAGAAGAGGGAGAAGAGGGGGAGATGGAGAGGGGAGGGAACAGGAGGAGGGGAGAGCAGAAGAGAGGGGACTGAGGTGGGGGGGGAGGGAGGGTAGGGAAGTGACTCAGGAAGGCCATGAAGAGGGAGCCCTGGTGACTGAACCCTCTAGTGCCTCATCTTGGGGCAGGCAGTCTTGGCCAGACTGACAGATGGACATGAAGCACATAAAATGGAAACTAAGAGAAAAATCTGAGGCACATGGGACAAGAAAAACGGCAAGGAGGACAGGCCTGCCTGTACAATCATGAGATTAATGCTAGCGGGTGTGGCTGGCCTGGAAATAGGTTTACGGTCGGACTGAGGAGGCTGACATAGGGGGCCATACAGCAAATCATTTGCCAACTACAATAATACACATTCTGCAATTGGCTTTAAATAGTGGACAAGTATGAAACATGTGGCTGGAGAGCCAAGCTTTACTCAAATTAATTTTCATTATTGGCAAGAGATATTAAAGGTTTTTTTTTTTTTTATTTAATCCTTACTATGGGCCTATAAGCTTTTCCTGAGAAGTCACCATGGGGACATCAGATGGCTTTTTTTTCCCCTCTCCTTCTTCTATTTTAAATTGACCTGGGTAATGCTTACCAGCTGGAAATATTCTTTATTGTCACAGTATGGACATATTAAACCGCTTCATGAATGACACCCAGAGTATAATCCAGTCCCCTGCCTCAGGGCTATACAGTATTATTAGGCTTTAGTTCAAGAGTTATAGAACCCAGGGAGAAAGATTTTCCTAGTCTCCCTTTTTCAAGTTAGACTTCTTGGAATTCAACAAAAATACTTAGCTTTGCCTGCAAGGACAATCTTAATACTAACAACTGTCCACTTCCTCCCATCTTAAGGCCATGTGAAAAACCCCTTTGTTTCCACCCTGGCCTTCACTGGCTCTCAAACCACACTGATTACTCTATGGAAAGACCGGGAAAACACATTAGCTGTTTTTCATGTTACAGCTGTTTAGATCACTGGCCGCACATCAAATAATTTTTTTTCGACTGAGCAACATGCATGAAAAGGCAGATGCCAAAGCATCCTGTTGTAATTTGACCATTTATATTAAAGCTAAGGAAACACTCAGACAGGAATTATCCCTGCAACCAAAGATAGCTTTGATTTACGAGAGAATAAACAGAAAGCGAAGAGGAGGTTCCCGTTTGGAGTGTTGGTTAGCGTGTGTGCAAGGAAGAGCCACGCGGGATGCTGGCCCTTCGAGAAGGGTTTTCCTCTTTGCAAACTCACCAATACATTTGATGCCGTTTCCCACCCAGCCTTCTCGGCAGCTGCACTTGAAGCTTCCGGGGACATTCAGACACGAGGCATGCATGTCGCAGTTGTGGGCACCAATTTCACACTCATCCACATCTGAGAAACCAGAGTTTAAAAGGAAAAGATGAAGCATGAGCGAATTAAGTCTACTTCCAAGTATGTTTCCGTAAGACAACAGTTTAGGATAAACGCGGGGCTTGTACGAGAAACACTGATACCACCTTAGTCTCTAAGTCGTTTTTCACTGCGGTAAGATATAAGACTTCATGATCATGACCAAACAAGTCCTTCTCTCCAAGAACTTGCTGTTGGAAGGAGAAAGCGCAGCTGTTGTCCCCTGCGGATATGAGTGACAGCCCCCACATGTTGCAAAGGCCCATTCAAAACTCCGTGGGAAGGATATAAAGACACATTTCAGGAGAGATTTTTGAAAAAGACTTTACTGTTCTTTCCTATTAATATTTATCACATATTTTCATGAAGATAAGAATGAGCCTGATTTAAAAAAAAAAGTCCACCCTTCATTTTAAAAGTCAATGCCCCAATGTAGATGGGGTTAGAATGTTTACTTGGCATGTGTAAACACCTAGGATTAACTTCCAACATCACACACACACAATCAAAGCTACACATATACTCAGAGCTTTTGTAAATGGTCACTTATGTGTGTGCTTTTGTTTTTTCTTTCTTATCTGAGAATATGTAAAGAATGCTCTCTTCAGATGTGGCCTGAAAGGGGACCAATGCTCACCAGCCTGTGTTTATGTTCACAAATACTGCACAGAAACACATATATGTAATTTATTCAGTCATGTGCAGCCTGAAGACATTTTGGTCAACAGCAAACCATGTACATGACAATGGTCCCATGAGCTTGTAATGCCTGGACACGCGGCTGAAGCTAACATGCAGATGAATTCATCTAAGGACACTTTCTTGTGATGTATGCCCTTTGTAAAGCCATGCACAGCTGTGTGAATGTGTTTATGCAGAACATATATACTTGTGTATAACTCTGTCAATTTGGCTTCCTAAAACTTCTAGGATATGATTCTTATCTGTTCTAGCCGCTCACTGACTACTGGCCGCCACAGCTGAACTGATACTGAGCACACACTCCTGGCTTCCACCCCCTCTGTTATTAGTAAAGTCTTGCCCTCAATCCTCATCATCTGCCTGCTCCTGGAGGGGCAGCTGAAGCTTTCCCTGCAGCCAGAGCTTCTCACTGCGGCCTTGAACAAAATCCTATAGAGGGACCTAAACATGAGCATTCAGGAGGCAACTAGCCAGACCACTATTAAGATGTTTCCTAGTCATATCTGCATGCTATGGGATAAAACTAAATAGTAAAAACGAGGCAGGAGGTGAAGGAGTGAAGAGAGAAAAAAGGAGAGAGGTAATGGTGGGGGAGGAGAGAGTATAAAAGAAGAAATCATGGTTGTAAGGCAGTCTAAATAGAACCTAAGAACGTATTAACAGTTTAACATTGCAAACTAAATGAAGATTTGGATCCTTTAAGACAGTGGTTATAACCTGTGTGTCACAACGCCTTTGGGGGGTTAAATGGTCCTTTCACAGGGATTCCCTAAGACCACTGGAAAACACAGCCATTTATATTACGATTCATAATAGAAGCAAAATTAAAGTTATGAAGTAGCAATGCGTGGTGATATTTTGCTCTATCGGATAAAGCTTGTCTGAAGATTAGAGCGTGGAGCTAGCTAACCAGAGAGGGCAGGCAGTGGTGGCACAGACCTTTAATCCCAGTGCCTGGGAGGAGGAAACAGTAATCAATATGACTGGGCAGAGAAAAGAAGTGATAAAGCCGGGCGGAGATGGGAGCGTGGCCCATTTTCACCTGGGAAGTTGGTGAGGTGAGAGGTGGCTATGGCTTGCTCCTTTGTCTCGCTTACCTTTCTTCATTTACCCCTATCTTTGACTCTGGGAGTTTGTTATTAAGACCAATTAGAATTCACACTATGGCAACAAAAATAATTTTATGGTTGGGGGGTCACCCCAACATGAAAAACTGTTTTTTCTTTCTTTATGCGGGCCCTCCATCTGGGCAGTAATCAAGCTGAGCAACTGAACGATGCTGCAGACCCATCAGAAGCAGGGCGGACTCGGTCCACTCCTTCCTACTGGGTGACTCCAGCAGTGTGCACCTCAGACACGATGCATGGTAAAGGTAAGAGTCGGTTACATATCACATGACAGTCATATCCTGGTGGACTGGCCCAAGGATGCTGAAGGCTGAAGCGATGGCTGCTTTTGAAACCTCTGAGGCTGAAGTCTAGCAGACATGAGATGGAGCCCTACCTGTACATCCTGTGGTCCCCTTCTTCACCGAATAGCCCAGCTGACAATGGCAGATGAAAGAGCCCTTCGTGTTCTCACACTCCCCAAACATGCAGATGTTGGGATTCAAGTCACACTCATTCACATCTGGAAAACATATGTTCTGGTTACTGCTATCACATTAATTTAAAAGCCACCTTTTAATCTGAATAGCACTGTACTGAAATAAACAGATAAAATTGAAACTGTGGCCCCCCCTTGGAAGACTTGTATTGCAGGTAAGTACTATGTGCCTTTAAGGGTGTCTGAAATAATTCTTTTTCAGATTTTACAGTTCGGGCAAAATGGCTCAGATCTGCAAAGTAACAGTGAAATAAGTCTTCTTTCCATGTGGATGTGTGTTCATGCATGTATCAAACTCTCATTTGCTGGAGAGTGACATGCTGTCTTCTGGACATGCCATGGCTATCACATGCATGACCTCACAGTGGCTGTGGTTACTTGTACGAGATCAACCCAACTAAAACTGAAGCATAGATGTGGTAGGTGGTCTCCAGGACCACGTTTGAGGAGATGCGGGAAGAGAGGGAGATGGGATACTCATTATATTTCACTCTGTATGGTGGTCTCAACAATAGAGAACAATAAAGAGTTGCCACTGACTTCTGATACTCACCGATGCACGTTTTCATGTCCATTGAAGCCATGAAGCCATCGTAACAGAGGCAGCGGTACTCCCCGGGAATGTTGGTACACTGGCCACCATCGCAGACGTCAGGATTGTTTTCACACTCATCGATATCTGATGACACAAAGTTAACGCCCAGTGAAAGCAAGAACGGCTCTCCTCGGTCCCAAATACATTTCCTCCGCTGGGCTCTCCGCGACCGAGTCTGGAGCCACATTTGTAAGAGAGCAACCGTAGCATGCGCATTTAGCGTATCTTTTCTGTACCTGCACACGATCTCCCATCTGGCATCAGTGCATACCCCTCACTGCAGCTGCACTCGTAGCTTCCTTCCGAGTTGGTGCACTGGGTGTCGCAGCCGCCGTTCATGATCATACATTCATCGATATCTGTGCAGATATCACGTGCATGTTAGATGCCAAGTAGACGCCCGTCCGAAGGGATGGTGGCTGCATCTTCTTTTCAAAACGCTGATGCTTGAGTAGCTTTGGATTTGTCTTTATACTATTGGTACTGATCAAGTTTATACCATTAATCACCCTTAATCCCTTTCACTTCCTTGTATATAGCATTCTGTTTAGCCCACTGGCTGAGAAAGGAAGAACCCAGACATATAACGACTATGGAGTTTGGAGTACTTTTTATGATAAGACCAGTGGGGTTTCTGCCAAATCAACAAACCATCTGACCCCTGCTTGCATTCATTCCTAGTACAAAGGACCCTCGTAGGCTTTAGGACATATTTGGTGCCAAAGCTCGATGGTCTGAGAGATGGGAAACTCAGACCTGTGTGGTCCGCCCTTACCTATACAGCCCTGGCGGTCTGGTGTGGCCTGGTATCCAGGATTGCAAGAGCACTGGTAGGCTCCGATCATGTTCACACATTTGCCATTCCTACAGAGATTGTCGCTCAGGGAGCACTCGTTGATATCTATAAAAGACAAGCAGAATTATGCTTTAAGCCACAGCAAACTTAGAAGAACCTTTAAGAGCAGGCTTTAGCAAAGGGGTGCCACCTGAGTAGGGAACAAGACAAACTGGGAGGTCTGGTGAAAATGCTGGTCCCTGATCACTTATTTCTGACCCCAGAACTTCCTGTTGTGTTGGAAGCATTTTCTTCTCTGTCTATAGTTTCCAAAATGGAACTGCATGTTCTACTAACCCTTGAAATGTATATAACATAATTGAGCAATTTTTAATGTTATCTAATTTTATTTACAATTACATAGCCACATGCAGCTAGCCATTGCCACCACAGAGTGCACGAACAGAGTGTGTGCCATAAATGAATCTTATTATTATTTATTTTACTCCATGGGTTTACACTGGTGTGTGCATGTGGTCTTCAAAAGCTGTTCAGATGCTGCCTACAGAACTTGAACTATCCTGAGGGAAGACGCTGGTTCCAGAGGACAGAGTTAGGACAGTGAAGACCCTCACATGTTTGTTCTCATCAAGCTGCCTATGTGCCTGGGTATGTGGGCCTTCAGTCCACAACTGTTAGTTTAAAAGAATCTGCCCTTATGAGATGGGCAAATGCCTTAATAAAAACTCAGGCAAAAATATGTGGAAGAAATCATTAAATTCCTAGAGAACACCTAGACATGGCAGAGTGATCCATTTCCATATTCAACATGCTCATCAGAAGGAACATAAGTCAGACACAGTGACCACTGGATATAATGAGAAATTATTTCAGACTCACACAACTACCTAGAAGATGATGCTACATAAATTTATGTTTATAGTCCCTGAATGCAGATATCACAAAACCTTTATTTCGTAATATAATTTACTCTTTTGCAGGGCAGTTTTCTCAACTATAGGGTTGATAAACTCTAAGCTATGACAAACTAGATGCAGGAACAGGTTCCTGCATCACTATCTTGCAGCATGTCCAGCCATAAATTCTTCAATCACCAGGGTAAAGTCATCTCTTGCACTATTATCAAAATAAAAATATTTAAAAGTTGAAATTCATCTGAATGAAAAGTATCTGTTTAATGTATTATGTAAGGCTCATTTTATGTACTGGCACAGAAATCTATCTGGCTTATAAACAAATGCTTGCACATTGTTAAGCTGTGCTCAAACAGTTCTGAGGAAGGGGCTTCCTGGCTAAGTCTGTGCTAGACAGCATGTGTACCAGAACACAGCAACCCTCTGGATTTACACGGCAGCAGCGGGAATGGGCAAATGCCCCGACACTCTGCTGTCACCTTTGCCGTTCTTCTGAACTTGGTGTTAGTAGAAGACCTTGCGGCATGAGGTGTCAAGGGAGCTCTCATGATCTGATGTGGGTGTGTAGACCCTGGGTGTGGTGTGGACTCTGACTGACTAGGGGAATGGGTGTGTGGACAGAACACGGAATGGGTGTGTGTGTAGAGCAACTACCAGGAGGTGTCCTGGACAGCTTACTCACCATCCTGCCTGGACAATGGAACCCATGGGTTTGAATAGATGTCTTTACTTGGAAAGCAGCCTAATGCTCAACAGTCTAGAAACTGGATATAGAGAATTTGGATTTCCAGGTTGTCATGAGCCACAGAATCACACACCCATCAGAACTGGCTCCTGATCTTTATCCATTGTGCTCACTGGATTTCTAGATGAAGGGGAAAAAACTCACCCACACAGTCCTCACGGGATGGTGACAGCTCGTGTCCCAGTGGGCAGTCACACTGAAAGCTGCCCTCAGTGTTCACACAGGTGCCACCCCTACAAAGGAGAGGGTTACGTTCACATTCGTCAATGTCTGAAAGGTAAAAACGTGAGATCCATTGAAGAACTCGGAGGAAAATATATTTACATATATAGTACAGGAGAAGTGGGGTTGGGAGGCAGGTGTGCAGCTCAGACAATGACACATCCAGTCAGAAGTGGGGCAAGTTTTACTTTTTCCTTCAATATAAAAATTATGAACCATCTGTCCTCAACACAGTAAACCATTGGAAAATTTTTATGTATAATATAATCTGGTTCATAAGAGGTTACATATACAAAGTTTACTTTATGTCATAATAAACGAAGAGTTTGTATTTCGTTGCCAGTCATTTAGCATTTATAGCTCAAATCCAAATGAAAAACAAAATCCCAAGACTCCTCAATGATTACAGTGAGGAGCGTCTAATCTGTGACCCGTGGTTGCTTGCAGCTCAAGTCAGTAAAGAGTGCAGATCAGCACACTATAGACAACAATGCCCTTTGTAATGTGAAAGGGTTGTACCCGAGAGTGGCAACATCTTATGTGGTAAGTTCCACAAGTCACTCATATGACAGAGTGGCCTAAACGTTCTTCAGTATCACAACTACAAGGCACAGCTCTCACGGGACTGGCAAGGCAGGACACAAGCTGGAGGTCACCACAATGCTACCCATTTAAAATAAATCCACCCTGGGAAGTCTGTGTATTGCTTCCAGTCTGAGGAAGGTTATTTTGTCTGCCATTGACAGCTCTCGGCCTCAGCACACCTCTGGTCAAGGGTGCTGCCACAGCTCTGAAGCCAGCCATGGCATGGCAGCCCAGCCTGCATGAGGCTGGTGTCCTAGCCAGCAGGAGGGTCTGGCCGAGCTTACCCATGCAATTCTTCATCATCATGAAGCCGCTCTCGTATCCCTCAAAACACTCGCATTCAAAACTGCCTGGCGTGTTGACGCAGATGCCACTGCCACAGAGGTCAGGAGAGATCCTGCACTCGTCGATGTCTGTTCCCCGTGTTCAAGAGAAAGAAAAACACAGAATGAGATAAGAGATTGCTGGAGGCACGGGGCCTTCCATGTCAGGGGCTGGGAAACCAGGATTGAGAGGAGGAAGAAATGTTCTGAGGAGATGGGGTGGGGTGGAGGGGACGTTGTGTCCTTCATAAGGCACATTCCTTTCTCCAACTGCCAAAACTGTCATGGCCAACCGGCAGGTGGGGCGTGTGTGTCTTTGAGTTCTGAAATGTGGCCTTCGCTTTGCGGCTGAGGTGTCGTCATAGAGAACAGACCAAGCCACTCCTCTGAAAGGCCCAAGTGGAGAGGCAGTGTGCTCACCTGGGAGGAAGACCTAGAGAGGCGTGAGACTGTTCATTCTACTCCTCCGGCCAAGGGAGCATGGGGACCTGGAACCCTGAGGCTAAGAGGGCTGCCTGGGAGAACACAGACAGGCAGCCTCCAAGGCAGACACAGCACAATTCTCAAGCCTGAGCCTGCAGAAACAGCAGGGCCTTGGAGCAAACCCACAATGTGATCCGTGCTCCATTCGGCAGAGAAATGCTTACTTACCAACTTTTAAAAAAAAATAAAGAGAAATCACATGTTTGTGTTTTGCTGTGTTTTCTATATTCCAGTCATAGTATCTGCACTCTGAAAAAAGTTTATGAGAAATCCCTCACAACTGTAGCGTATTTTCAATACTGCCTTTGGATCTACACAAAATATGTTTAAGAAAACATGAGCCATTAAAAAAAAGTCACAAAGAAATGTTTCTGCTGCTATCTTATGGTGTGTTAAAATATTTATTGCTGTATCAAGGCAGGGCCTTTTATGTCTCTGACTGCCCTGAGATCTGTCTTTCCCAGAGATCCACCAGCCTCTGCCTGTTGAATGCTGGGATTGAAGGCACACGCCTGCACACCAGGCTCACTGTGTCTTTTGATGAATGGAAGTTTGAAGTCTTGCAGTATAATGAGTGGACAACTTCTGCATTTCCGGCCAAGCATTTGTAATAAAGTGCATGCCATCAAAAAGATACATTCCTAACTTCATCTCTTCTCAAGGTAAAGAGGTTAAGAATGTCGTTTGCAGGTGAGGAAAGTAAGTCAAAACACATTTATCACAAACTAAAACAATTACTAGAATATTCTTCATGTTGATAGGCACAGACTCTTCATAGCTATATTCTTTAGTCCTCACATATTTTGAAGATCATACTTTCACATCAAAACAACATTTGGTGTGATTTTGTAGCTCTCAAAATTATTTGGAGAACTGGATTTTAAGTTCAGTAAAAGAAAGCAATAATAATAATAATAATGAGGGAGAAAGGGGGCTTCTATTCTCACTGAGAAGATGGGCTCTGAAGGCTGCATACTCACTGCAAAGGCAAGAAAGCCAGGGTTTATTGGAGAGAAGCCATCTTACCCGTACAGTTTCTCTCCTCCATGTCCAGGGCGAAGCCATTATTGCAGCGACACTTGAAGCTTCCGATGGTGTTTCTGCACTTCCCGTGGGTGCACATCCCGGGAAAGGCTTTGCACTCGTTGATATCTGAAAGCAGAGTGAGGCCTAACCGTGGAGCTGGTTGACAGGAACGAGTCCTTTTATTGCCTTAACTTAAAAATCTATCGCCATGGACAATAATCGTGCAGCCTTGGACAGGGACGGCTCCTGGGGTCTGCAGTGACTACAGAGATGGCACAGAAAACGTGTCCATCGTGGATAAGGTTCTCCACCCTCAACTGAGTCTCGCTCCTCTATACCTGGCTGTTGCTTATGGAGAACAGTGGGGACAGGGATCTCCCTGCTGCTGAGGAACTGGGCAGGTCTACCTCCCCTCAAGCCGTGTCAAAGGAAAGGAGAGGGCCAGTAGAAGGAGAGAAAGAAAATGATGAGCATCCCAGAGTCCCATCAATACTGTCTTTTATATGTAATTTATAGTTTCAGACCTTAGGTTGGCCACAAAACAAAACCCATCTAATTTGCATGGGAAGTAGAAAAAGGCACGATTTCCTGAGCAAATTGAGAGGGTGGGGAACATGGGAGAGGGGAGAATGGGTGGGGGGAGAAAGGGAAGGGAGTGAAGAAAAATATATAGCTCAATAAAAACAATAAAACACACACACACACACACACACACACACACACACACACACACACAAAAGAAAAGAAAACCCATTCTCAGAGAGCAAAGAGAGAACCCTGGTAGTGTGGCAGGCCAGGAGCCAGCTTGCAGTTACCTTTGTAAAATGGACGCCCAGTGAGGATGTCCCCTCTGTTAGCAAAGCCTGGGCCCCTGGGGCACAGAGTCTCATATTCCTTGGTGCCAGGCTTGGGGCATTCTTCACACTCCGTGCCCCAAGCTGCCCCCACTGCACAGCAGCAGGCGTCCATGCGGAACTTCCCAGGAACGGGGTGGATGCATTCATCCTCATCCCACTTCAGGAAGCACTGCTCCAGGCGGATATCTGCATGGAGAGTGCAAGCCCAGGCTGAGCCTTAGTCGGAACGCTCACTGCACGTCCCTCTACCGCACCTGTTCAGCGACTCAGACACTGTGTGCCTCAGGCTACCTGTGCTCAGTTAAAACTCTCTCGTCTCCTAAAGATCCTTCCTTCCTCAATGGCAGTGCTGGGTGAAGCTAGCTCAAGAAAGCAGTGCATGACGGTGGGCCTGCAGGCAGACTTACAATGAGAAATCTGTCACCGCCTTGAATGGATTCCATGGTAACAGTCATTGAGGGAGCATGAAAGTGGGCTCTTAGCAGGTTATTTGACTCTCACAATGAACCGGAAAAGCTCTCCTGATAACACGGCACTTCCATGTCCCAGCCAATGATCCTGGTCTTGCATTTTCCTCATTGGAAAAAGAATTTTAATGATGGACTCTTCTTTTTAATCAGCTTAAGGTCATTTTACAGCAGTCATGTTAGGGTCCAGTCAGTCCTCTTAGGGTTCAGTCAGTCTTGTTAGGGTCCAGTCTGACCTGTTAGGGTCCAGTCAGTCCTGTGAGGGTCCAGTCAGCCCTGTTAGTGTCCAGTCAATCTTGTTAAGGTGTAGTCTGACCTGTTAGGGTCCAGTCAGTCCTGATAGGTCCAGTCATCCCTGTTAGGGTCTAGTCAATCCTGTTAGGGTTCAGTCAGTCCTGTGAGGGTCCAGTCAGTCCTGATAGGATCTAGTCATCCCTGTTAGGGTCAAGTCTGGCCTGTTAGGGTCCAGTCAGTCCTGATAGGGTCCAGTCATCCCTGTTAGGGTCTAGTCAGTCCTGTTAGGGTCCAGTCAGTCCTGTGAGGGTTTAGTCAGTCCTGTTAGGGTCCCGTCAGTCTTGTTAGGGTCCAGTGTGACCTATTAAAGTCCAGTTAGTCCTGATAGGGTCCAGTCAGCCCTGATAGGATCCAGTCAGTCCTGTGAGGGTCCAGTCAGCCCTGACAGGGTCCAGTCAGTCCTGTTATGGTTCAGTCAGTCTTGTTAGGGTCCAGTCTGACCTGTTAGGGTCCAGTCTGACCTGTTAGGGTTCAGTCAGTCTTGTTAGGGTCTAGTCAGTCCTGTTAGGGTTCAGTCAATCTTGATAGGGTCCAGTCAGTCTTGTTAGGGTCCAGTCAGTCCTGTGAGGGTCCAGTCAGTCCTGTGAGGGTCCAGTCAGTCCTGTGAGGGTCCAGTCAGTCCTGTGAGGGTCCAGTCATAAACAACAATGCTCAGATGCATCCTTACTGCAGCCCATTTGCAACTTGGTAAAACCTATTGAGTTTGCTTTACTAAAACATTACGTTTTTACTTCAAGAGGGTTTTGTTCTGTTGTTACAAATTTTGGATCTGGGTTTTCTCTTGAACCACGTATACCCATCAGCTTCTTCACTATAAAGGGGCCAAATCATTTGTTTAAATGAAGGAGAATTTTCTTCTTAACTTCAAACTACACCAAACTGTATGTTAGTCTTTAACTGGAATTACTCAGAGACTCGGAGCATCAATGAACAGCCAGAAAACAGTTTGAACCAGCATGGTCCATGGGCAATATGCTCATGTGTCGGTCAACAGAGTGATGTCAGAGCTACAATCCCACACTGCCTAGTGGCAAAAATGGGTAACGGGTTCAGAAAAGAATTCTTAGATAAATAAAATCATTCTTTTGGTGAAAGGATCCTGAGATATGACGTCATCAGTGAGCTTGAAAGCCACTTCACACAGGCAAGGTCTTCCTTGATAGAAAGGTCGCTAAAGCAATGAGACAAGTTGACAAGTTTACTGTTTAAGTTATTGTCAATACTGCGTCTTTTGATTTCTCCACCAAAAAGGTCACATCTGTACTGGTGTCCACCTTCAACCTTGAATTACATACACTTTCAAGAATCAAAACTGAGAGAATTGTACTTTTCAAGAGCAAGCATGTCAAAGTTTTCTTTTGAGTCTCCATGCAGTGTGTCTTCACTAAGGTGAAGCAAAGGTCACACACTCTGCCACTTCCCAGAGCGGAAGCGGGAAGTTAGTAGGGCTTCCCAAACACTGGTCTCTATGAGTTGGCTTCACCCGGCACAGACACTAGGGAAGGAAGGAGCTTCACGACATGTGAAGAATTTAGTTAAGCACAGGGGGTCTGGAGGCCACTGAAGCAATCTGTTCAGAAGTCATGCTGCGAGAAACCGGAAGACAGAGATATGTGAGCTAAGGATGTTCAGAGTCTTTATATCTGGGAGAGTAGCTCTGCGCCTTTAAGTTCATATCAGTATTTGCACAAGGAATGGAAACAGCCAGAGCATGGGCAGTGAAAGATGTGTAAACACTTTGCCTGAACTGCAGACAAACTACAGCGTAAACCTGGAGCCCAGCAGCACATGCACGTGGGAGTGTGCTGCTCCCCACTGTGTTTCACACATTTATGTCACCTTTCCCCCTGTGAACACTTAATGTGACATCCCTATTTCATAAGAAACTCGATTGCGGGGGCTTGACACTAATTTGTTCTCGGCATCTTCACATTGTCACGTGCCAATCCAATTGAAACGCTCTCCATCTGCAGAATGAATCCACTTTGAACAACTCAGGAGGTGACAGAAGCTTTCACTAAGCACCAGGCTCCAGAACCCAGGCTTCTGTGCAAGAATGAGGACCTGGCTCAGTTCAGTGTTTGGAGTCTCCAGCTTGGGGGTGAGGGCATCCTGGAGCTGCCCTCTTCAAACTGGGCCCCTGAGAAAACCCGCCAAAAGTCAGCCCGTCCTTGGGGGCTGCTCAAGACCATGCCTATAGGCAACTTAAGGCTTGGTAGTCATTTGCCACGTGATATCTCTCCCACTCTCCTCAGGGTCACCCAGGAGTGCTTTGCTCAGATGAAACCTGGACTTATTAATTCTGTTTGATTGCCTTATTACATTGGTAGCAATGGTTTAACAGGGACTCAAAACTCATCATTCAGCCTGTCAGTACTCCGTAAAAGTCAGGTGTGGCAGTATACACCCATAACCAAGCACTGGCAGGCTCTGGGGATTCATTGAGCACCCATTCTATCCAAAATGGCTCTATATTTGGCAAGAGATCATGATGTCTCGCTGAACCAAAAATAAATAAATAAATAATAAAAAAATAAAGAGAGAGATCATGCCTAGTTTTCTTCTATTAATATAACGGGAATAACTGAACTTGTCTAAAATATTAGAAACTAAAGCTTAAATAATAGTTTTTCTTTTTAATTATAAAAATATGCTCGAAACAGAAACATTTTTAATAAAGCACATATTTTAATATCCTGGAGTGATTTTCCTCTCAAGCAGTATCTCATTTAAAGCAAATGTCTCCAGTACAGACTTGGGTTTTGGATTGGTCCAGAGGACAGGGAGCTGATGGTTAGCGTCATGTATGTGGACAGGAAAGCATGCGTCTTACCCAAACACACACGGCCAGTTCCATCCAGCGTGAGGCCTTCAGGGCATTCGCAGTGGAAAGAGCCTTTGCTGTTGACACAGCGTCCATTTGGACAGACGCCAGGAAACACCTCACATTCATTAACATCTGTGGGGAACCGCGGCAAGCAGAAGGATAAAGACATTACAAATAGCAAAAGCAGGTGTAGCCTCATTTCCTGTGTAGCGAGGGCATTCAATCTGCAACCTGGTGGTGTGGGTTATTACTTTGGTTAAAGCAAAAATATTCCACCGCGCAGCCACCAGCTTTCTCGGGCACCAGCTGTGCAGACGACCACGGCCTTGCTGTCCATAAAAGCCCAGCCCAGACATGCTCCCTTGCCAGCTGTTCTGTGCCTGGAAGGCTGGGGACTTCCTTATGAACTGACTGTATAAAGAGGAGAAATGGGAACCTTGAAGCTGTTTCCCGAGAGTGTGTTGATTACACTGAGCTATTTTAACTGAAATCTCAAGGGTCTTGAGGAGAGCGACTAGCTCCTTGAGAGCAGACAGAGAATCGGCACACTTCTCTAAGGATCTGTTCCATTTCAGCATTGTACCCACCTTCGCAAGTCACACCTTTGATCCTGGCAAACCCTCTTGGGCAAGCTGCGTCTGTAAGAACGGGACAGAGTTTTGCTTCGTTATTAAAAGAAAAGAAATACATTTGCCAGGCTCAGTGGGAAGGAATTAAAATTTGCAGCTGGGTGGCAGAGGCTGAGGACCGGTTGCCTTCAGTTCGGAAAACTCCCTCTTGCAGGGGTAGCACCACCAGCGTTGACCCAGATTGCAGCTGCTTCTCCCCCAACGCCTCACTGCTCAAACTGACAAATGAATTAAAAGCAAACGAATCAAAGCCTCAAGGACAAGGCCATCCTCTCCTCCTGGGACACAGCCAGATGAGGACCCAGGGTTTGAGCCAATTCTCCTTCCATGTCTAAGATACTTAGGAGGCCTGCTCACACTTAAAGGAAAACTCAAATTGTACATTTCTAAAGGAGAATGAATTCCACATGGGAAGACATTTTTGGAGAGAAGACAACAGTCTTCCTCCTTACAGACACACTGTGAGGACGGATATCCGTTGACTTGGAGATGATGTTCCAATCAGTAGCTCAGAGGGCCAGGTCAAGTGCCTACCTAGCTCACAGCGCTCACAGGGACTCCCCCAGGCAGCTCCGAGAGTGGCACAGCATTCGGACTTCAGGGTGGCCCCATTAATGTTCACTTCACAGCGGTTGTCCTGGATGTTGAGCCAGCAAGTCCCTTTCAGGCTGTCTGAAAAGGAATAGGAGAGGTTGGGAAGCTCTTACCTGGGAAGAAAACTCTCTGACACCACAGGGCTTTGTTACAGTGGAAAAAGATACAGGAGCATTAATTCTTAAAGTCATTTTGACACCACATTCTTTGAACATATTGACATGTGCCTGTATTTAAATGGGGCATAAGTCAAATACTGAACTGCACTATCCCATACAATGTGTCCATTAACATGATTGCATCTACTAACAAGCTATAGAAAAATAACCACTATTGCCCTAGAGTTCATTCTGGTACTAGGAATATGGTACATTGCCATGACAACACCATAACACAGGGGGGAGGAACAACCTCTATGGTATGTGCTTTGACAGTTAAGAACAAATATATATCATTTTCATTATTCTCTTGTTCAATTCTTCATTGAACAAGCCAGGCAAACTCTACATTCTATTCTAGAAGAGCCAGTATTTCCCTAACTGTGGACATTTATTTGATTAATAACTTGGAAAAAAATCTGAAAAAAGGGAGCGCAAAGATGATAAATGTGTGATGATCACACACAAAGGTGAAAGCACCAGTCATCCCTTGGTCGTTCAAGGAATGTTTGCTTTTCGGTACTTTGTCCTGCATTCTTATCTGTAGCTTTAGCTCTATTGCTAAAACTAATATATACTTATTTATCATCAATGATGTGAGAGCATAGAGAAATATAAATAAGATAAAAAAATCCCCTAGCAATCTGACCGCCCGAGATAGCTACTCCTATTTGTTAAAATGTTTCCATATCTCAGTTAGCTGTCTTTAAATAGTAAAAATCCTAGTGAGCGACCATGGACATCGAGCTGGTGACTCCACGTGAGTGAAAGGGAAAGGTCAGTAGTTAGGGAAGCTCTGGGCAGAATAACAGATTTGAACTGAACAAAGAGCAAATGACAACTGATTCTGAACCAGTGGCAGTGAATTTATTCCAAGCTGACAGGGCCACTAGTAACTGCCTAGGCAACTGCACATTTAACTTTCTATTTATTTATTTATTTATTTATTTATTTATTTATTTATTTATTGAATATACAATATTTTGTCTGTGTGTATGCCTGAAAGCCAGAAGAGGGCCCCAGACCTCATTGCAGATGGTTGTGACCCACCATGTAGTTGCTGGGAATTGAACTCAGGACCTTTGGAAGAGCAGGCAATGCTCTTAACCGCTAAGCCATCTCTCCAGCCCCCGTAACTTTCTTTGTACAGTTGTGGCTTTCAGTTAAGTGTGCACATACAGAAATGGAGTTCTGAATGTGCATCTAAGAAATCTGAACTTGTGACAGTGGCCTCAGATGAATCTCATAACAAGCCATTAAGAACATATCGCTGCACACAGCTGAGGGATACCAAAGTACATCCCCACAGAAGCTATTGGAATCTCATTTAATTCCATTTGCAAAGCTTTACTTCTAAATTCTGCAATAAAGCGCAAACATCCAGAGTGGGAACTAGGAGAGAAGTAATTACAATGCCTGTGTATATCACAAGAAGCTGCCATGGCCCAAATCTTCTGGTGGTAGAGATTAAACTAAAGGAACAATTCTTTCCTTGACCTAATACAAAATGTTGTGGGCAAGAGTGTGGGAGGGGTGGGTGAAGATGTATGAGGAATTCAGAGTGTGGGAAGGGCTGGATGAGAGCGTGGGAGAAGCAGAGGGTTGGGGAGGAGCTGGATGAAGGTGTGGGAGAAGCTGAGGGTGTTGGAGGACTGGGCAACTGCTTTCTTTTTCCTTTGTCTTTGCTTTTTCCTTTGGGGCGGTGTTTGGTTTGGAAAAAATCTAACCCTAACCCTAACCTAACTCTAATCCTAACCCTAACCTAACCCTAACCAGTTTGTATAGAGACAGTGACAAGAACAGAGAGTAATGAAGAAGAACACACTAAGATAGGATGTGTGTAGGAAGATGCTGGGATGAAATATATTACTATGTTAAGCTAACCTAAAATAATTACATTTAAAATTAGAAGAAACATAATGGGTGGGAGTGAAAAGTAGCGGAAATATAGGTAACCAGCTAGAAAATCAAAAGATTATGCGTATGGATTCAATGTGGATTTTGGAAGCAAGGTATCAATGCTAAAGAAGAGAATTTGGGGTGGCAGTTTAAAGAATGGAGCTGCCATTGGTGAAGATAAATATGTGTCTAAGAAACAAGATTGAGTTTAGAAACCAGAGCCTTGTTTTAGACATGTTCTATTGAGATATCACGAGACATCCAAAGGGAAACAGTTGCAGCCAGGTGGAAACACAAGCCTGGAATTGATGGAAGGGTGAGGATGGATCCATGGAATTGAGAAACAGGGGTGAGTGCACACAGGGAGGCAAAGAGATCAAGGGCCAATTGGTGATATACTTCAGGGTGGCGGTCAGGAGAATAAGAATGACATAGCAAATAATAATAATAACTTTAAAAGAGCCAGAAAACAGTTGCACTTGGAATGTTCACAATGCAAATCCTGAGAAAGTGACAGGCTTCTTTGATAATAGTCCACCGTGAGGAATAAACCATGGGAACAACAGCAGAGAAGCTGCTGCTCTTTTATGTCTATGAAAGTTAGGAACATGGGGCAAAAATGCATGCAGACCTGGAACAAAAACAAGGGACTCAGGTGTGGATTATATGGCACTACGGAACCAGAGCAGAGCAACGCAGGGAAGCCAAATAAAATACATTGTCCTGTCATGTCTAACACCACCAACCAGGATACAATTGTCTTTTAAACATTTAGAAAATCACTTAAGATAATCTTTAGTGTATCTAAAGGATTAACTCAAAGTCCATAACTATTCTCAGAGCCCAAAGAAGTCACAGATGGTCTGACTTTAGTAACCACACAGAAGAAATTTCATTCTTTATGCCCCGTGTCTTATACCCTGTGACTAGAGGTGGCAGGGTAATCACTCATTAGATAGCCCCATTGAAAACATGCTTGAGACAGGCTGGAGAGATGGCTCAGTGGGTAAAGGTGCTTGCCAACAAGCCTGATGACCTGAGTTCTATTCCTGGGATTCACATGGTGGAAAGAGAAAGCCAACGGAAACACTCAAATTTTATCGTAATGAATGAAAAGCTTAAGGCACTGGCTGGGGAAATGTGGTGGTGTTTAGTTGTTGGCAAATGGAAGAATGACTTAATGATTTGGGAATAAAACGTCTTTGTTTCATTAATAACTATAAGGACAAAAGGCCAAGATGATAAAAGTCTATATGATGAAAAAGGAAGAAGGATGCCTTTGATGCTCAAGTGGTTTACAGATTGCTTTCTGACTGTGAATTGACTGATGCTGAGTTCATTTCCTTTATATAATAAAAAATGACTCCATCTTGGTTGGGAATTGTGCCTTAGCAAAAATATTTCTGCTTTACAGATCCAAACCCCATACCCCACCACCGGTAATTAGATTTTAAAAAAAATGCAGCTCTGCCCAAGGCATGTGGCAACTGATTTTTGAAAGGAGAACCAAGCAATGCTCAGATTCCAGTGGCTGTGTTTCCCTAGGAAATGAAGACAGGAGTGTCGTGTCTCCAAAGAGGGTTCCATTGATAATCTGGGCCTTGCTCATTTCTAACTAAAAACAGGTAGGTAAGATAGCACCCAGCTGTCTATGGAGACAACGGTGAAACCACTTGTATCTTTTGCCTAACTATTAAATCGCTAATTGATTTTGGCTAGACAACAAACAAGAACTTGCCCATGTATATGACACTGTGTAGCTTCCTTTAAAGTTAGGTGTTAGGTAGGCATGGGGATTGTGGCAATGCCACTAGATGGGGGAGCAATGACCGGGCCAGAACTTTCCTTGATACGCGGTCTTTATTCCCAGATCACACTCTCGCATTCTGTACACATTCTGTGCCATTACCAAGACCTGGTCTTGAGCAGGCACAGTGGCCCCTGCCTGCAATCCCAGGATCTGTGAAGTTGAGACAGGGGAATTGTCAATTCCCAATCTGCCTGCTCTACGTCAGGTTCTAGGCCAGCCTGGGCTATACACCAAAATCCTATCTTGGAACAAAATCAGGAATAAAAGAACTGGTCTTAGCGATTTTGAGTCATATTTTTACCCATAGAGATTTTCCAAAGCAGAAGAACACTTATCTTCTTTTCTTTGGAGGATGATGGATGAGGGAAAGGAAAATACTAAACTCCTTCTATGTGTTCCTGGTTAAAATCTTCAAATTCTTATCCTCTGAACTGAATCCAAATTCCATCGTGTCTTTGATTACAAAAGAAGGTTTAAAGATCAGATCTGTGATAGTGATTTGATGGTACCATGCCTTTTAAAGCATTTGAAGGATAAGAAATGTGTGTGTGTGTGTGTGTGTGTGTGTGTGTGTATTCTCTATACATTTCTATACATATATAGAAATGCCTACAACCACAGCATCACGTATCTACTGATGTGAAAGGGGGCATCCTGGGACGGAAAGGTTTAAAAGCCTGCCTAATTTCCGCTCTTCTGCTCTCCTCCTGTCCTTTCTGTTTCCCCCACAGGAAGACTGAGGTAGGAAAAGACCTTCACATGGAATCCTTGTAGGAAGCTCACCGATGCAGACGAATCCGGTGGAGCTGAGCTTGCTGCCGGGCGAGCACTCACAGTGGAAAGAGCCGAGGTTGTTCCTGCAGGCCCCATTGACACACGGGTTGCTCTCACACTCATTTACGTCTACAATGCAGAAGGAAAAGATTCCGTTAGAGCTGCCATGCGTTTCTGGAAAATATTATTCCAGCAAGCCGTGCTATGCCAGAATGTCTGGTAAACTTGGCTCTTATAATTTTAATGTGGTTCTGCAAGGCCTAAAGTGAATGGGGAATGAAGACATGTTCTACAGTGTGGGTACACGTCTACTTGACTGGACCCTCAGTAGGACTATAAGGAACACCCTGTTTGGAAAAGGGTTCAGTATGTGTACCTTCTACGACTCTATTTATAGCTGCTTTGGTTTGCTTCTTGGTTGTCACTCAGGTGCAATCCACTGGCACAACAAAGCTTCATTGTTTTCTGTCTCTTAGAGTTCTCTGAAGTTTGAAGACAAAAGCATACCAGCATGGGCTTTAATTCTGAATTCCTAGAGGCAACCCAAGAAGCAAGGACTGGGCTATTCATCCTGGCTACTGAATTCTCCAGAGTCACCATTCACCATTCTCTTTCTTCAGCCCTTTACAGTCACGTGATTACTTAATGAATTACTTTACACAATTAAATTTAGTAAGACATAAATGAGGAAAACTAGAGCTGGGGCAGGGTGGAGGAGTTGTCTGTTGGTGGAACATATGCGTCAGGTGCTAAATTTAATCTCCAGAACTAATACAAAAAGAAAGAAAATAAATTTGATTGGATTGAATAGGACTTCATCATTACCATTTTTTTGTCTTAAATCAAATCATATACCAGTAACCTAAGCAGTTTCTGTTGATGTCAAAGGCAAATAGAATCATAGTACACCTACATTTTCAAGAGGTGACTAAGAAATTCTCAAAGTCAAATAGCATACCATATGAATTAATAAAAGGTAGACACAGGTCTCAATTAAAATATGAATGATAACATCAAAGTCACTTTCCATAAAATCCAATTACTCAGTTACAAAGGCAGCCACTTAATTATCTATCCTTGCCTAATTATTCCAAACACAGCAATGTACCTCAACGCTTTCAGGTTAAACAGAAGGGTCCCTGAGATCCCAAGGAGATAGTCCCCGCTACACATATCTTTGGATTTAATACAGACACTTCTTTTCTTTAAAATATTGTAAGTAAAGCTAGAAGGCTCCAGTGCTTGCTCTTGGCTACCTCGAGTGAAATGTAAACCAGTCCTGAAAGGGACAGGCTTAGAGCTGACTGCCAGTCACTGGGATAAAAATGTCAACTCAAAAGTCTATGTACAAATACCAAAGATGTGCCAGAATAGGAAGGGGAAATCTCATTGGGGCTTAAATCCTAAACCAAGAACTATAGACAAGTAAACGATGCTAAGAGTAGGGAAGATGCCCCAGCTGGTTATTCAATACCGAGTGGTCACCCTAAGAACATGTACGTACAAACAGTATCATATGGACTGAGCAGGTTATAGTTACATATTAAATGCACACACATGTAACAACATTTAAAGAGATAGAGGCAATGAACTTGAGGCAGATATATGGGAGGAGCTGGAGAGAGAGAAGAGGAGAGAATTATATAATTATATTTTAATTAAAAAATCTCTGTAGAGAGCAATTATTGTCACTTCAGGGTATCTAGAGATGAGCTCACGTATTAATTTAGCTTTTGAACTAACAATTACTGTGGGAAATGCGAGTGTATTTTGCTTTTAGGTTGCTTGCAACAAAAAAGGACTTCTTGAAAGAACAATACAAGTATTATAAGACTAATTCAAAGGCAAGGCTTTTCAATGAAAAGTACTGAAACCGTTTCATGAAAATTTCAGTACAAAAGAAACGAGATGAGCAAGAAGTATGCAATCTGAGGGTAACCCACATTTAATTCTCCAATTAATTCCATTGTGAGAGCCCCCCCCCAAAAAAAAAGAAGGGCTGGTGTCATAGTTTTACAAATACCCATTTTGAATTAAGCAATGGCCAACTCAAAAACTATAAACACATACAGCGACAACTACAAATATCAGCTATTTGGTTTTCCCTTAAATACAATGTTTTTATGGTATAAATGTCATGGAAGCAGAAATTGAAACAGTTCACTGTACATTTCTGGAAATAAACTTCAAAGCACATCTGGTTTACATTGAACTCGTTATGTCAGTGGAAGCACAATCGAAACCACAGTCCTGGATGTAAAAATTTTAACTTTCACAGACTCTCCAAGCTCAAGCAAAATGAAATAGTTCTTTTGTAACCTCAGTCTAAAATACAGAGAAACCTCCTGCTTATTGGTACTGTTGCTTATTATATATTTAAATTAATCTATTGAAACCATGAATTACAAATAGAGTAAGCGAACAGAGAAAACACATACACAAAAAGCTGAAATTTGCAAAGAGTCTGGTACTAATTCCCTGTCTAGCCCATGGAAATTAGTGAAGGAAGACTAGAGAGGAGAGACCAGGCTGACAAATTGACTGTGCCCAATGGTGGAAGTCAGGAGACTCGAGGAGACAAGAGATGTGAGGCCCCTTGGTCGGTACATACGTAGTTTGTGGGAAAACTTTAAATGAAAGGCAAATAACAGTGGGTAAAATAGTTACTTGGGTAAGTTTCCAGGCTAATTGATTATTCTTTTTTAATTTCCACCAACATCATAAGGTTGGAGCCAAAATATTTTTCTATCATTTCATCTTTATTCATAGACTATGGACTCCTTTCCTATGAACCCCAGATAAAAGTCATTTCCATATCAAAGGAAAGACTAAGGTTTGTGAGAACAAGTGCTCTTTGAACAAAGTCAGTCAAGACATCTCTACCCTCCTTGTTGTCTGATTTGCCACTGAAGTGACTTACCATTTATGCGACAAACCAGAATTTTGCTACTAAATGTCATTCTGTCTTTTACCTGTTTGGTAGTTTAACTATCAATGCCTTTCAACTCTGTCTTACTTGTTTTGACAATTCAGGGTTCACACCACAGAACCAGACCCCAGCCACTTGGTTCCCACTCTCTGTCTCACGCCATCGCCAGAGGGAATGGTTACAGATGGGAAGCTAGCCTTTAATCATCAATAGTTCTGAGCTAATAGAGAGGACATCTCATCTACCCTTACTTTCTACGTTTCCCAAGATTTAGAGAAACTTACCCTTTAATAGAGACCCGAATTGGTAAAATGTACAGAGGTATGGCTATCCAGGAAAAACAAAAATGCCACAAACCCCTTACCTCGCCCTTCTGGGATGGGGGACAAGCAACACAGGGAAATGTTCTAGAGAAGCTTTTCTCAGAGAATGTTGAAGGAAAATGGGAGTGTGAATGGAAGCCAGGAAATAGAAAATGTCACATATAGTTGCAGAGCCTAGCAGAGTTTACCAAGAGATGCCCCTCGCTCTTAGGGGATGCCCTGACAAGTACTCCAACCCAGAAAGGATGGGTGTGTCCTGCCAGACAATAAGGGAAACAATTATCTTAGCTCAGTTTAGGAAAATGTGATTTTATGGAAATGACTATCCCCCACCCCCAAACACACTGGTTAATTACTCTTTTTCAGAGATCCCTCCAACTCAATCCAAACTTAGAACTGCGCTTTGTAATTGCATTCCTTTGGCTTCAGCTGAGACATTTGTGTTTTGGCATCTTGTTCAATAGTCCTAACTTGCTTCTGTCCACAAGAATGCTTTGAAGTTAAAGAAGAAGATGAAAAGAGGATGTTAACATCCCCCCCACCTTATAATAGTGCGAATGCATTTTTCCTGGGTGTGGAGTCTCCGAGGAACAATCACACCCACAGAAAAGGAAAGGGTTCTTCTGCAATAATTAATATTAACTTTCTTAAAACAAGGTACTATTTGGAAGTGGTAGCAGGATTTGAGCGTATTATAGGAGCTGTCTGCAGGCCCACATCCTAGACACTAAGGGAAGAAAATGAATGGTAGCTAAGAAACAGATTATTCGGAACCAGAACTGGGAATCAAGATATCAAGTCATCCCTGAATGCCCTCACATCATAGCCCGAGTCCCACTGAAAACGGAGACCTTCTTAAGCATTGAACTTGTTCAAGAAGCTTGCACCGCAGAAACTCATGGCAGAAAAAAACCCGAGGTTTTAAAATATTGACCTAATTTAGAGTTACAAACCCAAATGATATCCTTCAGCTAGTCAAGCGGAAAGGACAATTTTCATAGGATATATATTTCAGGGAGGAATTAGTTTCACATAGGCTCCAAATATTTTTCTAGGTCAAGGTTTTGACACTATCAACCATCCACTTCACAATGAAGTGGCTAGCCGCTGAGTACTTTTGGAATGTAAGTTTTTAGGTTAGTGTGTCACAGTGATTTTTTAAAAAAGAGTAAACCAAGTGAACAAAATCAGATATTCTATTTGAACAAGTGAAGTTATACGGCTCTTTCTGTTGGTTTTTCAAACTGCTTGATGATCACCTATGTGAACAGAACAAACCAACAGTGTTTATAAACTGTGTTTACACGAATGCCATTCCTAGAACCTTCAAATCCACGGACAGAGATCATAAAACAGAGAAGACATTCTCCCACATGTATTTTGATGACACCCCTTTACTATGACTGCTGTGGATGTATTTTTGAGGTGCTTTTGGGGCCCAGACACGCCAAGTCAAGGAAGATAGCCCAGCCCTTACCTTCGCAGGTCTCTGTCTCTGTCCGGAACACATAGCCAGGGGGACATGTGCAGCTGTAACTCCCCGGGGTGTTTCTGCATAAGCCATTGTCACAAAGCAGCCGGTTTACCAAGCACTCGTCAATGTCTGCAAGCAGTCAGCGGAAGACAAGAGCTGGACACGGTTACAGGAACATCACACGAACCACCTACGCCTTATTTTTATTGGTTTGTCCCTCAATCTCTTCTCTGACTCAGTATTTTTATGCCACACTAGAGCAAACACATTCTGTGCTATTCAGAGGGGACCTTCTTCTTATGCTGTTGGAGGCTTTTATGATCTTCTGAAGTCCTTGGAAAATGTGTCAGACTTAGCACGGGCTCATTCTTTGTTCTCCTTCAGTTACCTTCCCCCACTCCCTAAAAGCAATTATGCTAGGTTTATTTTTACATTGAAAGCCCTGATAAAATATAATAGATAGTTAAACTCATTTGACAGTAAACTTACACATAATAAGAATATGATATTTCTCATTTTTTTCTATTAAAATTCCAAGAATGCATTAAGTGTCAGTTATGGGAAATTTTCCCATTGTGTTTTCAGCTGAGGAAGAAGAGTTCCTAGCAAAGGACTGTTGATGCATTTCGTACATTCCTCTGGTCATCCAGAACGGCCCAGGGAAGACGGTTTAAAACCTACAGTTCAAACGTTCGCATTAACTTTATCTCACTTTATTTGGGACGGATCTCACGCTGTAGCTCCAGCTGGCACTGAATTCACTCACTGTGGGCTGAGGTTACAGGCACTGACTTCTTATCTGCAAGCTTGGTTACCAAGAGGAAGAAATAATAACCGCACTTGGGGATAGGGAGTTCCTTTTGCTTAAAGTGACATTTTTCCTCTCGCAAGCAGTTGCCCTTGGTCAAATGGCATAGTGTCACCGTGACGATACTGAAATAGGGATCAGGAAACGATTTCACGTAGCATCACCATAGGTAGCATTATCTTTCTGCTTCACTTGAGTCTTACCCACTCTGGATGCTATAGTTTGCTCTGATTCCATCTTTTAATGTGTTTTTTTTTTTTTTTTTTTTTTTTTTTGGTTTTTTGAGACAGGGTTTCCCTGTAGTTTCTAGAGCCTGTCCAGGAACTAGCTCTTGTAGACCAGGCTGGCCTCGAACTCAGAGATCCACCTGCCCCTGCCTCGCGAGTGCTGGGATTAAAGGCGTGCGCCACCACTGCCAGGCTTTAATGTGGCTTCTTAAGCTACAATTGTATAAACTCAGTCACTTTTCTTCAAGAGTATGGCCCCTACCAGGATGACCATGTTCCAGTGGATGATCGTATACACCCACACATATATGGGCAGAACAAATTGGACTCAATTGATTACTTTTTTTTTAAAAAAAAAAAGAATGGATGAAGTTGGAGGGGGTGGGAGAGTAGAAGGAGGAGGGATGGGTGTAGAAGGAGCTGGGGGAGGGGCGGGAGACATAGTTCAATATGCTTTGTATGCACATACAAAATTCTCCAAAAATTAGAGACATATTTTAAAAAAAACTAATCCCAAATGAGGTCACTTCCTGCGCTACTGAGGTTGAGGACTTTGGTGTATGTTTACTAAGAGGCACAGTTTAATTCCATGAGAAATGGGTAAGAAAATGATGAGTCAAATACTTGATAAGACTTGCATATTTTTTATGTTATGTGTGTGTGTTTGGCCTGCATGTAGGTATGCGCACTGTGTACATACAATGTGGAGAGCGATATGGGTATCACATTTCCTGAAAACCGGGGTCACAGAGAGCTATGAACCACCATGTGGGTCCTGGGAACTGAACCCTGGTCCTCTGGGAGAGCAGTCAGTACTCTTAACTGCTGCAACATCTCTCCAATCCCTTCATCTATAAGTCGTCAACAAACATCACACATATGTGAAGTGTCATAGCTGTGTGACATGAGTTCTGCGTGGGACTGGTCACAGGAGTTTTTTGGTTTTCAAAGAGCCCACCCACATGCTCATTTGGAAGTGCCTTTGCTTCTACTTAACAAAGGGTGGTTTGGTTTCTATTTATTTATTTATTTAGACAGGATCTCCAGCCTGGTTGACCAGGGACTATGGTTGTCATAGAGCTTGAATTCCTGATCTTTCTGACTCCCAAATTCTGTGATTATAGGTGTGTGCCACTGCCACCACCATTGGTTTACGTGGTGCTGAGGATTGAACCCAAGGCTCCCAGAATTCTAGGCAAGCTCCTAGCAATGGTTCCAA
This sequence comes from Arvicola amphibius, assembly GCF_903992535.2. NCBI lineage: Eukaryota > Metazoa > Chordata > Mammalia > Rodentia > Cricetidae > Arvicola > Arvicola amphibius. Next base: position 133,053,645 of record NC_052051.1, read on the forward strand.
ACTCCTGGCCCATCTGCATGTTTTTAGAACTGTTCAATAATCCTTGGCTGATACACTTTCTTATATGTATTTAGTTCATTTAAGTATATAATAGTCTATTTAAGTATGTAATAATAAGAACCTAATTTAAATTCATCTGTATATATCTTAAATTCAAGATCAAATGGGTATATTAAGCAATAAAACCATTAGAAAAAACACAGATATTAAGTTTCTTTACTCATAATCATCAGTTGCTTGGTTCTAAAAAGCATTATGGGTAATTTGTAAGCGTCATGCACAACAATAGTTCTGATAATTCTCATTTTATGAAAATGGACTCAATTTTCTGTGGGACAGTTTTGATTTTATTTAATCTCGAAGATGTAAATTAATAAAGCATTGGCCTGAAAGTCTCCTTATCTTCCTCCCTTTCCTTCTCCTGAATATAAATTACACTGGAGTTTGGTTTCCACATTCTTCTGTAAGTTACAAAAGGGAGCGATTTCTCTCAGCTATGATGTTTAGGCATAGCAGTAACTAGTGGTTGCTTGATAAAGTCAAGGTTCCTCCAACCTGGGTCACAGTACTTTCCCAGCCTATCAAGTGTGTTAGCCTTTGAAGTCTACACCTCACCGAAAACATTTAGGACTCAGATAACTACAGAGAAGCAGTCAGTGAACGATTCATTTGTAGTCACTCTCTTGGGGAAAGACTATTTAAATTACAAGTACCCCATCAAATTCGACGCTGTCCTGTAGAACTTAATTCTAATAATTTTGTTATCAATGCACAATACAAAGGCAATAAGAAAAGCTATGGGAGTTCTAGTTTTCATCGTTAATTATGGTTTCTCCTCTGATCCGGGGAATTAAACGACCCTAGTGGCTCTTGTACACATATCCGCAGGAACTTACCGATGCAGTTTCTTCCAGAAGCATCTGGCTCATAGCCACTATTGCAGTTACAGCGGTAGCTGCCTCTCAAGTTCTCACAGATCCCATTGGCGCAAATGTCAGGGTCCAAAGCACACTCGTTGATATCTGCATGAAACACAGGATGTTTAACACTCACAGACACCTGTTTGCCAACACAGGAGGCTCTAACAAGGAGCTGTCGACACGGGAAGCATCTAACTTTGAAAACCTACCGCTTGTGTTTTAGAAAGAAAAAGGAAATAAAATAAGAACAAACTGAAGGATACGACACTGGTTAAGTCAAAAGAAAGTAATGAAAGGAGCTGGCCCCACCCAAATAGTTAAGCCATCTAGTATGTCTATATTTTTGACAAAATTAAAAAGAAAAATTACAGGCTCTTGGCTCAAAATCCAAAAGAAATCTCAATTTAATAGGTATTAGAGCCATCTAATTAAAACATAGAGATTTATTAGAAAGGCTCATATGACTTCATAGTCACAGGGTGTTCTTGCTTTGTTCTCATTATTAGCAATTATTTAAGTAATGGGATACATAGTGCTTCTCATTGTTCCTGAGTTAGAACGAACCCAGAAGTCACTAAAACATAGCTACTTGACAACTCAGTTTCACAGCAAGCCACGGGCATGACTGCTGCCTGGCTGCCCAGGAACAATGGCAAGTGAACTCCCATCAAGCAAACATGCAATTCCTAATAGGCAGTGGGCTGTGGTGGGAGGGCCAAAGACAGGGAATTAACAAAACAAAACAAAAAAAAAAAACAAACACAAAAGAAAGCAACAAAAGGGGAAAAAAACCTAACAACAAACTACTGTGTTGCAAAAGTTCCCATTTGGTTCACTGTGATCAAATTCTGGTGCTGACTGTTCCCAGGAATTGGGAACATCCCTATAATCCCAGGTGCTGGGACAGGGAAGGAGACTCTGGAATTAAAGGCCACCCTAGGCTTCAGGGCACTGTCTTAAAAAAGGAAAATGGAATTAGAAGACCTTTTAAGAAACTCTCTGCTTATTTATCTCTGTTTTCATTTTGTATTTGGGAAAAAAAAAATCCCAGTAACATTCTGCCTCTTTCTCTGGTTTCAGATATGGATTTAAAATGTAGCAACACTGCCTGAAGATTTACAGTCCGCCACAGGGTGGTCCCAAACTTTTGCACTTGTCAACACAGAAGCCCTTGCTTCTCTTTCGGAGTCTTGTTAAAATATGTTACAAAGTTAGAAATAAGAGACGGTGAATGAATTTTACTTCTACAGTTGGACAGGAACATTTTGATGGTTTTTTAGAGCACAAACGATCTTAGTTATTTCGGGACAATATATCCCAGACCTGATCCATATCAAATATCCCTTAAAGATGGGTAATCTTTCCTAGTGGTGTCCATATTGTTATTTGGTGTAGTGCTGTCTTAAAGACACAGACACATAAGATCATGGATATGGATTGTGAGTAAGATTTTCAGAGAAACACTTTTAACAAATAAATACTTATCTGTCGTGAAAAGCAGTCACATGTGAAATAGAGAAACAGCTATTTCTCTGGAAGACGGAAGATGGTTCACCCTACCAGTCTCTACTTCTTCATTTTCACCATAAATATAACCATATTCCCATGATAATCAGAAAGCCATGAGACCGAGAGTTGAGCAGGATTACCTCTTCCATCCACAGTGATGCCCACTCCACTGCTACAAAGGCCTTGGAACTCAGCTGTGTGGTGAAATCAGACAGGAAGAGTTAAGTCACGCCCACTCCACACCTCCATTAACATAACAATGGAAAAAGTTAAAAAACGCTTATCCCACACTTTGTCATTAACGTAACAATTTTATGTGAATTATTTTAATAATGAAAAAAATTCACTATTTTCTAGACCATAATAATTTCAAGAATTCCAAGAATCACAGTAAAGTACAAGAAGTAGAATTACTTGCAACCATAGGTAGGGATGATCTCGCTATATTGATAAATGTTTCAATATTTTTCACATGCAACTTTAATTTAAGACATGCCACCACATTGCCTTTGTCTTCTTTTCTCCATGACAACATGACAATAGTCAAAACTTATCTCATCATAGTTACCGAATACCAGGTATTCTCCATTTTACATCTAATAATTAATCTAATTATTCTAATACAACCAGCTAGAAACATTTTCCCCCTCTTACAAGAGAGTAAGTTAACAAGGAGTAACAGAGTAATTTGCCCCAAGCTACTGAGGTGGGTAGGGAAATAGGCTTGGGTCCCAAGAGCTCTGTCACTGCCGTGTCCTGTCAATGTCCCCTTTATAGGGTATCAATATTTTATTCTAAGTTATATGGAGAGACTACCTTTCTTCATCAGTCCCTTACTGATATAGTTCGGTCTTTCCAACTTGGAAAAACTTAGACAAGCAATGACAGCTTCAGCTATGCTTCTCAAATAATTAATTTTTTTGGAAGTAAAACTTATCCAAGTGCATGCTTCTTTTGAGGCTAACATCCCTTCCCTGTTCCCAGAATACTCTTCTGCCATTTAAGAGTATCTCTTTTGGTATATCTTCCCGTCACAGGAAAAAAATCAATTGCCTATAGCTTCCCCAAACTGATAAATAAAATTGCCATTTCATTATAATTTCTATAGCAGACTTTTTTTTTTCACATGGAGAACTACCATTTGCATTCTCCTTTGCTTATGTGCGCTAAACTTTTTTCAACAGAGCATTTCCCTGCTGATTAGCATGTATTCCTTGAAGAGTGAGGGATAATATATGAAATGCTTTCTTTCCATTTAAATCTGTGCTTTAATACCTGATATTAAGTTTAGGATATTTTACCCATCCTTTTTTTTTTTCTAAAAAGAAAATGTCATATTCAGTAACTCGAGATGCATGAAATATTTTTTCAAATGTTCGAACAACCCAGTTTGAGTCCACAGAACTCAAAACCCATCAACTTTGCGCGAAGTTCTCTCCTATCTTTCACGCGGAAAGAGAACCAACTAAGTGTGCACCTCTCTGCTGCATTCTCCCCCCTGCCCCAGGCAATGGCCTGCTTCATCCTTCACGCTTTCCCTGCTTGTGACCCTTTCAAGGTGCCGATTATACACATTGTAATTTGTGTTTGCTGCCTGTGATCCCAAGTATTTTCAACCCGAAGTAAAAGCAGGGATTCCGTTTATTTTCGAACCGTGCTGTACTCAGGAATATTCCACAGAGGCTCCTTGAAAGTATGAATGGACAAGTGTCAACCTTGATGGACCTTGGACTTGACATCATAAGGTGTCAAGACTTTTACCAAGTCAACCAGATTGTCTTGTGTTTATAAATTCAATAATGGCACATACATGTCAAGGTATTCTATATTCTCCATAACAACACAGATCAAGGGAACTGAGGGTGACATTTGAATATAGAATCTGTACCACAATCACAGCGGCATGAGCAAAGAGTTGCTGTTCACTGTGACCACTGTGGCGCAGCCAGAGCTTACACGCAGTCTGAGACTTCTGACTACACGCCACACACACCAATGCAAACTCGCCTTTTCTTCTTCAGTTCAGAATAGGACAAAACACTTCCAAGCGGATGCAATCTTTGGACAAGTTTGTTGTTGAAGTTCTAGTTTCCTACAAGAGAATACCTGAATTTTTGGCAGGGCAAGGCTGGCAAGGCTCTCCAAAGCCGTAGTCTGGATTGGCACAACAGCATTCAGACTTGGTCACGGCACCAGGGAAAGGACGCACACACACCCCCTTCTTGATTCCGCCATAACAGGTACTACGCATGTGAGTGTCTAATGGAAATAAACGGATGGTAAGAGAGACAGGGAGTGTAAAATGGGAAGCTTATTTAGCCCGAGAAGCTACGACACTAGGAACTTCCAGAGGACATCTGCTATTTCCTGTCCTTTTGCATCTTCAGCATCGTCACGGTGGGGGAATGATCCAAAGGGAACGACTGGGAACATCCCAACACCCGCAGTCCATAGCCCTCCCCTGTGCCACACAACATACCCCTATTTTCAAAGTCTTTCATTGGCTAAGGATGTAGCGACAGCCAAAAACACCACTTTGAGCTTTAGTTGTGGAGTTGTCTGAGTCTCAGCCTGGCCCTTAGCTCCATTGAGGAGTTCTAAGGAGCAGTGAAGATAAACTGCCGTGAAGTGACTAGCTTGTGGTCTAGGGAATGGCTTGTTTTGACCTGTTAAATTAGGACATCTTTCTTTTCACCTGTCAGGATGATGTTGGTGACCATGGGTTATTTTTGTTGTTGTTGTTGTTTGTTTTGTTTTGTTTTTTGTTTTCTGAGACAGGGTTTCTCTGTAGTTTTGGAGCCTGTCCTGGAATTCACTTTTTAGGCTGGCCTCGAACTCGCAGAAATCTGCCTGTCTCTGCCTCCCAAATGCTGGGATTAAAGATGTGCGCCACCACTGCCTGGTCCATGTTTTTGTCTCCAAATCTCAATTAATAGGTTATGAAAAAAATGAGCTGAGTACAGTGGCACACACCTTTAACCTTAGAACTCAGGAGGCAGAGACAGGCAGATCTCTGTGAGTTTGAGGCCAGCCTGGTCTACAGAGTGAGTTCTAGGCCAGCTACATAGTGAGACCCTATTTCAAAACAAACAAACAAACATAAGAAAAAGAAAAATGACCACTTTGTTTCTGGCACTGTACTAAGTGGCTATGTAGACATGATCTCATGAAACAGTCAGGTCACCAACTCAAGAGCTAAGGAAGGATATGTACCTAGGTCAAGGTAACAGGCTCCTCAAAGGCCCACGCTGGGATTCAGTGTAGGCTTGTGCGGCTTCCTAGGTACCCCATCTTGCCACTATGTCCTGCCCTCTAAAAACTCGACTCTGCTTGTTTCCCTCACTCCTGAGCCTTATGAAATATGTTACAGTTTTATGAGGCAGTAAATACTGAACAACTTAAAAAAGCCAGAACATCTTAAACGTCAGAGAAACGGCATAGTGTCTTAGCCATAGAACATGGTAATTCCATTAGGGATAGATAACCCCCACTGTAAGTATCTCACTCTGTTCACAAGTTGTTGGAAGTAATTGTATCCTTTTTTTTTTTTTAGAGTGTGTCTTGCAATGTTTTCTTAGGTCCTAGGATTTTTTTTTTAACCATTAAAAGAATTGGATTTACACTTCTGCTAAGCAATGAGATTAACAAAGTCTGGATTTGCGATAGGGTTTCTGTAAGAGTGTTAGAGATGACCAGTCACCTCGCAAGGGATCGGAGTACGGCCAAAGGAACTGCTGTTTTCAGGACAAGGACCCACAATGGGCAGTTTTTCAAAAGCAAGTTCACTGGGCTCAGGAGAGGGTTCAGTGACTAAAATGCTTGCTGTTTCTGCAGAGGACCCAGGTTCGGTTCCCTGAACCCACATGGAAAATCTTAACTACCCGTAACTCCAGTTCCAGGGGATCTGGCATCTCCTCCTGCACATACATGGTGCACATAAACTCACCGCACTACACATACATGAAGGAAAAAAGAACAACAACAAAAAAAAAACCAAATAAACAAACAAACATAAACTAGTAAAAAAAATGAAAGCAAGTAAAGAGAAAGCTGTGGAACCTATTATGGGAGCAATAATTAATCAACAGAGCTAACGTGGAAAGGGGTTCTGGAAGGGACTGTATCTTGTTCAGCACTACACAACTGGTAAATAACAGAACTGGTGAAGAAAAGAACATTACTTTTAAGAAACAAAAATACTGGTGTTTGGAAACATGATAAAATGCCCTAAAGCTAATGTTTTAAAAAAAAAAACCTGCTGAAAAAGAAAATTTAAATGAAAATTCTTTAATATCAAGGCAAGTTTTGAGATCCCATCCTGAAGATATAAAGAAATTACTTATCCCTCATATCTGCTCAACATCAAGGATATCTGTCTGTCTGTCTGTCTATCTATCATCAACATCATTTATGTATATATCTATCAACATTATCTATCATCTATCTATTATCTATCTATCATCTATCTATCTATCTATCGCTTAAGAGAATAGTTATTAAAAGATGTTTTTATGCATAATCTGGGTTATAAATTGAAGTTCTTCCTTAAATCTTGTCAGGACCAAAAGAGTCCTATGGGATCCCTGGAATTAACTCTTTATTCAGTTCTGCCTGGGGGGGTTAGCAAGCAAGTTCAGGGTTTTGCTGTCCCCTGTTTGAGTGAGGAATGGGTGGTAGGAGTGTTAGCCTGGGGTCACAGTGGTCAGGGCAGAGGATAATATGCCTATGGACTGGGTCACATGAAGGGAGGGCCCCACGCAGCAGGCACATAGAAAAAAGGTGGCTTTAAATATTTGCAAAGCTGGGAAATCTTAAAGCCATTCTAGGGCAGTTCTAGTATTACAGAGAATTCCTACTTCCACCGTGCAGCCTCTCCCCCTACACTCCAAAGCTCTCCCCACTGAAGAGCTGAGATGGGAAGGAAATTTGTTATTTAAAACCCAGCTAGGAATATTACTTATTATATGCTAGTGAACATTAAACATTCTAATTTTTAAATTCAGATGATTCTCATTTAAATAAAAGCTTCATAGAATTTTCTTGCTACCTAAAAGTTATGGAATAGCCTGAGTTTTCTTCCTTCATAATGAGATCCACTTTGCCCCTCCCCCCCCAAAAAAAAGTCAACTAAAAAAATAAAATTTAAAAGAATGGGGATGGTATGGAAACATAAGTTTTCTCTCTTATTCACTCTCAGCTTATGAGTCATGGCTGTTCTGTACACTAATTAAAACCATAGCTTAATTTTATGAAAGCTAAAACAAAAAAAACTTCAATTCTTATAGAAACAAAGATATAAATAAGAAATCTAAGTTAAAGAGCCAATTCAAATAATTCATAGCAGTGATTTCTTCCTAACATAATCAGGGATGGTTCCCACTGTTTACTGGGTGGACCGAAGAAATCCACCGCAGCTTGAGAATAGCAATATATAATTTTCCACCCAAACGATGTGCTCTTGTTTTAAAAAATTGAAATCGCCGTAGTGATAAAAAGTTCGCAAAGGCATTCCAGTGATTTCTGATGTGCTCCCTGGATGTGAATAAAAGAATGAAGCCTTGGTTTTGCGCATGGTTGTCATGAAAAATATTCATAGACTGGCTGCTGGAAATAGAACTAATTTCTCCTTTCCAAACCAGCTTCTTGTTGACTTTTAGATTTCAATGGAATCATGTAGGTGTAGACAAAAAAGCAACAGAGCATTTCAAGATGACCGAACGTATTCCAGCTCTCCGCACAGGAAGGGGCTGCATTCTTCTGGCTGCTAAGGGCTGACAACCTGCAGGCTGAAATGCAGCCTGGCCTGAGGATGCGGCCCAGGGAACAAATGGTTTCCATCTGCCGGCCCTGCCTGGTCCTCCTCACCCCTCCTGGGATTCAAGAGTTAGTGAAGTCTTAACAACTATGGCTGAGAATTTCCTTTCTCCCCAAAACACGCTTTCAAACCAGCCTTGCTGTTTTCCTGCACGAGCTGAAGAGCTGAGGGTGCAAAATGACCGACCCATCCTTCAGGTTTCCGGAAAGTACTTGGAAGGGAGAGCCCCACGAATGCAGCTTCCCAACCTCCCTCAGTGTCCCTGCAGCGTTACAGCCTAGGTCCTGAAGAGCCCACAGCATCTTTTCAAAGCCAATGCGCGACCGCTTTGATTCATTTTCACGGTACACACTCGGCAGAGGCTTCCGAAAGGAATTCAGGATGGTTTAAGGTAAAATGTCTATTCAGCCTCCTATTTTCCCTTCAGGAGTTGATGGCTTGAGGAATAACCTTAAAAACTTTAAGTTTTAGATATCAGTACACTTCTATGGCACAAGGTACTTATGTCTCAAGCTTTGTTTGGATGAAAGGAAGAGGTTTACATGAATGTAACTGTAATCCCCAGTCTCATCTTGCTTATTAATAGTAACATGAATTGCCATTGAATTTGGAACTCTTGTTTCTTTGTATATCATCTTGAAAGAAGACAGTGTGGGGTTTGTTTTTTTTTAGAACATTTGTATGTCGTTCAGCTATCATTTTCTTCTCCACCCTGTCCTTTCTGTCATAAGCAATCGCATCGAATGGATGCGGATTACCTCTTTGGGGCATCTTTTATAAATGACATCACACACAAAACGGCCTTTTGGTGACAGACTCCTCTCACTTGGCATACGTTTAAGCCTTACCTGGGTTTTAGCATGCATTCTGTCTGTGGTTGAATATTACCGTTCTTTTGTGTAGATGTTATCCTATTTTTTGTTATCAGAGATCACTGGGGACTATCAGGCCATCACTGAATGCTCACTTACCAACACATACACGTCCATCCACTCCCACAGCCAGGCCAGGAGGACAGTCACAGCGGAAGGATCCTTCGTTGTTGATGCAGTGCCCATTCATGCAGATGCCTGGGGTCTGGCACTCGTCAACATCTGCCCAGAGGAGGACAGAAGCTGGTCCATTACAGAGTAGAAGGCTTTGCTCTCTAAACTGGCCTATCCTACTAGCCTTTCAACTGGGTAACTGGCAGAAAGAATATATAAAAATGGCAACGGACCTTCTTTAAAAATACATTCCTCTCAAGTACATTTTGTAGAAGGCTGAGTAAAATCTGCTGAATGCATTGAGGGAAAAAGAGAGTCTCATAACATCTATTATTTATTTGATTATCTTGTTTACTATTACTAATATCTAATTCAAGTTAAGCGAAGTAAATATCTACAAATCTATGAGCAATTTTTGCAATATTTTTCCACACAGAAATAGATTCTGTTTTGACATTAATCTCAACATTTCAAACCTACAAAATAAACTGAGATAGTCCATGTAATCTTCAGTCCACTTGCATTTATCAAATGCTGTCCAACACTAAGCAGCTTTTTCAACAGCAGAAAAACACCTCGGACACAGAACTGATAAGCTATGGCCATTTTAAGACATCTAGAGTCTAACATTAGTAATGAGAAAATTGATGGGAAATGATTTCCAGAAGGGATGACAGGTGAAACCTTCATATATGCATTTAACTTTTCTAAGGAACACTGAGATGAAGCTCCAGACTGCCATGCAATGCTGCATGATACAGAGAAATGCTGGTCACCTATCCTGTGCTAAGTCTCAGTCAACTGACCTTGAGATATCAAGCCAAACCTATAGTTTCCACTTCATCTTGTATTCCTTTTCTTTCTTTTTTTTGGGGGGGGTGGGGAAGGAGTTAAAAGCTATTTGTATTGCATAAACTTAGTCCCATATTATATCCCTACTGTCCTGGAATTTCAATGACATCATTGGAATTGGTAACGAATCTTATTTTATTCAGGTAGATTGGTAAAATGAAAGGCAGAAAGCATTCATTGAGTTGATTTCCTCTAAGGGAGGAAAATGAAATGAAAATAAAAGCTTGCTTCCAAGGCAAAACCACAAAATGAGTTCCATGTTACAAAGTTCTGCTTGTGAGCAGGAACGTCATACAATGTCATATAATTCCGGGAGGCCTCTATTTTGATTATTAAAATTATCACTAGAACTTAAAATAGCTAATGAAAACATCCAAATCACATCTTCACTTAATTAAGATCATAAAATTATGATGTGTTTCCAAATGACCTGTAGATGTGATACTGTGCCCATAAGGAGTGGGCATAGAAAATCCAGGCCTGGAAATAGATAAAAAACGACCACTTCGCAAGATTTTCGCTTACTCTTATTCATTTAGCCAACAATTAGGAAGAAATTATTTCTGTACTGTTTTCTTCAGACTTACTAAAATCCATGTGCCATTTCCTTAATTTTTCCTAGACCCTGTTACTTTGCAAAGGCATTGCTGTTTCTAAGCTCACAGAGTGGTTTCCCCTAGGAAGCTTTAGGTATCTCCCTTGCTGAACTAGCAAGAGAGGTGAATAACATGAAAAGGAAGGAAGGGAAATGGAATTATCCTTGCATGATCCACAGATAAGAAAAGGATGGCTCCAGTCACGGTGACTGTCTTATTTCAAAGCCATGCGTACCTGTGCAGTAACGGCCGTTCGGAGCCAGCACGAATCCGGGCTTGCATATGCATTTGAAGCTGCCGTCTTCATTGATGCACATCCCATTCAAACACATGTTCGTAGTTGTACATTCATCGTGGTCTGCGGCAGAAGACAGCAGGGCTTTGACCCTGGCCTCAGAGAACCAAGGCTTCCTCTCCTTCCACGGTCTCCAGTCAAAACTACCTCGTATGAACCCTGTGCCTGTGGGCACTGCTTCACTTATAAAACCATTTAGATTTCACTTTGAGATTATGATATAATCACATCGTTTCTCCCTTCTCTTTCTTCTCTCCAAACCCCTCCCCGTGCCCTTTTTTGATGTCTCTCAAATTCACGGCCTCTTTCCCCATTGATTGTTTAGCTGCTGTTAAAACCATACAGACACCAGTGGCTTTTGTTTTCCTGAGAAGGTAACACAGTTTCAGTGGGTGTCTGGTTTCCAATGGAATTAAAGTATGGTAATCCTCAGTCAGGTTAAATGAGCTGGCTTTCCTTAGCGAATGTGTGAGTTTCACACCTCTTTTGGCATCTATTGCTCAGCTAAGCATGCCAGTCAGCAACTATGGATAGCAACTTTGCCATATTCTCCCAAATTCAGAAGGAAACTCCTTCTCTATCCTGTCAGCGATATGACCCTGGCATCTAAAATAGAGCACACTGCTGAAGAATAACTGTTACATATACTTAAATATGTACATATACTTAAATATACACTGTTGTTACATATACTTAAATATACACTGTTACATATACTTAAATATACACTGTTACATATACTTAAATATGTACATATACTTAAATATATACTGCATAAGAAAAATAAGAGAAGTCATAAATCATGAGTTGTTGTAACATGACTAATTAATTCTATCACATTATTTCTATAGTCATGCTAAATGCATTCATATTTCATTTACTTAAGTCCTGTGACCAGCTTTCTTCCACACGTGAGATGTGGAAGCCTTTGTAGCAATCATGTATGTGGTTCTAAAGAAAATGTATATCCTCTAAAAACCGTTTTCAAGGGAGAGAGAAAACCATACCGACACAGTTTTTCCCATCTGTGGTTAATTCAAAGCCAGCGTTGCAAATGCACTGGAAACTTCCATCTGTGTTCACGCAGCGGCCATTTTTACAAAGCACGCCATTCTGGATGCACTCATCAATATCTGAGAAGACGAAAGCGAGGCAAACAGCATTCCTTTGTAATGCTTACTGATAAAAACAGTAAGAGAATGAAATACTCGCATGCATTCTCTTTACATGTAATACCCAAGAGTGTGTTGCTTTCTCAGCAAAATGTCCACCTCTCGCTAGCTTTTCTTCTCGCGTAGAAAGTGTAAGCAATTTCACCGACCAGACAGTAGGTAAAGAGGGAAAGAAAGAGAGAAGGATGACAAGGTTGTCATCAATCTGACTGCAGGGGAAGACCATTTCGGGCTGCTATTGCTTAGGGTCTTAGCTGGGGTCATCCTTGTGGATTCTTGGGAATGTCCCTCGTGCCAGGCTTCTCGCTAGGCCCATAATGATGTCCTCAATCAAGATATCTCTTTCCTTGCTCTTCTTCATGTTCTTCTCCCCTTCTCTTTCTCCCCTCTCCTTCCCCTTTGGCCCTCCCTTCTCCCCACGCCATGCTCTCAATTTTCTCAGGAGACTTAATTGTCATCATAGAGCCTTCATCCAGCAACTGATGGAAGCAGATGTAGAGATACATGGCTAAGCACTGGTCTGAGGTCCCAGAGTCCAGTCAAAGAGAGGGAGGGAGCGATACGAGCAAAGGGGTCAAGACCATGATGGTGAAACCCACAGAAACACCTGACCTGAGCTAGTGGGAACTCACTTACTCCAGACTGACAGCGGGGGAACCTGTAGAGGACTAGACCCTCTGAATGTGGGTGAGGGTTGTGTGCTGGGGCAGTCTGTGGGGCCACTGGCAGTGGGACCAGGACTTATCCCTAGTGCTTGAACTGGCTTTTTGAAGCCTATTCTCTTTGGAGGATACCTTGTTCAACCTAGATATAGTGGTGAGGGCTTTGGTCCTGCCTCAAAGTGATATGCCAGACATTGTTGACTCCCCATGGTAAGCCTTACCCTCTCTGAGGAGGGGATGAGGGGGCAGGCAGAGAAGAGGGAGGGTTAGAGGAGGAGAGGGAGTAGAAATTTGGATTGGTGTGTAAAACGAGAAAAGATTGTTTCAAAACTAAAAAAAAAAGGAAAGCGAGAAGGAAATGGGGTGCAGTGAGATTAGGAGCAGTTGTGGGGGGATGGAATTATTAACACAGCTGTTTAGGGCATAATGGACAAAGACCTTAAAAGTCTGAACCCAATGTTGGGTAAGCGAAAGAAATCACAGGATTTCTGGATTAAGGGCAATTAAGACCAAAGGCAGGCAGGAGAAGTTGATCCAGGCAACCACCACCCGTGGGCGAACAGGAAAGGGGAAGAGAAGTGGAGTTGTCTGGTAGATGAATTCCGAGATGCATCAGCAGTGAGGTAGGGTTTGGATGACGGTGGTGGTGGGTGAAGCCATGGGACTCTGCATGCAGACAAGGCACGATTTGGTGTTGGATTGTCAGTGGGGCTCAAAGAAAACAGTAATTGAAAACGACAATCAGTCTTTAGCTCAGCGAAGGGTAATGCTGAAGGTACTGGGAGGAGGAGGCCATACTGTACGGGCAAAGAAGGCAGACTGAAGGGTTTTGAAGCCTGATACTACATTGCCTGGGTTCTACATGCACACAGTGCTTATGTTGAAAGGGAGATTCTCTAAGGGCATTACAAAACAAATCCACGATGCAAGAGTGCTTAAGCGATTCGTGCCTCATTTTAGTAAGTTCCCTTTAACTCCAACAGCCTTGCCGACTATCTTGCAGAACTGTTTTCTCTGCACAGAAACCCTGCTTTACCGATGCATGCTTGCTTCGTAGGAGTCCTCTGGAATCCAGCATGACATTTACAGTAATAGGATCCAGGTGTGTTAACACAATCTCCATTAGTGCAGGGATTTGATGTGCATTCATCAACATCTGTGAGCAGCAAAAGAAACCATTACAGGCGTCACTCAATTTGCAGAAACGTTTGTTTAAAGTGCATTTAGCCTCCCAAACTTGAGAGAAGGCCAGCCCGTGGTAATAGTCTAAATAGCGGAGTATTTATAAATGAATGAAAATTCCTTTCCTCAAATACACAGAGTCCAATGTGAAGATTTACAAAAAAACAATGCTTACTGGAGAGTACTAGAGAATTTGCTTTAATCAGGAAATAATGATTTTTTTTTCAACTGGAATAATGCCCAGTGATTAAGGGCACAGACCTTGGAAAGCAACAACGTGAGTTCCAACAGACTATAATAGTCAGTAACTATAGCAAGCTAGGCAACATAATAGCCTAAGGCCTTAGACAATGTCATGAGAACAATGAATGGTTTCTAAAGATACACACACACACACACACACACACACACACACATGGGTGCACACACGCGTCCACGCACACATATCAACACTACATGTGGTCAATACAGTTAGTTTTAGAGAACAGGGCTGATGGACTATGGATTTTTTTTGCTACTGGGTTGTGGACTCAACTATTTAAACACAAATAGGTATTCACCAAGGCTTTATTTTGTAGTAACAAACATAAAGTACACAGATAATGAAAACTGATTAAAAAGTGATTTTTTCCCCCCTATTAACTCCAGATTTCCTGCAGGTCTTAAAATTGGAACTGAGGATTTTTCTCACAGAGAATAGAATTCTATTCAATTACTACCTGATCTGAAAGACGAGAAAGCTGGAGTTTTTTGTGTGTAAAGTCTTTTAAGGCTCAATTAAATGTGACTCCATTACAGAACCTTGGGTGTGCAAAACAAAGGACTAGACTTGACAATTCAGACCAGGCAAATCCCAGGGAAATCACTTGTGCCAGTATAAGTTGAATTTGTCTTCCCTTAGCAATGCTCACTGAATAATATTTTGAATGCTGGCAAGTTAAAGGATCTGGTGTGGTGGCTTGCCATCCCAGGTACGTGCAGAAGCCATTAGCATCGTAATTTTAGCTACATTGGAGAAAATAAGGCAGTCTCCTCGCAGGGTGACTATGTTAATAAATAGATCGCTCCTTCTACAGATGTTCCTGCCTCAGGACTGCTCTCTCTCAAACACACCAGCCTCATTTCTATAAACCTTCAGATGGAGTGCAATTAAACCCTCGCTGGTAAGAGAAAGCAAGGCAAAACAAAACCTCATGGTGAATATAATTAAGACAACAAAGTTTAACAGGATTAAATGCTTTTTCAATTCATTTAAAGGCCCCCTTCAGCCCATTAAGACTCACGTACATTGACACTTTTGGTTGATACCATCAATTCTACTGAGCCAAAGGAATGAAGCAGAAACAGCAGGGAAAGAGAGAGTTTAAAGCATTAGCAAAGGCAAGCAGTATAATCGGTGCACTTCCCACTGTGAAACAGCACCTCCAGGGTGCAGTGCTGAGAATCACTTCGTTTCTCTAGATGGACATTACTGAAGTTCAACAGTTAAAAAGGATCCACAGAGGTATCTTGATGGAAGCCCCAACATAAAATGTTTAATTGAATAATATTAGAGACCAACCTCCCCTTTCCAGGTAAACTGTCTGGGAAGCCGTGGCAAACTGGAAGAGGCTACAGTCTTCAGCATGTCTTTCTCCCTCAAGAACCTACACCTGTGGCATGTTACCATGACAACTCTTCCTGCCACTCTGTCATTCAGTGATATAAAAGCTGTCTCCTAGTCTTCAAGGACCCAGCCAATAGATATGCTGTATCTCTTCATTTATTTTTATTTCTTCATTGACAAATTAATTAAGTTGCTTTGTAAGTTCACGTGCCTTTTGAACCTCATTTGTGGCTTTTCTGTTTGTTTAACAGGATTAAGATTTGTTTTGTTCTGTTTTATTTTTGAGACAGGGTTTTTCTGTGTGTATTCTTGGATGTACTGGAACTTACTCTGTAGACCAGGCTGACTTTGAACTCTTAGAGATCCACCTGCCTCTGTCTCCTGGATGCTGGGATTAAAGGTGTGTGCCACCATGCCCAGTTGAATTATATTTAATTTTAATTTTTATGTTTTTTTATAGTTCTGGGGATCAAATCCAAGATCTTAAGCATGCAGGCAAACACTTCATCATTGAGTTCCTGCCCCAGCTACCAGAGATTTGGTTTCAGAAGAACCACAAGTCACTATCGGTACCTTCTGAATTGTACATTTCATGTCTCTTCTCTATTCTGTGTCTCACATTCCAGTACTGCAAAGTGATCACATTTGCCTTTCTTAAAGGAACCGAGATGAACAACTATTAGAGTCACTACACTGGTTTTTTTCTATGACTTCATTAAAGACTGAGTAGGGTTAAGAAGAATTCATGGGAATCTTATGAAAGAATTGTAGAAGTATTGACTATTAAAGTTGTTGAATTTTCAGACACTATTTGAGTTTAAAAATTTATCCTTGAAAAACATTTTATATATCAATTTAGAATATACTTAATTTGAAGAGCTCTGTATTACCTGTAGCGGAAGAGGAATGGGTTTATTTCCTATTGTCCTATAATGCAAATGACAAGAGATATTTTAACAACAGCATGACTCACACAGGCACCTAGGCACTGCAGAGCTTCACACTAAGAGTAGAGCAAGAAGATAAGAGGAGCATGCTGAGTAAAGGCCACTGGTTTCAGGCTTCTGGGGCAATTATTCTAGAAACAAGATGGGACAAAGGTTTTTTGTTGTTGTTGCTGATGTTGTTGCTTTGATATTTAGCACAGTGATTTCCTTATGCTTCAGTAAGCATCTAAAAGGAGTTCCAAATACAAAGGGCAATCTGTCATCCCTCAAAACAATGCCCTACTTTAAGGAGGCACCATTCTTATTCTAGCTACTAGAATATTAACTACTACTTAAGTATTCCGCCAGTTTTTCCAAAAATACTAGTTTGTTCCTCACGAACTCCAAATGATTAAAAGCTGACACCGGAAAGAGAATGGTAGGTTTAGAAAGACCAAAAACGTTTTTTGTTTTTTTTTTTTTCTGAAAGTGCACTTCAGTATTAAGCTATGCCTATGTGAATTATAATAGCGTGAAAGAGAACCTTGATACGGTTTCACTGTTGAATAATAAGATCCATCTCTACCGTAACCATGCATATCTGGGCACACTGCAGAAGCTCTAGGCTTCCCTAACATAGTAAACCATGAGATATACATTCTCAATGCCACAGTAGGCAGAGGTGATAAGAAGTATAACTTGAAGATCTCACTGCCTTATTCACCGTGTGGATGTTTTCAGTGGCAGGACAAAGCAATGCTCGTGCCTGAGCCCAAATGAAAGCCACAGTGCCAAGGACACATGGCACAGCAGAGCAAAGAACAGTCCTGTTCAGCAAAGAGCATTGTTTGTGACAGCAGAATTGTACCATACTAAATCCTGAGCTGTGAGTGTGCTTCCTAAACTCTCTGAGAACAGGGACACATATTACACACCGTTTCTGACTGAAGCAACTCAGCTGTCTAAGAAACGAATGGCCGCACCGTTCTTTGTGAGGTGTGTTTTGTCACAGAATACTGTGTTTACCTGAAGATGAGCTGACATGCAAAGTTCTTCAAATGTGTGATTTCTAAGACATTTTCTTAAAGAAGAGAAACATGTCCCTTTAAAAAGATAAAAAAATGTCTAGTTGATGCTAACGTTAAAATCCCAGGCTTAAAGTGGCTGGATTAAAAAAGATTACTGCAGATTTTTCTAAAATTTAACAAGTTTCTTCTAATGAATCTGAAGGTGGTGATAGCAAATGGGTTTTTAATAACAGTGAAGCATCATAGCTATTGAACAACTTGTAGCACAGGGAGCCATTGTTGTTCTGGCAACACCCAATGCCCATTGAAAAATTCACCCAACATACAAGACAGGCTATGGACTGAGCACAACAATCAGACAGTTTGTTGATGATTCCACATTGCAGGGAAGCTCTAAGAATTACTTCTCATTGGCGTTAAATGGAATATCAGAGAAAATCCACAACTATCTAAAAATCTTTCAAGACATCCCTCTCCTTTCTCAAGTATTTAGCTGACATAAAATTGAGTTTGATTGCATTTTTTTTTTCAGCTAAAACAACCTATCTCAGTTGACTAATACAGACACAGAGAGTCTCACTTCTTATTTTTGGTTTAGAAAATATTCTCCTTTATTTTAATATATATATATATATATATATATATATATATATATATATATATATATACCTGGTACTTACATTGATATGTGATATTTATATTGTTATTTAAATTTGATTTAAAATTTATCTTTATGTTAAGTTTTGTGTGTGTGTGTGTGTGTGTGTGTGTGTGTGTGTGTGTATCTGTGTGAATGAATGCATGCCAACTGTATGTGAGTGGCTGTGGAGACCTGAAGAAGGTGTCAGGTCTCCTGAGACTGGAGTTCTAGACAGATTCTTGGACCCTTAACAAGGACACTGGGCACCAAATGCATGCCCTGTGCAAAAGCAGGAAGTATTCTAAACTGCTGAGACGTGGCTCCAGATCCTGTCATTATATTATAAAAGCTTTTATTTATGACTATTCTCTGTGTGTGTGTGTGTGTGTGTGTGTGCACACTCACTCATGTATTTCAGGTGTGTGAAGAGGACAGAGCTTGATATCTGTGGTAGTTTGAATGAAAATGGCCCCCATAGGCCCATAGGGAGTGGCACTTTTAGGAGGTGTGGTCTTGTTGGAGTAGGCGTGGGCTCACTGGAGGAAGTGTGTCACTGGGGGTGGGCTTTGAGGTTTCAGAAGCTCAAACCAGGTCCAGTGTTACTCTCTCTTCTTGCTGCCTGCTGATACAGATATAGAACTCTCAGCTACCTCTCCAGCAACATGTCAGCCTGTATGCTGCCATGCATTTTGCCATGAGGATGATGGAATAAATCTCTGAACTGTAAGCCAGCTCCACTTAAATGTTTTCCTTTATAAGAGTTGCTGTGGTCATGGTGTCTCTTCACAGCAATAGAAACCCTAACTAAGGCAACATCCCTGTTTTCCACAATTACTCTTCTTCTTCTCCTCTTTTTCCCCATGAAGACAGGATATGTTACTGAACCTAAATGTCTCCACTGGCTAGACTGTTTGCACAGCAGGTCTCAGGGGTCATCCTGCGTCTGCCTCCCCATTGCTGGGATTACAAGCACATACGACTTCGAGCTCTACTTCTCATGCTTACACAGTTCATATTTTACCAGCTTCGTCATCCCCATAGCCCTCTGTCTTCATTAGATACAGCCCTTCTGAATCTAAGAAATTAATGCTTGTAGATCATGGTGGCATATGATCCCAGCACTCAGAAGGCAGACACAGGCAGATATCTGTGAGTTTAAAGTCATTCTGGTCTATAAAGTGAGTTCTAGGACAGCCAGAACTACACAGTTTGTCTACATACCAGGACTACATACCTTGTCTCAGAAAACCAAAAGCAGGAGGGAGAGGAGGAAGAGAAAGAATTAGTTAATGACTGTAGTCATACAGTCATAGCCAGCACTTTTTAAGAGTTTAAATGAGTCAGGAACCAAAATATTTGTATGTTTGTGGTTAGCACTGCCACTTCAAAAGGATCAATGAATATTGCTCTAAAAATACACTCACTTTAAAAATTTAAGTTAGAGTAAGGATAAGCAACTCTATAAAGAAAGGAGAGACAAATTATACGCAGGAAAAGAGAGAATGGGGAATTCTTGATGTGACTTAAGTCAACAACCAGTTAAGGGGTCTTGGAATAAGGAGAGCGGCATACATGTCAGAGAGACAGCACACAAGTTAGTTTTACTTCAAAAGATCATATTCAGTCCCATTTTATCTTACAGTCTAGCAGCTATGTGAAAACTTAAGAAGGGTTAAAGAATTGTGAACATACCTATGCAATCGCCATTTGCATCCTGTTTATAGCCCATGTTGCATTCGCATCTGTAGCTAGAAACAGTGGGTATGCAGCGTCCATTCAAACACAGGTTGGCGTGGTGCTTACATATGTCTATTGTCTGGTTGAGAATTGCTATGGAAAATTATGACATAATCAGACTTGGTCATTATAACATGCATTATTCACTTGAACTGATTTTTTTTCAGATGATTAATAGAAATTAAGTGTATATCAGAAGACTTCGTTACTCCGTATTTTATTAAATTATATTTTTCATTTTGGAGGTGTTTGAAATGTATGTGTGCATATGCATATGTGTGTGTGTATGTGTGTGTGCATGCGTGCATGTGTATATGTGTGTGCATGCATGTGTATATGTGTATGTGTGTGTACACACGTGTGTGCGTGCATGTGTGCACGTGTGCGTGTGTGTACTTTAGTCATAGCCATTCTCTGTTACACTCACATTTTTATTAAATTTTAATATGAAAGATCTTTAAAAAAAACCAAATCCTCGAGACACATGGTCACAAGTTACGCTTGTTAAGTCACACATCTGGTAACTCTGCTCATGTCTTTTAAAAAAATTTCAGGAATGTTCTACCATCCATGTGAGCACTTTCCATTGCTTTTTCTTTTTTTCTCTTTTGTAAGTTGCTGAATATTTAGATGTAGCACATAGGCAGCATGCCAGAAAGAATAAACATAGCAGCGTGGGATATTATTAAATATTATTATCAAGAACTGTGCTTTTAAAGACCGAGCTTAAATGTCAAGCAAACAGTTGCCAATTCTGCTCTGAAACCCACAGTTCTCAATTTCAAGCAGTTTGACAACAATGGCAAAGCGCGAGGGAAGCGGGGATGTGTGTGTTAGGCTGTTCGGAGAGGCCCCAGCAGGGCTTGCTTTATCTCATCTGAGACACGGTGCTGGGCCGCCATCCAAGCCCTATATGAGTAGAGCAGCAAAACAGGCCAGATGAACTGAGTCCAAAACATGCTTCCTAGTGACGTCATCCAGATCGCACATTCCTGGACTCTCCTTTGTATTTTCAAAGAGCCTAGCTCACATATTCTTTTGTTCCAATTTATCAAAAGGGTTGATGGGCAGGCGAAATGTTTTCCTACCCCATTTTCTTAAATTCAGTATTAGTGTATTTTATATGCACACACACACACACACACACACTTACACACACATGCTTGTTAATATAATATCACTTGAGGCTGAAAACTCAAGAATCTAGAGGAAATGTGAGTACTTACTTAATCCAGTGATGATGGGGCCCTGTCCCCCGGCTCCTACTCCAGTTCCCCCAACACCAGGAGAAAAGCCATTGCCTCCAGGGATGGGGAGGAAGCCTGTCCCTCCTGGGCCATAGCCATTGCCATTTCCCCCCGTGCTTCCAGGTCTAGAAACGGAGCTCCCTGGAATGCCACCCATCGGAAGGCCATCCAGGCACAGTCTACGGTATTCCTCTGTAAGAGAAAGAGTGTGCTCAAACAGAAACAGAGTGCTGGATACATCACTGAAGCAGTTGTCATAGGTCAGTTTTAGTTTACAATAAGGATAAGAAGTTTACCATCCTGTTAGATATTTTCAATGCTATATATTAACAAAAACAAGGTATATGTGTGTCAAAAATATTTAAAAGTAATGTTCCTCATTGTTTTAACTGACTCACACAAAGAGCCTTTTGTGTGCACCTCTGTATTTGACTCCCTCAGTATAACTCATAAAATTCCAGGCATAGCTATTATTGCAAGAAACTTAATTGAGCAGGTGAAAAGCTTTAGGAAACTCATTCTACGTGTTTGGTTTCACTTGAATTCTCATCAGTATTATGTCCACCCAAATTTTATGTCTGTTTTCCTCATTTTTAAAGGATTAGATGTTAATATAGATCCAGAACAAAGTTTTAAAATAAATTTTTGCAGTAGACAGTATCCACACAGCTTTAAAAATCTTTGCTGAGCTGTATATATCAAAACCAAGTAAGAAGCAAGGCTGCAGCAACTGCCTTTTTGTCCTAATTACTCATGGAATTAGGGCAGGATATTAGGGATCAAACTTGGTGGTGTCTTATGGTTCCACGCTTTTGAGAGAATGAAGAATGTCTCATTTTTCCTCTATAAAGGCATGTACGAGATGCCTTTACTCGCAAATTTCTGAAGCTTGAATTATTTTTGAGTTTCAGAATTCCACATGGGAAAGATACCAAAAAAAAGTCAACGCATTCGATTGTGAGGCCCTTATCATACTTTATTATTCATGCTGTGTCTGACACGAGGCCTTCTTTTTCATTCTAGGGGTGTTTTCCCAATAGAAAGTCACTTTTAAGGCAGAGGCTACAGGAGGGATTAATCCTCAGGTCACCAGAAAGGAAAGAACTATTGTAAAGGACTGGCACACTACAAGCTGGTGGTAATCCAAGTAAACATCTGGTCTGCTTCAAGAAGGGCAGAGATTACCAGTGTCACTGACTTTCTTAATACTGTTGCTGCCAAGGTGACACAACCCGCCACTCACCAGAGCCTCTGACAGGACAGGCCTCAGGAATGGTTCCGATACCCCAGCAGCGGCCAGGCTCACAGCAGCACTGAGCCTTTGCCATTCTGCCTGGGAGTTCTTGTGCACAGCGGCCATTCACCAGGCCAGAGAAGCACGTGCCCATTCTCTGATCTGAAGATGGAAAGGGAAAACAGAAGACATGGCGGAATTACCTCCAGTTGCTACAGCAACCGTTTCCCATGTTAGGCGAACGTAGGAGAGGTGAATTGCATTGACTTAGTTTCCTTACACCAGCTCATTCCTTTGCCTTTTAGTTTTTATACAGCTGATCATTGCTTTATTTATTTATTCAGGAAATATTCCTTTAAATATACAGAGTCTATGATAAGTTCTTTGAATATGAAAATGAAAGACATGTAACTCTGAGGCAAGCTTCAGTGACAAGCCAAACAGGTCTGGTGCTTGGGGAACCGTGACAACCCAACTCCATTCTTCGCAACCCTGTTCGGGCTTGATCAAAATACTTTTTAAAGCAAGAACCCCTCCTCCCAGAAAACAACAACAACAACAACAACAAAATGGGGTTGTGCTATGTACTGAGACTGGCTTAGAGTTTTCTATGAATTCCAGGTGAGAATCACGCTTGACCTACGCAAGTCCTGCTCTGCCATTGAGATCCATGTAGCTGTTCACTCCACAACAGCATCTAACTGATGGATGCACTGCTTTAAAGATCAATCAGAAGTTGCCAGAGGCGCTGACATCTGAGTACACAGACTGCAACGGTAAAAAGAACAGGTTCCCAATTGACTAAAGAAGAAAGAATTGTAGAGGCTACTATCACAGGAGCCCTGCGGTCACTATAAAAGGACTATGGGATTTGAATGCCCTGTTGTGAGGGTTTGCAGATGGATGGTTTAAATTAGAGAAAAGAAAATGGCTGACATGTTTAAAATCTTGACTAGAGAAGAGAAGGAAGAGCCATCGAGAGGACACAGGAGACATTCTGGTAATGACTTTGATGAAGGCAATGGCCAGGACCATGTTGTAAAAAGCATTGGACAGAGTCATCTGAAGGCAAAGCGAACAGGACTAGTCAGCTGCCGTGGGTACTGAGGAGGGACTAGTCACTTGCCGTGGGTACTGAGGAGGGACTAGTCATCTGCCATGGGTACTGAGGAGGGACTAGTCATCTGCCATGGGTACTGAGGAGGGACTAGTCTTCTGCCATGAGCACTGAGGAGGGACTAGTCACTTGCCATGGGTACTGAGGAGGGACTAGTCATCTGCCATGGGCACTGAGGAGGAACTAGTCATCTGCCATGGGCATTGAGGAGAGACTAGTCATCTGTCATGGGTACTGAGGAGGGACTAGTCATGCCTCCCATTGCATAACACAGCACTGCTTCACACTGGTGGATATACCAGTGGGATAAAAAAAGAAGGACTTCATTAAAAAAATCATTGCACATTAACTAGCCTTTTAATTATGTATTTTAGTTCACATATTACATTACCATCACATAAGAATGTGGAAAAACTGATAATAAAAGAGTCTATAGTTTGGAAATCTCAAGCTAATGTAGCACACACTTAGAAACTGGGCCATATGTGAGAGGGTAGAGGCAGAAAGGGAGGACTATATAGAAAATAATAAATGTTTTCACAAACTTCATGATTCCTCTCCTCTAATAAAAACCAAGAGATAGATGACATACTTCTAATCCCTTGAATCAAAGCACACAGAATATTCTAGTACAAGGTATGGAACAGTGGTATCCATGGTTAAGGTCCACAAAAAGATGTACTGTAAAGGAAGTCAGTTCAGTCCGGCCAAGTGTGCTTGTAATTCCATGGCCCTTGCAAAACACTGTGCTTTATCAAGAAAGAAGACATTTAGAAGAGCACCTGGCAGAAATGGAAGCTTCTCAGGGACATTATTCCTTGAAGCAGGGATTTTTTAAAGCCAAAGCAGAGAAAACCCATAAAACAATGGTCCTAACCCTTGGTGCGCACTCAACTAGATGGACACAGCAAGGAGAACACACTAAGTCCACCCTGCTAGTCGTCTCCTGACTTCTTAAATTGCCCAAGCAGGCTTTGTAAGTCTTGTTTACCACTGTCCCCAGAAAGAGGAAACAATTTCGCCCTCTGAATAAAGTGTAAATCTTTATTGAAACAAAATCAAGGTATGGTCATCGGAATGTGCCTCATGGTCTGGCATTTAGTCTAAATTTGGTTGACGATAACTAAAGATGAATGACAGGGTGTGCTGGGACATGAATCCTTGGGTAAAACTTGGAGGTGACAACCTGAAGCGCGTATGTCTGTGCTGAATGATATCTGTTCATTAAAACACAGAGAAGAGAGGCTTAGTCCAGGTCGGAATACTCGTGACAGTTGGTTCCCTGACACTGGAAAACATCCATATATCTCTGATGGCCTAGCTCCAGTTTGGGCTACTGTGGATTAACTCTGCAGATCTGTCATTTTCCAGGGTAATTTTTATGAAAACTTCATATGGACATTATTCAGTAGAAAGTGAACTAGGAACAAAGAAAGGAATTGAACCACAGTAGGCACCAGGCTCACAGCTTCCCTTGAGGTAGTCAGGATGTCTTCTTGTCTCATTCCATCTCTGGGCACTCCTCCTTAATTATTGTTCTTCTTTTATATGATTGTGCACTTAGTTACTACACTGGTCATCCTTGACTTGCCGTCTAGTTTTTTTTTAAAACAAACATCTGTAGATATTCCACGTTCTTCTTTAAGTGCTTTCTTGCAAATATAGCAGGAATCAGCACAAAACATAACCCAGAGTGCTACACATTACATATCATTTCTAAACTCTGTGGGTTTTAGAGGGTGCTCAGTAGCCATCAAACTAGGTTATTAAATGATGATCTTTCCTTTAGACTGACACACTCCATCCCACAGGACTCCTGGACCATCGATTTTTCTTGCCTTATGCTGTTTTGGGTTTCTCTGTATAACAGCCACAGCTGTTCTGAAACTAGATCTTGTAAACAAGGTTGGGCTTGAACTCACAGAGATCCACCTGCCTTTGCCTCCCAGGTGTTGGGATTAAAGGCCTGTGCCACTAGTGCCAACCAGTCTGTTACTCAGTTCTTTCCCAACTAAGCTCTGCTCAGTATTTCCTGAGCCCATATGGGGGTACTTTCAGCATGCAGATGCTCACAGCATTCTCTTGTGTGGTGAATCCTACTCCTCCCATGGGTCCAGCTCCGAGGCACTTATCAAGATCTACATTAGTGCTTATCTCCTCGAGGAGTTTCTTTCCAATGTTCTATGTGATGTGGGATGCCCCTCTGTATACTGTGAATATGTTTTGTTCTCATTGGTTAATAAAGAAGCTACTTTGGCCTATGGCAGGATAGAATATAGCTAGGTGGGAAATCCAAACAAAGATATGAGGAGAAAGAAGGTGGAGTTTGGGAGATACAAGCAGCCACCAGAGAAGTAAGATATGAGGTAACAAGCCAGTAGTCTTGTGATAAAATAAAAGCTAATAGAAATGGCTTAAATTTAAGTTGTAAGAACTAGTTAATAATAAGCCTGAACTAATAGGTCAAACAGGATATAATTAATATTAAGCCCCTGAGTTGTTATTTTAAAAGTGGCTGCAGGTCCAGGGAAGACAAGAAACCTCTGGTTACAATGTGTGTGTATAATATATATATATATATATATATATATATATATATATATATTATAACAAGTGCTTTCCTCAATTGCTCTCCACTTTATTTATGGAGCAGAATTTCTCACTGAACCTGGGGATACCTATTTCTGGCTAGTCTGACTAACCAGTTTGCTCCGGGATCTACTGTCTCTACCCTCTGAGTGCTGAGATTACATGCAGCTGCCACACTTGCCTGACTTCCCTGTGGGCTGGCCCTCATGCTCGTAGAGCAAGTACATCATTGCGTCCCCTCCAGTGCTCTCCTTTAGAAGTTTAATTATCAACCTTTAAGACATTTTTGTTATTATTCTGTGCATGTGGAAGTTAGAAGACAACTGTGTGGAGTTGGTTCTCTCATCCCACCTTTCTGTGGGTTCTGGAGATCAAATTGAGGTCAGGAGGCTTGCATAAGGACTCTCCTGCTGGGCCATCTTGCCAGCTCTTGCCTTTTCTTTTCTTAACAGTACATATTACCTTAAAAGTATTTAGCAGTAAGTTACTTCTTCCCTCGAACTAACTCTCTGTCTCTCTCTCTCTGTTTCTCTGTCTCTGTCTCTCTCTGTCTGTCTCTGTCTCTTTCTCTGTCTCTCTGTCTCTGTCTCTGTCTCCCTCCCTCTCCCTCCCTCCTTCCCTCCTTCCCTCCCCCCCTCTTTCTCTCTCTCCATACACACACACTTTATATTTTCAGGTTTGTATCCTCAGGACGTTCCAGGTGATGCTGTGTAACGGAACGTGGAAACGTGTAAGGCAGAAGGAGAATGCCTTAGAGGGTTGTGACAACATCACGCTCTGCAAGAATTTCGAAATGTTTAATCTCTTCTTCTAAACTTTTCTTGACTCTGATTGCCTGGCATTCTCCAGTCCCTGTTGAGGGCTGATGCTAGCACTGTGGGCACAAAGAGGAAGCTGCCCTCGCCTGCACCCAGCTTGCTCTCTCTATACGGCTTAAATAGTCATCACTTATTACTCCTTACACCAGTCATTCTTCAGTGCCTGTATTAAATTGTGGAAATTAGGTATTAATGATGCCCAAGGGGAACAAATTCCAAAATGACATAAGGCTCATTAAATAATGCTATTAAAATGCTTTTAAGGAAAATACTATTAGTGACACTTCAACTCTTTTTAAATGTGGCATATATTAGTTTCTAAGTTAAAGTTTTTTTTTTTATTTTCCTGGACATAATGATTAACACGCTAGGTAAAATTAAGTTAGTATTTGTCTTCCTAATTTAGCATTAAATGAAATGAGAGGGCTATGCTATTTG
Source organism: Arvicola amphibius (assembly GCF_903992535.2). Lineage (NCBI taxonomy): Eukaryota > Metazoa > Chordata > Mammalia > Rodentia > Cricetidae > Arvicola > Arvicola amphibius. The sequence continues at coordinate 133,081,014 of NC_052051.1, forward strand.
AAAGTTGAAATGACTAGCTAAATGCTGCTGCCCCAGGAAGCTCTTCTCTCGTCCGCAGGAGAAGGATTGAGTTCCCAGACATTTTACAATGCGGTTTAGACTCAGCGTATTGCCTTCGTTGATTTTCTTATGATACTGTAGGGAGAACTGTGTTAAATAGGAAAAGGAAGCAGGGGAGAGCCAGCCAACATGGCTCTCAGAACAAAGCTGCAATAGCATGAAGCTTCACACCTAAGACCATTCTGAGTTTATCCCGCTCAGTATCATTAGCATGTATGCTATGTATTTACGAAACAAACAGGAGATTCATATATTCATGACATAATTGTCTATCATAAATGAATTCAATCTAAGAACATATACACACAAGGTTTTTAAAGCTCAAAAACCTCTTACATGTTAAGATGTTGTATTTTTTTTTCTTACCCAGAAACACAATTTATGCAAAATAAAAATGTATGTATTTTTTTAAATTAAGCTGTTCACTTAATTTTATCACTAGCTTTATAATTTCTGGGAGTCTTTTTTCACTTTCTGTTTTTGAGGTGCCTTTCCTCTGTCCAATGCGATAGAGTACTTCCTCTGAAACAAAGGGTAGTCCTGGAGGTCCAGGACTTAGCTTCCGGAGTCAACCTGTGACGTATCCAGTACCATGACTGAGCCCTGCATCATTTTGCCCATCACAAAGCCAAATGATGCCAAGATGTCATTAACCAAAAGAGACTCCTATATTCACTATCATTTTACTCACAAATTTTGTGGCTTTCCCACTCATTCAAATGCATTGACATGGCAGGAAATTCATATAACATTTAACACGAAGCCTGAAATCCACGAGGCCCACGAGGCTGATGAAGGCAGGAGCCCAAAGTCTGGCTGGTGGGAAAAGCACAGGCACTTGTGAGAGGACAATAGACCTTGAGCTACAAGGCTCATGTGGAAGGGGCTCCATCATTGTGTCCAAGACGAGAGCTGAGATGAGGTATGAGTGGCTATTAAAACTAATTCCGAATTTGAGGTTCAGAGAATGAGTGAGCTTCATTGGTTGTGGAATGGAGAAATCACGATAATTCGGGCAGAGGAGTCTATAAGCAAACAAGACAATGCTGCCCTACTTCACAGCGAGAGATGGGCATTTAAGTCGAAGGTGGTCACAAATGAACCTTGGATACAAGCTCAGTGAAGACTTGCAAGAGACAAACAGGTTATTCTCATTTAATGGTGAGACAAAGAGGAGAAAGATAACTAGCCCGTAAACCTTGTGGTGAAGTGTAGACGTATCTGCCTTTCCTTGCTTCTCCTATAATAACAGCAACAGTGATCACGATGAGATTACTTTATCGAACACTTCCTGTAATGTTAGTGGAGAGGGACCAGTAGTTTGCCTGAGTCCTGATAGGTGGTGTGAATTGTATATGTCACATGTCATATACAATTCATGACAGCTGTGACTGTCACTGACATGTCTATCCTGTGATCCTATTATCTGTGATGACAACATGACCCTCTGATGACAGGACACACACCTTTCACCCTCCCTGATGGAGGGATGGCCATAGCTAGCTTAGCACCAGGGAGATACAATATTCATCAAATGGTTTCGAGCCATTGTCCTTTATTGCTGGAGTGAGATCTTCCGTTCATCTCCTTAACTCTGTAGTTCCAGCTCCTGATTTAGTTCACTTGGTACATCACTAATCCACAGGCTTCTCAGGGAGCTACTGATGCATCAACTGTCAGACTGGGGAAAGCTTCATTATCCCATTTATCCCCTCCAGTGGACCATGAAACTCTATTCTCCAGGCACTAGACTAATTTCCTTAATTCATCATTACATAAATCTTGAGTGCTGAACTGTACATATTTCTCCCTCTCTTTGTAGTTATTATCAGCTCGATATTGGAGCTAACCGGGATGAATGCCCAAGGCAAGAAATGTGAAGGTAACTAACTATACTATGATTGTACGTCAAAAGGCATTTCATAATCTCTGGGCTCACACAACAGAAACCTAAGGCATGCTTCCTGATGGATGACCTACACCATGCTACAAAGTACAGCTTCATTTTTTCCAACAGAGCAGACCATGTAAGTATATTTGGCTTTGATTTGAATATGCTGGAAACACAAAATTAGGGGCGCCAACTCCTCCTTTATAATAAGTACTTCTCACCAGAACAAACGAGCTTTAAGTAAATAGGATGCTACCTGCGTTCACAACTCACAGCAACAGAAGAACCTTTAATTACTATATCCCAGCTTCCCAAGCAAATTTGACATCTTTCTCTGGCTGTGCCTGCAACAGTGGGCAGCAGTTACATCCTGAGCATTTCCAAAGAAATGATTTTGACAACATAAAACTAGGCCAGATGGCCCCGGAAAGCGAAGATTTTTACAAACAGTACTTGGTCTAGTAACCCCTCAGTGATGCTAAATACTGCGAAGGCTTTAGAATGGCCCTTTGGTCTGTCAATTTCTTTTTTTTCTTTTTTTTTCTTTTTTTTTTTTTTTTTTTTTGGTTTTTCGAGACAGGGTTTCCCTGTAGTTTCTAGAGCCTGTCCTGGAACTAGCTCTTGTAGACCAGGCTGGCCTCGAACTCACAGAGATCCGCCTGCCTCTGCCTCCCGAGTGCTGGGATTAAAGGCGTGCGCCACCACCGCCCGGCTGTCTGTCAATTTCTTAATGGCTTTATAATCGTCATCATCTTCATACCTGGTTGGCCTGTTCTGTCATCAAGAAGCTGCATATTGTGCCTTCAAATAACAAGGCTTACCAATGCACCGAGAGCCATCTGTGGAGGAAACGAAGCCACGTGGACAGACACAGAAATAGCTTCCCACGGTGTTGGAACAGTCGCCGGCTTCACAGACCCCAGGAACCACGCTGCACTCATCGATGTCTAATTAAGAGAAGATAATTGAGAAAGGCCTTTGTTAAACAAAAGGATTTAGAAAACTAGGAGGGCACTCATGGTTGATTAGGTCAGATCATGTAGCCCTGAAGGTACTCTTGTTTCAAGCCCTACGGAATTTCTCACACATATCTATGGGAACGGAGTTGAAAGTCACATCCCAGGGCAGCAAAACAAGGCCAACGAAAGCAAAACTCTATATAGTCCTTTCCGCTCAAGCGCAACTTAAATTGCCAAAAAGACGTCAACGTTTAAGTTCCTATTCTATACCAGCGAGGGAACGATCCTTCTGGAGCCCTTCAAAAAAACCCATATACAATTACCTTTTAAATATGGAATAATTAAATACAAACATAGCTAATTTTAACAATAAGCATTGGAATCAACAAAGGCTATCAGATTATTTTTTCCCTATTTGGCTTTATGATGCGCTTTTGGTATGTGCATTTGGATGTGGGTACATTTGACATCCTGGGAATAACTTCACTTTGAAACAACGTAGAGCCAACCACGGCAAAGCAAAAACCTGAAAGGCACTGGATTTTCCTTCTGAGGCTCTCTGTGTTCCTTCACTCTGCTTCATTCTGTGAACGGACCGTTTCCTTGCACAGGAACGAAAGCCTGCTTTTTCTTAAGTTGTCCTAAAAACGGGAAACCCGAGCGTTCCTATAAGCTTTCTTGTACTTCTCTCTTAATCCCAGGAGCAGAGTGAGGTAGAAAGTCAAACAAAACCTCATTTAGGCACACTGGGAACCGAAGGCTAATCCTTTTTACAAAAGGAAATGAGCCACTGGGAGAAAACCCAGCCAGGGATACCCAATTGTTGGCATTGTTCTCAAAGACACTGGTGTAGGAAAGACCACTGAACAGAGGAAGCAATTATAAAAGTCATAAACATAATTACTTAGAATCAAAGCAAATGGGATCTTTTTGTTTCTTTTGTGTTCTTGTCCTCTTGTGCTGTATACATTCTTTTAGAATGTCTCAATTTACAAGACAGAGAAAATAAGTGCATTTTAATTATAAGTGAGAGGGAAAACGGTTAAGCTCCATAATTACACCCCTTCCCCTGAGCCTTGGGGAGCCCTGCAGAAGAGGGGGTAGGAAGGTTGTAAGGGATAGTGAACCAAGAAACGGTCTTTCCTGGGCCCGGCAGTACGCATTCAATGTCACATCACCTCTCAGGGGCTGTGTGTGAGGGCAAATATACGAGACATGCGTAAGACAGAGCTAGCCCAGAGCTCAGCATGGAGAAGGTACAGTCCCCGAGACGCTAGCCGGGAGTAGATGGTCCTACATCAGTTCACACACGGGCAGCACAAAGTAGATTCAAGAGTGTTTGAAATCAGAGCAGTTGGGGGTAAAAAAAGTAGTGAGGGAGAAAGAGAAGGAACTGGAGGGGAGAAGATGGGAACATTAGATCACACACATTGCATACACGTATGAGATTCTTAAGCAATCGGCAAGTAATGAAAACTATGAAATGAAAGATATAAGAAATGATAATAAACAAATAATAAATAATTCAGAGTTTTAAATAAAATACGCAAGGTGAGCCATCCCTTTGTGATAGCCCTCTATTGATCCACTCATTATTGTTTGCCCGTTTATTCTGACAAATCATCACAAAGCAACCATTAGATTTCTTTTTAAATGTCCTTTGCAAACAGAAGGTTAACATCCGGACGTCCTCTAAAACGCTCCTTTCTTTGGCGATTCCACAGCTGTTGAAGGACAGAGGCGCAAATCCACGCCTACCAATCCCCTGAGAGATCAGAAGTCTACCAGGAACTGCCCACACAAATGAGGAGCAAATGTGTAAGTGGTTAGAGCCCTCCCATCAGCCTTCGCCCTGCAAAATGAAACCATGTGTGCAAATTAGGACCTGTTGCATCCGGTGCTGCCATCTTCGTGCACGCTGCGCTTCCATTCGCTGGAGAGCAGCACAGGCATGAAGCAGGGACAGACAGACTGCAAACCACAAAGATCCCAATAAACCGCCTCTTCCCAAGGGAGACAAGGAGGAGGATAGCATGTTGGGAAGCAGGCGGCACAAGTGGAAGGCTGGACCCGGCATCGTATTGAGTTCATCACCCAAAGTATTGTCAGCCCGAGAGTTCTGGTGGTTTAGGATTACTGAAAATTCTTAAGTATTATAAAATCTCATGTCCTTTCTTTGAACACTAACTTTAATTTGTAAGCACTTCCTAATAAAAACATTTTTTATTTTTTGGTTCAAAACTGAAAAGTGAAAGATGTTTGACATTTGGGAGGGGGTATTTTTGAAAGAAATACCTGGAATATAGAAATTGATGCTATGTTTCCTAGTTTTTTTTTTTTTTGTTGTTGTTGTTGTGATACAACGCTGACCAAAACCAAGTGGGGCAAAAGAAAATTGTTTTATTTTACAGCTTATAGTCCATCATTGAGGGAAGCCAAGGCAGGGGCTCAAGGAAGGAACCCAGAGACAGGAACTGAAGCAGAGGTCATTGAATCAGGTGGTGACGCAATATTACAAAAACATCTCTTACATTCTAAGAGACGGGGACTTTGGCTGGGCCTCACAGTCCAAGTTAAAAAGCACCTTAAGGTCACTGGAGGCTTAAGACCGCTGTCCTACTGTGCTGTTAAATCGTTTGCTTGACCTGTTTTTTCAGAGATCAATGTTTAACAGTCAAGCTTATGTGCTCGGGTTTCCCATGTAAGCAACTTTTACAGCCTAAGCTGGTGCATAGCTGTGACCTTAAACTATTTACCCTTCTACACCCTTGACCGAATTAATGCGTGTGCATCATTTGCTGAAAGCGGCAAACACAGAAGCTGAAAGCAATTTTCTGAAATTTGCCATGTAAAGTTGAAGGCAACCATGTGTGGATGTTGGTGATAGGCGATGAAGCTTGCTGTCTGGGTAAGTTGGGATGAGTGGGAGCCAGTGGCTTAATCTCTTGTAAAACTCTGTTAAAGATTTCTGTAAAGCCTCGCCTTCCATTCACAAGAGATGCGTCCTGTAAGGTTCAATAAAGATAGAGCAAGGCCCTGCGCAGCGAGGGACAGACATACAGATACAACAGGCAGACACAAGTACAGAGGTAGGCATAGATTCAGACTCAGAGATTGCAGAAAGACAGGAGACACAGGGAGCATGAAGTGAAGAATCCAAATTTGAATTCGCTTTTGGTCAAATAACTGACACCAAGGGGCAGTGCCTTTTATTCCTTCGTGCACATCAGTGCCTTGTCGGGACTCAGAGTGCCTCATGAATGTGCTTAGTCCACGCAGAAGAGTGCTGCTTACTGATTTCTCCTTATGGCTTGCTCAGCGTGCCTTATTCTACCTCCCTGAAATACCTGCACCAGGATAGCACCATCCAGAGTCGACTGGACCCTCTGACATCAATCAGTGAAGAAAATTCCCCACACATTTGCTCATAGGCCAATCTGATGGTGGCAATACCTGAAATGAAGGACCCTCTTCCCAGTTGACTATAATTTTGTTAAGTTGATAAAAACTAATCATTATGACATTTAATTTTGAGGTTTTCTGTTAAGATATTTATCTTACAAAATCTTTGTGTATTTAGAATGAGGTGGAAACCTTAAAAAAGGTTAAGTTCAAAATATATACATGTCTCAAACACTGTCAGGATGAATGATGAGTGTTCTATATAAAGAAAATGATTTTTCCCAAGTATTTTTGGGCAAGTTACTCCCCAAATTTTAAGAATTAAAGAGATAAGTTTAAACAATACAATACAAAAGCAACAACAAACAAACAGGAACATGATGGTCCAGACATTTTACATTTCAGAATACGAATGCCTAGTATTTATTCATCTGATAAAATTCAGCATTAACATTTATGTGTAGTAGGTCACATGCACATAGCTCTCTAACCAATTTGCTTCCTCAAGACACTATGTTAAAATCAGATTTGAAAGGAGGACCTATATCAATGAACGTCACACATTGTCTTAGTATAAACAAGTGTATCTAAGGGCGGCAGGTCTACTCCAAGGAAAAAGCAAAGCCATTTCTGCACACCTATTATAATTCACCCACACCTTCTTGAACATTTTTGAATTTTTAAAGTGAGCTAGGAGCTTTGGTTTTTAACCCCCAGAAATACTGATCTAAACACAAGTCAGAGATTTAATAGCATTATGGCTGAACAGTAACATGGACCTCAGGACTGGTTAGACCAATATTTCCTGCATGGGTCACAAGACATCCAGGCTGACATTCTACAACCGTATTAAACTTGTACTAATACAGGAGAATAGAGATGACCTGACAGCGAATGGGGGAAGCATGGGGCCAAGATGCTCTTCGTCCTCTGCAACCCACAAAAGTGCAGGTTAGCCCGTTACACAGCCAGCTGTGTAAACATTCTGCTCCTTGTATTACTTCTCTAGGAATTCTAAGATTTTAGGAATTGATAGAGGCATAGTACAGAGGAAAAACTACATTTTTTCCCTGGCTTGGCTAAACTGTAAATATCCCATTTTCCTGCATCTAGTTATGTTTCCTGATAGGGATGCTCAGGCACTTAGTTACAGACTTGTGCATCTGTAACAGCTTCTCTCTATTAAGACTTTATTTTCCATCTTCTTTGCCTGATGGGGTCAGAATAGCCACAGCAAGTATAGCTAAACCTTTGATTGGATCATTCAGTTAGAGGGAGGTTGTTTCTCTGGTCTCTTTGCTCTCTTAAGAGGAAGGACCCCCTCCCCCCTGGAGAAACAAAGTCCACAAACCTCCGCTCTCATCCTAATATCATGAATTGGCTTACAGGCAATCCTTGAACAGCTCCTTAGTAAAAGGAGTGGCTGCACTGGCATAAACCTGGAGTCCTCAACATTCTTAAGTTTAGACTAAAAGTAATAGACAATAGAATGGTGTGAGTCCGAAACACTGCACAGTTGAAGACTGGGGCTTGCGTGAGCACAGATGACTGGGAAACTTGGGGGTAAAAATTGCGGTTGGGAGGACAGATGCCGAATCCTGGAGCGAGCCTTGGCTTTTATTCTGAAGGAACTGTCTGCTCCCTAAGATTTTAAATGAAACAAGAGCATTTATTTCATGAAGAAACAATATCACAGGATGCCTGAATACAGGCTTCATGAAGTAGAAAGAAGTTCATAAGAAATCAGGACTAAATAACAGAACTTGGTCACGGGGAAGACATGTCAGACATCTGCCTTGAGATGGTGACATCAAGGACCCCTTCAACTACTGACCTGTCATTGTGTGTGTACATCAAGGATCAAAAGACAAAGAACTCCCTACTGTTCATCAGCTACACCCCACTGTGGATGCAACCTACTCACCTGCCTTCTGCCCATCCTCCTGCTCACCCCTCTGGACCTGCTGTTCCTCTGTCTGTAAGGGACAGAAGGGCTGGCCTATTGACCTTTCACCTGTAACTTTTTTGGGTTCATTATCTTTATTTTTACTGGTCTACTTCTTAAACCTCTTCTGGAGCCTTTTTACCTCTTGTATCCATTTTGTATCCCAAATACACATACACACATATATGTACACACAGGCACACATACACGCACTGTGTGTGATGCATGATCTCTAAGAATTAATGTTAGTAACTAAAATTGGAATAAAGGAATGGGTTTCTCTTAACCAGATTACTAAGGAAAAAAGAAAAATCAAACAGATTGTTGCCTTTGAAACATCCATACTTTGTAAAATTATTCTTATTCAATAAATTTTGACACATTGAAAGGCACACATGTATTTGTCTATGATTCTTATACACGGATCCACATTCTGTGATTTTGGTTAGCCATGCTCAAATAGTTCAAAAATATTAAACGGAAAACAGCACATTGTATATATTTTGAGTAATGTGATTAAATTTTCTTATCTTACTCAGGTTTCAAGCTTCCCTTTAGTGGACACATCTACACAGTATACATTCCCCTGTATTGTCCCCTTGCTGGCTCCCTCTGTTTGCAAGAACCTCCGAGTTTCTTAATATTGTGCTAATGTAAGCACTGCACCTAACATGCCTCATGTGTAAGTTAATGTATGCATGTATTTATATATGTATAGGAAAACACTATATATGCATATGTAAAGAGACAGCTAACTAGGCAGTAAAACAGAAATAGACAGTAACTATAGCTTCAGGCATCCCCTGGGCCTTCTGGCATGCATCTCTGAAGTCAAGGAGAGACTGCTGTAGTTCTCTTCTGTTCTTCTAGTTGATGACCTTCACTACCTTTCTTACCTAATTGTCCTGGCTGCAGCCTCCAACATAACTGAGCAGAAATGCTGAGCAGACAGTTTACTTCCTGCGAGTGGAGAAAAATCCTTTTGGCACGTAAGAAGATGCACTAGATCGCAGTGGGGAAACTCCTCTCAATAAATTCCTAATTTGTAGATCTTTTTCATTGGGAAGTGTCACTAGAGATGTTGTTTCTGTGGTTTTCCATGTTTTCCTGCATCTTCTGTGGTGATCATGAACTTTAATCTACTCTGACATCGTTTAAAGATGCTGAGTCAATCTTACATTCCTGGGACAGATCTTTACTGGTAGTGATGTATAACTGCTCATCTGTGGAAGATGATCTTATAACTGACAATGAAACGTAATTATTTTTATACAGGACCTCATTTTTTTTTATTTGCAGATTTTAAACAATTGAGACTTTTCAAACTCAAATACCTGTTTTGTTAAGAAAAATTCTACCAGAATTTTTATTTGATATTTTTGAAGTCATTGATTTTTTATGCTATCCCATACTAAATTCAGATTTCTAAATTTATCCATTTAGATTCTATCCTACTTATTACATTTTTACTATAACAATAAATGATGATACTTTAATTTCTCAAAACAAGCCAGTTAGTTGGAATAACATACTACTTTTTTTTTACACACACTGTATTTATGAGATATTTGAAAAATACAATCAAAAAGACAGGAAAGATGATAGTTATGTCCTTTCTAAGTGATCATTGTTTCACCTGCAGCTCTAATTCATAGATATTAAGTTTAGTTATCAATACATCATCTAAGTTTTATGGAAACGGGTTAAATGAGATGGGTGTTTAAACAAACACAGAGACTTTAGCTTCTAGATGATGAGTTTCCTTAAGAGGCAAAATATTTCAAGCATTTTTTTGGAATAAAAAATAAAAATTAAAATCATGCTTTGTTTCAAAAACCTTCCAGTCCATTTCTTCCAACAATGAAAACCAATCGATTATAGACATGCTATTCATTCACAAACTCAAGAAGTGACTGCTGATTAAAAGTCTTGGATTTGCCACATACCAAGAACTAATTATGCATGGTCTGTAACTGCCAGGCATTTGCAGTCTGCTGAGAAGATGGCTATAAAACAAATCATAAGATGGCTTATTGCCCTGGAAGACATGTTATAGTAGTATTCTAACTCAATGCAGTTGTGAGGTTCAGAACAAGTACTTGAAGTCATAGTATCTGAAAAGGGACCTTAAAGAATATGACAGAAATGAGAATGTTTTTCCAGATAGGAAACAGTGAGAGTCAAAAGTATGAAGGGAGTCTCTTGGGTGAGGAATGAAGCTTCCTGTGAGCTGAGGTCATTTATATAGAAGATAAAACCGGAGAGTAATTAAAAGGCCTAGAATACTTTGCTGCCCTTGTTTTGGAGCAAAGAGGGGCACCTGAATCTTGGAATTTACGGTAGAGGCTAACTAGATTTCCACTGCTAGTTAAGAAGACAGTCCAGTGTTGGTTAAAAAAAAAAAAAAAAAAAAAAAAAAAAAAAAAAAAAAAAAAAAAAAAAAGACAGGACAGAGTTATTAGTGTGGACAGGGGATGTGGAGGTAATCAAGCTTTAGTTAATGAGATCAGAACTTGGGGAGAAAAAGACAAAGGTAAGAGTTGCCTAAATGTAAGAAGGAAGGGTAAGAGAAAGACACAGCAAGGTTCATTAGTGGCTGGAATTAATAAATCAGTAACGCAAGACAGAAGAACGACAGAATGGGATTTTAGGGGAAATCAGTGGCCTCTTCGTTAACACTTTGAGTTAGAGTATCTTGAAACAGTTGAATTTTGGAAGGTGATTGTCAGCCAAGGACAAAGAATGATGAAACCACCAGGACAGATAAAATTAGTGGGATGGAAGTTACGAAGCAAAGAGAGGAGATCACAATAGAATCAATAAACAATTATTTTTTAATTTGTAGAAAAATAAATCAATGACATACCCTCTAAGTCTACTGTTGCTTTGAGAGCTTACTTCACCCTTACTGCTTCCTAAATCAAAAACTGAAACTTTTGCTTTGCTTTTTCGTGAGCCCATGTTTTAACCCCTACTGACATGAGACAAAGAGCTTGAGCTTGAGACAGCATTCAGGTGACCAATGAACGCTCATCACTGATGTCTTTGAGTCATGCGCACCTGGGCCGAGAAATGCTTTACTGTTCTCAAAGATGTACATTACTGGGTTATCAAATCTTAAATCCAATATAACAATAAGTATCATACTCAGGGAAAGGGTTGAAAATGTTCCCCTACACATATAGCATTTAACATGGAAAAAGCTGGGCTAGACAAATGGCTCAGTGGTAATGCACTTCCACATAAGCATGGGAGTCTGTGCTTGTATTTCCAGTACTCATTTACTTAAGAGGACACAAAGGAAAAAGATTGTCGAACTTTGTCAAGATAAGGCAAGACAATTCTTCAAAATTCTTGATTCATAGAAGAGTCTGCCAGATATTCTAGCATTATAGGCCAAAGGTTTGATGCTCCAATGCTCTGGGTGACTGTCCAGGTAGTTAGATGTCTCTGTCATTTCTAAGTTTTTGAAGGTTTCTTGCAATGCACTTTATTTATTCAGGTAATATAATATCCTTCTGAGGTGTTTGATGGAGTTGAACACTGGATAGTTACAGTTATATTTTTCCTTAATTATGATAGAAAGTAAATTAGGCACAAAACTTTGGACTCACTAAGTAGGCTAAATAATAAATTATTTTCTTTAAAATTGCCAAATATAAATGGAATGGATATTGTAAATGGTATTCTTACCTTATAATTGTTCTTATTGAATATATAGCTTTACGATGTCAGTGTTAAAATCTTTTCCTTTTTATTTAGACAAAAGGGGGAAATATTGTGAGATATTTGATTATATTATGTAAAGATATGTCACTGTGATTGGTTTAATAAAAAGTTGAATGGTCAATACGTAGATAGGATTTTAGGGGTAGAGAGAACACTGGGAAGAAGAAGAGCAGAGTCACGAGGAGACATCAGAGGCTACAGAGCAAACATCATGGGCTTCACAAAGTAAAGGTAACCAAGCCATGTATAAGAAGGTAGATTAAAAGATATGGGTTAGCTGGGCGGTGGTGGCGCACGCCTTTAATCCCAGCACTCGGGAGGCAGAGGCAGACGGATCTCTGTGAGTTCGAGGCCAGCCTGGTCTACAAGAGCTAGTTCCAGGACAGGCTCCAAAGCCACAGAGAAACCCTGTCTCGAAAAACAAAAAAAAAAAAAAAAAAAAAAAAGATATGGGTTAATTTGAGTTATAAGAGCTTGTTAGTAACAAGACTAAGCTATTGACTAAACTTTCATAACTGATAAGTCTCCAAATCATTATTTGTGATCTAGTGGCCCAAAGAAAATTCCATTTACAAAAGTACTCATGAGTAATTAGCACAAAGTATTGGATATGCAACACTTGACTCCTACTCAAGCATAGCAAGAGCTCGGCATCTCTCCCCCATTCCAAACACAGAGTACTGAGAAAAACCATGTGGAGACAAAAGAGAATATCAGATAAACATTTCCCTAGACCATCAACAGCATGTCAAAGTGATGGCTTGAGGTGAGACCAAGGACTTGCTACATTTCTTCCCTGGATGCTGGCAGTGGTGACCAAAAGAACAAGACTACACGTGGGGACAGAATGGTGTGACAGTGTGGCAGCAGGAATAGTGCCTGCTGCCAAGTCTAGGAAAGTGCCTTTAAAATGGCCTTTGTGTCTTAGCATAAATGGATGCTAGCGGAACTTTTTCATGAAGAGCTTTACACACTCACTTAATAGGAACAATAGCATTTGTAATAGGTTACTATTGTGCAGTGTAATAAGTGGTTCCCTGCTGACCTGGAATCGGTGCTGCATCTTCCTAGTTTAAAGTAATTCAGGCACAAAGTGCTGGCAGCAAGAGGCAATGCCATCATGATGCTTTGTGGCATGGTGACAACATCTGGGAAACTATTTCCACCTCAAAATGTAAAAGTCACTGAGAACATAGTTAAGCAACGTGAACTTTAGTTTTCGATATATATTCCAAAATGATTTCCTTGGAGAGCAAGGAAATAACTCACCAACAGTGGTTAACTGCCTCCCCCACCCCCCTTGAACCAACATTTTACTTGGGGTGAAATATTTTGTTACGCTTTGTTGATCCAAATTAAGACTCATGGGAAACACCATTACATTTATAACATGGACTTCTAGGATAAATAAAACAAATTAATCTTCATAACTTTACAATACTGATGAGTCAACATGGTAAAACCACCCATGTGCAGACTGCACCTCTAACAGCAGAGGGGAAGCCCGGTTAAATTGTCCTCCAATAGCTTTCTTGGTTTTTATTCCCACTACCAGCTCTGAAGATCAAGCTCAGAGTCCCACACCTGCTTAGTAAGCACTCTGCCACAGAGCCGAATTCCCAGCAGGCCCTCACTAATTCTTTACCAATTCCCCCCACCTTTCACAGTTTCCTTCAAATTTTCAATGAGGAGAAGATGAATTGAAAGTCTCTCTTGAAGGATGGATAAACCTAAAATTTTATGAACATGAAAGTCAGGAAATTCCAATGTGAAATTTCCTATAACCATTTGGACTTGGCAAAGCTTCAGGAATTCAGTACTTTGTACTCCTGCTCTCATTATTAAGCGGGACGTAAAACCTTGATGCTTTAAGAAGCATTATGGCAATCTACTGTAAGAAAGCTGAAGAAGTTGATCATTTCTCAATGCGCTAATCACACATTTATGAGTAATTTATTTTTATCTTCTAAATAAATGGTCTCAGGTGAAACTGAACCCAGTTCTACATTCCACTGTAGTAGTGTAATGTCATGAGTGCTAAACTCCCCCTGTGCTTTTCAGTTTTTCTAGAAAGGAAACCAGAAAATGAAGTCTCTATGCTCACTTGCTAAATACACACAGTGTACAATTCCTGCAAAGAAAGCCGACCTTCGATTGCTGAAAATTGTCCTAAGAGGTTCTGTGTTTCAAATTTCAGTTTAACTTTAAATGTAGTGGTACATAGCTGGGGAGGCAGATTGGAATTAGAGAACTTGCCCCAAATGAGCATGGCCCTGTTTTCAATCTCCAACACTTCTCAAAAGCAGTTGTTAATTTACTCTCTATATAAACACTATCTGTGTACATATGAAAGTGGATTATGTAACTAGTATGGAAGGGTCACTCTTCAGGCTCAGCCTATAACAAAGTGCATACCTGGACCCTCACAAGGAAGTGGTGGAATCACAAAAATTCATGGAGTCATTTTCTGTAGAAATTGAAAATGGCTGACTCTACAGCCTTCTAGTTGCACAGATGAACTTGAGTAGATTCTCACCCTAAGTGGCCTGATCTAGACACACCATCTCTCTCTCTAACTAGCTGATGTAGACACACCCATATCTTTAACTAGCTGATGTAGACACACTACCTCCTCCCACTCTAACAAGCTGAAGTAGACACACCTGTTTCTCACTCTAACTAGCTGACGTAGGCACACCATCTCTCTCTAACTAGCTTATGTAGACACACCATCTCTCTCTCTAACTAGCTGATGTAACTAGATGATAATGCATTCCTGCTACTTTATAACTGTGATTTTGCTACTGCTATGAATCATAATATAAATTGTGATATGCAGGGTATCCAATATACTGTCGCAATCTACAGGTCGAGGACCACTGGTTTAGAAGAACAGCAACAACATGAAATTACACTTCTGAATTAATGAATCTGCCATTACTGTCCCTTTTGTTTATTTATTTATTTATTTATTTTTTTGGTTTTTCGAGACAGGGTTTCTCTGTGGCTTTGGAGCCTGTCCTGGAACTAGCTCTGTAGACCAGGCTGGTCTCGAACTCACAGAGATCCACCTGCCTCTGCCTCCCGAGTGCTGGGATTAAAGGCGTGCGCCACCATCACCCGGCTTTACTGTCCCTTTTGATGGAGGGCATAAAGTTTACTGCACCTTCTATTTTGAGGAAATTCCAAATTGAACTCACTATCTTCTCACCAACACCACCAGGGAAACCTGTCCTACCTGTTTATTATAATTGTTTAAGGGGAAAGGAAGTGCTGTTTGCCCGTGACATCTGTTTTACACGTATGAAAAAAGGTGTTTTGGAGGTTCTTGAATTTTACAGGGATCAAGAGACATTCAAATACAAGAACTATGTGCATTACTCTACCTATTTTTTCAGTGCTTTATAAAAGGATGTGAATACACATTGGCACTGGTAAAATAACACTGGTTTCTAGCATTTGATCTAGAAAAGTGTAATTTCACAATTGCTCTTATGCTACATACATTTAATTAACAGAGTATCAAATGCCCACTGCCGTGATTTGTATGAAACTTACTAGGGCATGGAGAGCACAGCCAGCAAAGAGCAGACAGGAATTAGCTGGTTCTACCTTCCCTCAATACCATGTCATTGCCCTCAGCAGGTTATCAGACTAGGCAAATATATTCTCCCATATATCAATTATAAAATTTTGAAAACTTTTGCTAGCTTGTTAAGTCTTACTAATTGGATTCTGTGTTGAATGTCCATCCCCACTGAAATGATATATAAAAACTCTCAATAATTCGTGCCATGAAAATACTGTATTTTATAACACATATGGAAATCATTGGCAGTAAAGTCGATCACGATGACTATATCAAGGCTGAGACTTTAATGTGCTGGTGTTGGCATAGCTCCTACCAGCCTGACGTGTGGGTACTTGACTTTGCGATACAGGTATGCCATTCTCCTCCCTTCCCAATGCACATTCTGAATAATACTTCACACCTAAGAAACTCTTTCTCTCTACATGCTTCCTCTTACTTGGGAATAAAACTATTAAAATACAATGATGGTGGAAGTTAAAAATGCGATCTGCCTGTGTGTGTGTGTGCATGTGCACATATGTGCAGGTACTTATGCATGTGAAGGCCAGAGGTCAATGTCGAGTATTCTTTTCTACTCTCCATCCTAGTCTCTCTGTCGTAATCATTGTTGTTGTCTTCTTCTTCCTCCACTTCCTCCCCCTTTCTTCTTCTTTTGAGGTAGGGGCTTTTACTGAGCTGACTGTCTAGAGTCGCTTGCCAGATTGCGCCAGGGACACCCCGCCCCCGTCTCGACCTCCAGTGCTGGGGTTATAGACATAGTCTCCAATTTAGCCAGGTTAGCTCAGGGCTGCTGCTCTGCTCTCCCTCTGGAGTCTTTATTACCACAACTCCACCGCACTAGTCTCTCTTTCTTGGAGGTGGTATTTCTGTTTATGAAAATGGGGGGCATCTAAAGGTCAGCCTGATAACCCCACTGCTGGTTGCCATTCCTAGATGGTTTATAGGAGAACAGGCACGCCTAAATTCCAGTTTTGATTTCATTTTCCACGTGAATTTGCTCTAAATTTCAGTCCACTATAAATATATCATAAAAAGAATTTTTAGGCCATAGAAATTTTACTATCAATTTTTCTGAGTACAAATGATTATTTCTTGTAGTGGCATTTCATTTGTATTTTAATAAATAAACCTTACCTGAAGACCAGAGAGTAAAATCGCCCCACTGGTCAGCCTTACAGACCAGTCATTAGTAATACACACCTTTAATCCCAATAGACACACTAGTTGCCATAGAAACCAGGCAGTGAATGCCTTTAATCCCAGCGATGCACACCTTTAATCCAAGCTCTAGAGATGATTATAAAATGGGAGGAGATGGTTCTCAGTCTCAGTCTCATTCTGAGATTCCTGGAGGCAGGATCACCATTTTAGACTGAGGTAGGGGTAAGAGCTGTTTTGCTTTTCTAACCTTCAAGTCGAACCCCAATTTCTCTCTCTGAATTTTTATTAATCGTGCATCAATTCCTATTTTAAATAGATTATTACTATTCTTAGATGTTTCAAAAAAGAAAAGAAAACAAAACAAAACCATCAGCTGGTGTACGATATGAAAATATGTCTTCCCATTTTTTTCCCAAATCATCCAATTTTTATGTTAAAATACTGAATGAGAATCCCCTCAGGTCCTTCCACTGATAGTCTATGTGAAACAAGCAAACCCATACACACATTTCTTTAGGGTTATGGTTAGAATATGAGAAGATAGGAAAGCTAGGGGACAGGGGTCTTATACAGCCTGTGCCTTATGTCAAGCAAGTTTATTAAGAACAGCATCTCATGTACTATTTTTTTGTGTGAGAAAAATAGGACAGAGTCAGTAAAAAGCCATCATATGATGGGATGAAGTCAGCTCAGCAGGGAACTAATCAAACAATGTTGCACAAGGAGAACACAGGATATCTCAAGGGCATCAGAGATCAAGCATACAGCATCTTGGGAACTAATAACCACAGCCCTACACGGTGGGAAGAGTAGGGTTCTCCGAATCCAAAGCCACAGCTTCCCCTAGGCCCTGGCCTCAGGCCATTACCAACTCTACGAAGCATAGTCCTGGTTTTAGAAAAGGAATTATGTTCCTTTTCTATAACCAGGACTTAATGGAAAGTCTCAGTTTGGTCTAGCCTTCAACACAAAATACTTTATCTTTTGAATGTAAATGTTTTACAACTTGCTTTTGTCATGGGAAATATAAATTTAATACACTTACATAAACATATGAGGTAACCACAATTTTTTAAAAGGTCATCATTTCCTATTTTGCTCCTTAAGTCCACTACTGTAGATATAGTTTACTGTATTTTGCCAATATAGAAAATAAGACATAATTTTATGTCTATGGTATTAAAGATGAATATAGATAGGATAACATTTTAGGATTAAAATTAATAGATTAAATGATAAGAACATTTATACCTTGGTAGTCAAAATATTCCTGATATTTTTGTCAGGAATTTATGATTATATTTATGGCCTAAGACCGTTAGTGAAATTAGAATTTTATTTTGTCATAGATTATTGGTTAAAAAAGTTATCCCTGTATTGGTGTACATATTTTTATTCTGTGTAAGGAAAAACATTTTTAAAATAGCAGTCAAATAATTGCCTTTGTCAAGTGAAATCAGATCTTTGCTTGTCTTTGTATTAGAAATGTTCTTATTGATTCACAGAATTTCTTAACATATTTTGAAAAATTTGTCGTTATCTGTGCTAAGAACAGCGTCTTTTCACTTTTCCTTATGCCTTTTATTCACGTTTGTGGAGTTCTCTCTTTTATTAGCATAGAATTTATTATAGACTGGAATTTACCCATTTATTCTTCTACAGATCCAAGGTTGACAAAATGTTGGAGTTATGTCTTCTTGGGCCTAGGACTACATGACATGTGACATTCCAATCTAATATTTTTCAAATTTAATACCCAGTTATCTCAACATCATTTGCTGCACACTTGATCACCTCCCTGATAGACTGCATGATATGTATTTGTTTTGTTTTCCTGGACTTTCTTTGTTGAATGTCTTTGGGCCAGGCTGTCTGCATGCTAAGCCCCCCACAGTCAAGGAGAAAGTAACTGGGCAAGTCACCTGTTGGTCAGTGTGTTGGGTGGTGTGTGACTCCACCATCTCCCAGATCTCTCCTGTAACCCACTTCTTTCCTCTCCCTTTCTCACTCAGTCTTTACATCCCATCAGAGTATATGTCACTTTAGACAGGAGATAAAGAAGCCAAAGATGTGAAGAAAAAAACCTCTCTTGGGAGCTTTACGGGTTTTCAGTCTTTGAGGAGAATCCTTCAGAGACACTTCCTGTTTTTTTTTTTTTTTCTTAATGCCTAACCCCAACCCTAATCCTAACCCTAACCCTAAGTTTCTTGGACCAAAAAGCTAACAACACAAACACTATAGTAAATAATTTATATCTTTTAAAGTCATGCTTTAGTCTAAAGTGCTGTCTGTCTTCCTAGTGCTGGGATTAAAGGTATTGTTATCACCTCCTTAATTCTTTTTTTTTAATTTATTTATTTATTTATTTATTTATTTATTTATTTATTATACAATATTCTGTGTGTATGCCTGCAGGCCAGAAGAGGGCACCAGACCCCATTACAGATGGTTGTGAGCCACCATGTGGTTGCTGGGAATTGAACTCAGGACCTTTGGAAGAGCAGGCAATGCTCTTAACCTCTGAGCCATCTCTCCAGCCCCACCTCCTTAATTCTTGACTTTTAAAATTTCACCTTATCTTTCCACAGAAGTGGTAGGACTATTTCTCTAGGGTGGTGCTATGGACCCCTTCCACGAAGAAGGGAATTATCTCAGTTCTACTCCCTTAGCCCAGACTCTTGCTTTCCTAGAACTACTGAAGTTCCATAGTCTTGGTAAGGGGATTAGTTCAATGAAATGGTACAAAATAAATCATATTTTAATGAATAGATACTGTACCAGAAAACCCACTAGCTGAGTATGTAAATGAATCAATAATCCAGAGAGGCAGCAGAAGGCATTTCAGTGGGAAGTAAGCTTCCTAAAGAAGTAGACCTTGTGGGCCAGTCTCCAGAAAAGCACACATATACTGGTTGTGAGGGGATGCTTCAAATGCCCAGTCCAAGAAGAGAATGGGGATGGCAATTCATCTGGAGCCACAGAGCTCCTGGTTACATACGACTGTTGTCATCAACGACTTGGAAAAGCTTCTTGTGAACAGGCGGGCCGAAGAGAAGAATAAATGACTAATTTCCATGTTTTCTATCTTTGTTACATCAGGCAGAGCTGGCATGTTTTCCATTCATGAAGTTTACTGACTCCACAGCCAGTGAGTGGACCACAAAACGGCATCTAATTCTGACCTACTTAGATATTTCAGAGACATGCCTCAATACACAAACTAAGAAAAGGCTGAATTGCTTTGCTATTGCTCAGTGGGCTGTGCCCCCTGGGCTGTGCCTCTCTGGGCTGTACCTCCCATCACCCACCTGTCTGATTGACAGCCCTGACCAAGAACAGGCTAGATCTCAGTAATGCCACATTATAGTCACATTACCTGGAGGGAGTTCCTAGGCCTTTTGTGCTTTGATGTTTCCAGTGGGGAAGTAGATTAGTGTTAGTAGGCCACCCTCGTGCTCTGTTGTGATGATTCAGTAAAACAGCCAGCATAAATTGGGTTATCTCACTGCCCCGGTATTGCCAGAGGTTATAGTAAGTGCACAGTGAACATTAGCCATTATTATTGCTACATGGAGTCTGCTGGCAGACCCAGGCATGAGAAAAATAACAAAGCAACCTAAAACGCAGTGAGATTCGTGACAGAGGGATTAAGTATGTTTTATTATGAGGTCAGGAAATAGGTTTAGATATGGCAGTCTAAACTTCTATATTCAACAGAGGGAATAGATCTGTTTCAACCTCAAAGTTCTAAGCTTTCTGTGGGATTTAAGTGATGTTGGTTTTCACCAATTTTTTTTTTATAGGTGACCTGCAGGGCTTCATCAGCTTCCATTGCTAACCACTGTCTTCCCTCATTATCCAATCCATACATAGGCTTCACTCTAAGAAATAGCTGATGCATTTATTTTTTTAAATTAATTTACTCTTGGAAATCTGAGTAAAAGCAAATAATTTTTGTCCTACTACAGAGAATTTATCTTCCCAGGCTTAGTGAAGCAGAGTTGCAATAGCAGCAAAGGACACCATGCCAACGCATTCTGGGAGTGTCCCAAGCACAAATAAATGCATTTGCTGTCTCAGACTCCAAGGGGCAAGATGCTGTATAAATGAATACACCAATTCTAATACACTAATTCTGACCTTCTTAGATATTTCAGAGACATGCCACAATACACAAACTAAAGACTCTTCAGGATAAATTTAAAATGAGCGACCGACACACAGGGAGCACTGGAAGAAAAAATTGTGACGCAGCTTTCCTGCCTACACAACGCGCCTAGACCGAATAAAAGGCTCAGGAATGTTACAGAAGGTACGGTGGGGATGAGGGGAGAACATCTGGAACCCACTTGTCTCTAGCCATGTGCAGGGAAAAAAACAAACCAACATAGCATGTTTGCGGAAAGAAGCAAGCGGTACAGTCTCAGTGGTGTGTCAGCATACTGCACGGACCTTAGTGTCTCCTCTTCATTTATGCTACCAGGATATTTATATTCATGAATGTCTGAGTGGGATAAGTGGCCAGACCAACCACCTCTTGGGATGTGAAGGGATCGTTTACTCCACTGAAGAGTCATTGGTCTGCTGTCGGACAGAATAGGAAATAAACAAGGCCATAGTAGAAACTATCATCAGGAAGTTTATGGAACTGTGCCCCTAACCAAAGAGAAGAGAGAAATGGTTTTCTTTTCACACACATGGACAAATATGGATGTGTATCTATCCCAGATGTGGGCTGAGATTAAGGCCTTGACCAGTAGACTATACTGAGCATGAGAGGGGAAACCAGTTGCAGAGCAGAAACATACCAGGTCACCTATATTAAACACAGCAGTCTCCACGATGGCACCTATATTAAACACAGCAGCCTCCATGATGGAACCAAGGCTCCGGCGTCAGACATTAAGGAGATGTAATCTGTCCTCTCCCTGAACCAGAACATAAGTCATTCGTGCACAAACTCCCACAACTGGCAGATCAAGCCTTTGACAATTGTTGGGACTAATGAGTCCTGGCCTTCAGCTGCTCTTCCCTGCTAGAACCTTCTAATTGAAGTTACTAGAAGCTGTGCCTAGCTTAGAGGATCAGAGGATGGGATTTTCATCTGTTGGCCACTGACTGCAGTGTATTTAAGCCTCCATAGTGCTATTAAAGATGGGCTTTGGGTATCAGTGTTTAAAGGTCTGCATGTCTGTCTGTCTCTGCGTGTGCATTCTCAACCTCCAGCCCCTTGCCCAAAGCTCACAAATTGGGGTCTAGCGCATAGAGCGCAGACGGGGCCGTGGTGCGTGGCAGACAATAGTGAAGGAGGATGTTCTAATCCATGAGCAGGCATCAGAGCTGTTCTTCCTTCTTCATAGAAGGCAAAGTTTCCCTAAGCTCAGAATGACAGGCCAACATAAAGAGACAGTAACACAGAAGATAAAGGGCACCCACCACAGTTAAAGTTTATCTTGGTCTCCCAGTGGTGGATACAACAAAAATGAAATAAAAATGAAGGTTATCTCCAATAACCCCAGGTTCTGAAGACGGACTTCCTTCCTTCCAGAGACAGGAAGATTGGTACAAATTTAAGGCCAGGTGGACTGTATAGTGAGTTCCAGGCATCCAGGGCTATATGGTGAGTTCCAGTCTCCAAATCAATCAATCCATCCATCCATCCAAGAAAGAATAAATAAATAAAGGAAAAAAACATTTTTTTAATATTTATTTATTTATATATTATGTATACAATATTCTGTCTGTGTGTGTGCCTGCAGGCCAGAAGAGGGCACCAGACCCCATTACAGATGGTTGTGAGCCACCATGTGGTTGCTGGGAATCGAACTCAGGACCTTTGGAAGAGCAGGCAATGCTCTTAACCTCTGAGCCATCTCTCCAGCCCCAGGAAAAAACATTTTTAAAGGAAAATGAAAGCTGGCCCAATGAAGGAAATTTTTTTTTTTTGGTGGCAAATTTCCTCTTTCCAAACACAGTTTTATCCTGGTCTCACAGTTCGCCCAATTTTTGGACATGAACTCGGGTCAACAGATCATCATTTTAAAAACTTCAGCTCCTGCTGGTCAGCATCTATTGGTAAGGAGTTTGCCACACCTATCAGAAATCTCTCTCCGGTCTGGGTGTGGTAGTGCAGAAGGAAGAGCTTCTGTCCTTGGGGATCTCATTCAAACATTGGGGAGAAACAGTCAACAGACAGACAGGAAGTACGATGACATCACAATTCCTCAAAATCCACAGCCCCTTATTGTGGTTTCCTACAAAGATAACATCGCCCCAGGCGCTCACACTCACAATTCTGTGGCCGTTTAGTCTGGGGCAGACAGAGAAACTTAGACATTCAGAGGTTTCTTTTATAAGAACAAAAGCATGGGATTTCATATAGTTAAAACAGGAAGGACATAATTTAAAAATAAATCTGCCAGCATTCCATTTTACATTTTAACACTGAAATATTAATACCTAGGTTCTGATAATAAAAAGTAACTGCTGTGGCAATATTTCTAGTGAGAACATCCATCAATTTGAACTTATGACAACACAATATTAAACTATATGTGAATACAATTCAAAACCAGACATTGTATATAGTAGCCAAAGCTCTGGTATTCCAAGGTACACTTTGATATCAATTGAATTAAATAATTCTATGTAAGGACTGTTTGCTCTTTTATACACAGGAACAGTATTACCCAAAGAAAACTGATAATGGGCACTTTTAAGACATCTCTAAATATATTTGCCTTCTAACAAGTGGCGCTTTCACAAAACTTTCGGGTTTCTATTCCTAATCAACCCTTGTTCCAATTCCTCCATTTCCACAAATCACAAATACTAAATCATATAATTCTTTCTGGGCAATGTTTAAATGGAGCTGGCTGCCTGGACAGGATGTAAGCCAAGACATGACTGGCTTCGGGGCCCTGGGTGGTGCCTATGGTATAGCTCTAACTCGCCTTCCCAGAGAACTTGGCGAATGGAAATAAAGAGTGGCCCTGTCTTCCCCTGAGCCCTGCCTTGGCTCTGCATGCTCTTTTGATGCAGCGTGATGGAGAAAAGACTTCTTCCACATTCAACTAAAAAGAAAGTCATTGTTTGATGTGGGACGGAAATGTCACAACCACTAGAATCAGCCAGTGGCTGCGCCTTCTCACCTAGAATCAAAGACTGACTTTTCTTCCCTCACTCTTGGATAAAGTCTGGAGTGAGCAATAGGATAAACTCCTCCAAACACCAAGGACGGAAAATTGAAATAGTAGCACTCTTTTGGTAGACCATTTAATGTTTGGTCCATTTCTTGCACTAATTCTGATAATTTCTCACATTAATGCAAGCGTTTTTTAACCTTTGCATTTCAAGCACACGGATGATCAATATCATATTGAAGTAGTGCAAATACTTGAATATTATTAGAAAGAGTGTCCGAGACATTTTATTTGGTCCTTAAAATAATCAACGGCATTCTCCTCACTTTGCTGTTGTGAGGATCAAGAAATTAGCTGGCAACACTGTTAAATGTGTAAGACTGCGAAGACAAGTGTTGACCGACTATAACTGAATAGAAGAACATGGAAAGTAGAAAATGATGCTAGCACAGGATTGTGTAGCTAGGAGCGACACAGTAGCCTCGATGCCCATATGCTACCTTCTCTTTCCAAACGGCACTCAGATTCCCGTTTGCTGTGTACAATGAAGTACTCCCTTCCACTCTCTCATTTTCTTGCCCATATAGATGGGTATGCTGCTTTATAACTGGTCAGCATAAAGTAATCGAACTCCTTCCTTCTATTAAAGGAAAAACCTTAACTAGAGTAAACGGGGATCTTTTTGTACAACTAGCTAGAATAATTATACGTTACTGTCTTTAGAAAGTACCTTTGGGCTAGATGGTGGCTTGGAGTATAAGCATGAGGCTCTAAGTTCAGATCTGCAGAATTAATTTAAAGGTTGCTGTGGTAGCATTTATGTAATAACCCCAGTGCTCTCACAGTGAGACAGAAGGCAGAACAAGGAGAATCCAAGAGCCCTGTCTCAAATCAGATGGAAGATGAGAATAGGCACCTGAAGCTGTCCTCTAACCTCCATAAACATACAATGGCATATGCACACCAAAGCATGTGCATGCCTGTCCTCACACACAGGAATATTGTCCTCACACACAGGAGCATGCACATACACACACACACACACACACACACACACATACACTAGGCACACACACATGTGAGCGTGTACACACACAGACACACACACATACATGGACATATGCACTAAAAATTTACCTGTGATGACATAAATTGATTAAAGTAAGGTAATGATGGAGAAGTTTCAGTCCTGCTAAAAGCATTCTAAAAACACACATGATCCTTGAAGCTACATGCGTTTAGACATTTCTTAAGTTTTATAATGATAGAGACTTTATTACAGATAAATTAGAACAGTAAATTTACTTGAAACGAATTCACAGATGAAATGAAACCTACCTCATGAAAGAAATTATAAAAGGCTAAATGTCACTCACTCTTACTACCTCAGAGGCAGTAAGATCAGCCAGATACAGAATGTTCACGTCAAGGCTATAGGATAAGCTCCTAAAACCAAATGCTACGGGCTGCACGCACACCTCCATATTAAGATAAGAATCAGGATTATTGTCGTTAGTTTGAGAAGTTCCAAACACATAGTTTGGATTCAGGGTTGCAGCCACCGGCCTTGCACCCTCTGCAATCTCACCTTCGCATTTCTGAGTCGTCTCACTCTGCTTGTGGCCAGCAGGGCATCTGCACTCGAAAGACCCCACCGTGTTGATACAGTTTCCTCCCTGGCACAACCCCGGAATCGCCTGGCATTCGTCAACGTCTGCAAGAAGAAAACATTTTAAACATAAACGAAATTGATTCCCAGACCAGATCAGTATTTTTCTTTTATGCCTGGGAGAAATGTTGTTCGAAGACAACAAGCTGAGGGAGGCAGGCCCTCTCTGCATGCTTGTTATTCAACTTATGTACATGGTACCATGCATGTCACACGGGTCTTCCGGAGATCCACCTGTGTTGGTCTGTGATGGAGGAGTGTCTATGTGTTAATTTCATTGGCTAATGAAGAAACTGCCTCGGCCCTTTAATAGGATAGAAAATTAGGTAGGCGGAGTAGACAGAACAGAATTGTGGGAGAAAGGAAGCAGAGTTGGGGAGATGCTTCAGGCAGTCACCATATGCAGTTGCCATGCCTCTCCTCTCTGAGATGGATGCAGGCTAAGATCTCTCCTGGTAAGCGACCACCTCGTGGTGCTATACAGATTACTAAATATAGGTTAAAGCAAGATATGAGAATTAACCAATAAGAGGCTGAAACTAATGGGCCAGGCAGTGTTTAAAAGAATACAGTTTCCGCATAATTATTTTGGGTAAAGCTAGCCGGGTGGCGGGACACAGCCTTGCCGCTACATCTACAGGTCTGTGCTGTGGACAATTTACTGATTTGGTTATGTCAAGAAATGCTTCTTACTGTGTGTTTTCCTGGTTCTGACACAGAGTTTGTCATTATCTTCTCAGTTTCTTAGTGAATGGTAGAATGAATGCCTCCAACGTGCTTCCTCATGGAGCTCAGTGACTATGAACCTTGAGAATTCAAAGGCACGAGATCTCTCTGCCATGGAAACAGGGCAGAAGCCCTGGACAGGTCGTGTGTGTGTGTGTGTGTGTGTGTGTGTGTGTGTGTGTACACCATACAAAGCATAGAAAGTAAGTCATGTAAGCACAGGGGTTAAACTAAAAGCAGAAATGACGAAGACCTAGGGCAAAGCTCAGATATTGAAATGTAACAATATATTCTGTAATAATGTATGAATCCAAACAGAAATCATAAGGCAAAACTGAACGTGATTTTACTTAAACAATGAAAATATACCAAATAAGGCTTGTGAGCTATTACTAAACTGGTAGCCAGAGGTGAATGCTGAGCAGCAAAATGTCTATACTGTAAAAAAAGTTAAGTTCTATGCCCAATGGTCTAACTTTTTATATCCACACAATTTAAAAGCATTAATTCAATATGAAGTGAATAAATTCAAGAGAACATGACAAAATATAAAACAAAAACCATATAGATAACTACTATAAAGTTAGGGTCTGGGAATATGAGTAAAATTGATGTATCGTGTCAGTATTCATTACAGATATAAGAAAAACTTTATTTTCTAATACAAGTAATGAGAATGAACTTATCACTACAGAGACTACAAAGATAAAAAAGATCTAAAGAATGGATGGCAGAAATTCAATAATTAAGGTGAAATAGACAAGTCTGTTGAAAAGCACAAAGCCACGGCTCAGTCAAGAACAAACAGACATTAAGAATAAAGTATATCCATTAAGGCATTCTCATTCACAGTTTAACACAGAGAACACCTCATGCCTCAGTGGATGTGCCGCTGAAGCCTGTCAAAGATTTAAGGGGGAAATGACAGAAATTTCATCCAGACTCTCACAGACAAAGACGTGACGCTGTCCTGTAGATGTGACTAAGAAGATATCTGTCTGACATCAAAGGACACCAAGACAGTACTAAAGGAAAGTACTAAAGTCCTCTTCCTTAGAGGGGACTTTTGTTTACATGCCCATATGAAGTGGTTGTCCATGTATTTAACAAACACAAGACACCAGGTGAGTCGGCACACACCTTTAATGCCAAGCACTCACGAAGCAGAGGCAAGTTCCTCTCTGTGAGTTTGTGGTCAGCTTAGTCCATATGAGTTTATTGTCACCCAGAGCTTCCTTGTGAGATCTGAATAAAAAGGGTAATGCTGCTCCACTTTACGTGTTCTGGGTTTTTCTCTTTTGCATAAAAGCACGTGTGTAAGTTTCCGTTAGAGTTTCTTATTATTTTCGGTAAACCCGCAAACAGGATACCTTTGTGCGTAGGAATTCGAGAGCTTGAGCTTACAAAAGACAGCATATTTCTAGGATCTGTCTATAAAATCAGTGATAATAATCCAAAGAAAGTTTGTATTAAAATTAAATCTCAGAACATTTTAAAGACTCTCTGGTTCAAACAAAAGTCAACTCAGAAATAAAATACAGGACAAAAAAGTTTAGATACTGAAAAACTAAAGCATTAAAGGATCCTACAGGCCAATCCTTATTACAGCACAGTAGAAAACATCACTGGGAACTTCTTTTCCTAGGAGATAAGCCAGAGGAAGAACATGAAGTGAGCTGAAGCATGGGTCCAGATTAGAACCCTGTAGCATGACTCATAAAACCTCAGCCTACACGGGGCCTCTCCAGCAATTTCCCAGAGCGGAGAGAAATCTGCCACGACTGTATTCATTGTGTGGTTGTTTAAAATGCATGTTCCTAGGGGAAGCCTCCCAGATCCACAGCTATGTAGCTCTGTTTTTATTTTTCTATAGAGAAAAGCAACTGTCACTTATTACTTTTATAGTTGCTATAAAAATAGTACCTTTCAAAATAATGCCCCTCTAGCTTCAGGTATTTTATACCTGTCTATTTTTAAAATAGTTTGCAGCAGCTGTCAATGTTCATGGTGTTCTTTGTGAGTTCATTACACAACAATACTCGCACATTTAATGTTGTGGCAATGAAACCCAGCACTACTGTAATGGAGTAAGCAAAATTAGCAGCGTGGATTACACTGTAAAGTAGGAAGATTTTTATGCTAAAATTTTATAACTTTACATATTTATTCTCCTTCATTTTAGTGTTGTTAATTATATTCATTTCACTGGGGAAAATAAAGACATCTTATTTTGACATGTTGAAAAGCTTTAAAAAGGATTCACAATAAGAACACAAAGAATATTTTAAACAAAGATTTACTATTAGAAACCTTCAAAAAAATCTTAATTTTCCTAAGTGGTTTAGATTTACGTCTAGATCTTGTGAGTCTGTTCCCCTAAGACTGTTTTCCCCATAAAAACACTCTCTTGAACCAGCCATGGGAGCTCATTCCCCAGATCTTAGCTCTTGGGAGGCTGATAACAGAAGGAAGAAAAGTTAGTGGGGTTAATTGTTTCAAAATTAAAAAAAAAAAAACAGCTAAGTGATACTCTAACAGAACTCTACACGTGTCTTAGAGGCAGATGAGGCTAGCCCTTGAAATGAAAGAAGGAATTGCAAGGAGGAAATGGAAACGGAGAATCTGGAAAAGCACAGCAGTGCTGTCTGCAAAAGTGAGGGGCAAACCCAGCCTGCCCAAGCACATCTTCCAAAGCCAACACACAAGGAGCAACTGCTTCCCCACTACCCACACTGCGCCCATGTGCTTCTCTTCATTCTGTCAGTGCAGCTCACCCCACTCATTAATTTACATGTTGGATTATTTCAAATCGCAAGCAAAGGTTTGATAGCATTAAGTTAAACCTTTGGAAACTCAAGCCTTACCTAACTACTTAGTGTTTTCTATTAAGGTTATAAATAAGATACGTTTAAAAACGATATGTTATTACAGTTTATGAAAATGCACTCTCCAACTTTCTCCAAGGACTCTTGTTATAAAAGAATAAATGCATTATAAAAACTAGCATTCAGTGACACATTTTTTTGTTCATGCCCGAATATGGAAAAATGTGGTATAGACATAAAACCATGACTCATTTATAAGTACAGGGCCACGGTCAAGAAAACAATTATATTTGATAATCTTTAACTTTTTCTTTCACCAAAATTAATTCAATTAATTCTTTATGTGTATGAGTGTTTTGCCTGCATCTATATGAGCCGTGTTCACCCACTTATCTCTGCTCCTTTTCCCGACTGCAACTGCCATGAAACCAGCTGCCCAGCACTGACACTATGCCACGCACACCATGATGGACTATGTCAGCTAAAACTTGAAGCCAACACAAACCCTTCCTCAAGTGGCTTCTTGTCAGGGAGTTAGTCACAGCAACAGACAGGGTAAATAATGCAGACAGTTTAAAACCTTTCTTTGATATCATACTTTAAATATTACCAACTCCATATTTTCTCAGTTGCCTTTACTTAATGCTTAAAATTCTCCTTTGAAGATCTGTTTATAAGAAAGACTTCATTATTTTTAATCTTTGGGACAACAATGTGTGAATGCTGCATTTATTTAAATGTAGTTCTTTGGAGGGCATATTTTCCACCTGCCTTTTTCTCAGGTTCTTTCTCTCTTGACCTCAAGTTTTTAAAAGATTTTCCCCATCTGACTCCTTGTGTTACTGTGAAGGTCTGAGGTCTATGACTGTCCCAGAATGATATTCTCCTCTTCAGCTGGACATTAGTAGCTACAGGTCTAGTTCTTAGTAGGTTTAAACACCAACTGAAGGTTGATGATCCCACTCCCCACCACCAATGTTTAGAAACCCCCTGTCCAATGCCCCCCCCCCAAGAATTCCCAGTGATCACTGCTGACTCTAACCATTGTTTCAGAATCTTATTTTAGAATTGTGAGCTGTTCTTAGGAAGTATCCTCTTCGTGTGTCTGCCAAGCTGGAACAGGGGATTAGCTTACTATCTTCAATAGAGGCTCCTGTGATTGAGTTTTAAGTAGTGTTTTGGATTGCATAGTAGTGGCTCATGTTGACAGAATGCTCATTTAAAATTAGACTTGCTCATTACATGATTAGTTTGGTCAATGTAGATAGGCAAGATAAGTGTGTTTGGGTATAACTATCTTCACTAATTTATATTAACCAAGGTAATAGCCAAATCTCCTTTTCAACCAAGAACTAAAATTTAATAAACAAACAAACAAATTTCTTCACCATGTTTTTAAGTTTTGGAACAAGCAGAGACATTTCAAAGCCCAATACTTAACTATCAATGACATAAATTAATAATTGTATTACTTTTGTCTTAATAGAACTAATGATTTGAAGGGGATACATTTATATACAAGTATAAAAGACAAAATGTCAGGTATTAATCTTAAGTAAAATATCACTTCTAAATAGAATATATGCATGTGAATAGATAAAACACAAACTATATGAAAGTAGTATCCACATGCAAATAGCTGTCTACATAGGACATAAATCTCATAAACATTCTTAGAAGGATTTAATACAACCATCAAAATTTTGAATTCACTTGCTTTGTGATAGCTTGAATTTAAAGGTTGCTATGAGCTAACTTTGGTCACTTAGTGCCATGTAAGTGGACATGGCACACCACTAAGTGTGCATAGAGAACAAGACAAGAACTCACTCCGCTTTCAACATTAAAGAAGTCAAAGATTGCTAAGCACCCCAAGAATGCACACCTGACACTGCTTATCCAGTTATAGAATATCATCATAGACAGAGCTAAAACTTAAAAAGTCAAAACAATAAATCTTCCTATTTTCTCCAAAGATTAAGTTTCCTAAAGTATCAGCCTAATTTTGTATTGCTTCTCATTTCTCACAGTTACTGTGTTCTTTACGAAGCCATGTTGCTTTATTATTTCTTAAGCCATGGACCAATAGAAACTGCAAGAGCCACAGGGTAACCAACTCTCAGAAATGGCCTGCCTTGGTTAGTATGATCAGTGTTTTGGAGCCGGAACTAAGCAATTTCTATTGTCTTCTACACATCTGACATTTGTTGTTGACCTAAAAAATTCTAAACATCCTATAAAGTGACTAACCAGTATTATCAAAAAAATGTGTGATATGTATGGCAGTGTGTCATTTTTAATGTACCGCCTCTCCCAAACTAACTTGGCAGAAGTGTTCAGGAAACAACCTAGGAACAAGAGAAAATGAAATCTTAGAAAGCTCTAGCCTAGAAATCTCCTAAATTGAGGATTACCACGGGTACGGAAACTTCCTAACCGTGCCGTAATCTTGAAATGAAGCAGAACCTCTCATCTGGCTTTCCCAGACATTTTAACTGTGCGTTAAGTTTCCCTTTGCTTCTATTACTGTGCTAGTCTATTAGAGTTTTGAGGCAAATGAAGTCCAAAACTTAACTTCTGCTGCATAAGCAAAACCAAGCAAGTAAATCTTAGGACATTACTAACCCCTGCCTACAGAATCCCAACATTGACGACACATCCCTTAAACAGTTGTGCTCTGAAATATGAGGCCTCTGCCAGAACCCCGAAGGGAAATAGACATGCACATAAGGATGAGGAGATTTAATAATTGTGCCTACCTCGGCTTCATGTCCTTTTAACCCAGATGATTTCTTTCCTTGAAATACTAAGTTTGAAGGCATTTAAATCCTGCAACCATTTCTTGGCCCAAAGGGTATTTACTGCCTTTGCTGTGTGTGCAGTCACACTAGGCATTGTCCGACATGCCCCAAGCTCACCAGTGAATTAAAAGATGCCTTCCTTTTGAAATTACATTCTATAGGCAAGGAACCAAGCCAGGGAGAAAAGAAGTGTATTAGAAGCTGAAAGGTGATGTAGAATAAAGAAAACACATTATTATAATATTTATCCAATGGGTTATCTTATTTTTAATAGTTACCTATGCCTATGGTGTCCTATGTACACTAATTCTCTAGAAGCCTCTAGAGAAGAGTAAATACTATCTAGAATGTATGACAGTACATCTATA